>NC_053489.1:134543801-134903801 GCF_905171775.1 Rana temporaria
TTGTCCTGGAATGCCGTAGTGTTAATTTCTAATAAATCTCTTCTTAATAATAATCCTCTAGTTTGTCAGCCGCCCTAATATGCTGGATTGATGTGTGCTAAAAAAAAAAAAAAGGACGACAAACTGCATTTTGTTGCACTTCACCACATTGCAACACGCTGCAGAAGTGTTAGCTAAATGAATGCAAAAAAATGCAAGTATATGTAAGCAATACATACCGTAGCAGCATAGCAAACAGACAAGACACACTGTCAACCTGTACAAATGCATATGCAGTGACGTGTGCGCTGTAGTGGGAACACGCCACTAAGCTTGGATTGGGCTAAAACGCACATCTAATTTCCATATCCCTACACCTTTATTGTATTTTGGATAAAAGTAATTACAATTCAAAAAAATTGAGAAATCCTATATTCCAGTAGTGGGCAAACTGGAGCTCTGCAGATGTTGTAGACAAAGTTCCAGGAGGCATTGCAAAACTGACCGTTACAAGCATGACTCTCAGAGGCAATGGCATAATGGGAAGACTGACAGAATACCAGCAAGCTTACCTGAGGCATGATGGGACTTGTAGTTCTGCAACAACTGGAGGGCAGCAGTTTTTTCCACTGCAGCACGGATAGCCGGATACTGACTCATACATTTATGTGACATAAAAAAAACACAAGTTGTTCTTGCACAATATAGTCATAAAATTGTGAACTTTAACAGATTTAATATTCCAATTAAGCAGACAAAAAAAACATCAGCTTGCATTGCAGAAAATATGCTGCACAGGATTAGTAACGAGGTAATGTATTTAAGCACCAACTTTGTAAATACGCAAAAACTTCCCCTTGTGGGTTAGATGAAAAATAAGTTAAAAACCGGCTGTTGAACAGTTTCAGCTAGCAAAGAATTTTTCTATGAAGTCGCTTTCTTCTGTGTCATCAATACAAAACTAACATTGACCTTGCTCCTAGAAGGTTAAACTTCTAGCTTTTGTTTGAAACGCTAGAGTGACTCTCCTCAGCAGAATGCTACATATACATGCCGCTAGCAATGAAAAGAATACACCATTTCTCCGACCCTTCATTAGTCAGAGGATCTTGGCAACGGAGAAGAGGCTTGTATACTGTCTCTGCATGAAAAACTGTTTTCAAAGGTAACCTTGCCAGGGGCTATGTTCTGTCTTGGCAAAAGCAGCAAACTTTTAGTTTTTCACCAGTTTACTCTGCATGAAAAACAGGTGTTATGGTCTGAAATGGGACTTGGAGCAGAAACAAACCAAATTCTCTAAAAATAAGTCTCATTTGAGTAAAGAGAAAAAAAATCCACAGATAATAAGCCAGCGGGACCTGCATGTTTTTTGTTTTTTTTTATTTTTTTTACATTTATTTTTTGTAAAATGCAAATCATGTAGTTAGTTACAGGATTAAATGTTTCCTTTTTTGCAGAAAAGACCACAGAGATTATAATTATTAATTAAAATCATGTAAATAATGTTCTGAAAAAAGCTTTCATTTTTACCTTGCAGATTTATAAAAAAAAAAAAAAAAAAATTGGTAAAAAGGTTTCTGTCCCGGGAGTTTTACACTAATTAAAAACACAAATCCAATGTCATAAATGTTGGGAGGACTACAATCGTTCACTGTTAAAATAGAAGTAGAAAGGATAACATTACAAATATTTGCAGAAATTTCTATTATTCTTTGGTAGGACAGATTAGGTATTCTCAATATTTGTTAGAAAATAAATTTGAGAAATTTCTGTTACAAAAAACATTTGTGTTTATGCCTGATGCTACCCCAAACAGACTTATGTGCATGACAGTGGATGCCTACGACCAGAATACCCTGTAGCACAAACACCAAAAAACTCAATAGAGTCACATTCGCAGACACCAATGACACAACTTGTGAGCTGTAAGAAGAAGGCCAAAATAATAATCCCCTACTAGCATAGAAGAGTATAAAGTCAGACTCAACCCAAGGACCTCAGTGCTTTAACAGATCAATACTAACAATTGCACTTTTGTGCTGCCTAATCACATAACGCATAAGCAAATATTTATAAAACAGTAAATGTGACATTCACCAAACATTCCCTCCAAATAAATCAAACATTGTAATTTAAAAAACATGCACTAGAAAAATTACCCCAAGGTGACAAAAAAAAAAAAAAACAGAAATAAACATCCAACTACAGCTCTGTTACATATACAACACAAACGTTTATCCCACATTCCTGCTTGAAAATATAAGAAACTATGTAAACCACTCAAGGGAAGTGGCTTATCAAGGCCCCACTGGCAAAATCTTCATGTGCTGGTGCGGCTTGCAGCACTCTGGTGACAAATCAATCAGAAAAAAAAAAATCACCAGAATGAGGCCTAAAGCAACTTTTCATATTTATTATACAGCATCGGGGGTCACATCTGACATTTTTTCTGTGCCGGTAACCTTTTTCAAAAGACATTTTGAAAAATTGCTCATCACCAAAATATGTGAGAATTTTATCTACTCCTGTGCAAGAAATAAAAATAAAAATAGATGTTGGCAGCTACTTTTATTTTCTATCTTTTGAAAAAGCACCTTTCAACGTGAAACATGTCAAAGGTGACCCCTGCTATTTAATAAACCAGAAAAGTTGCAACAGTCAGGAGTGTAGCAATTCATTTTCTCGCTCTCTTCTTACATCTGTTTAGGGAAGGGGTGTCCAAACTGTGGCCCAAGATTGCTATGAATGTGGGCCAACAAAAATTTGTAAACGTACATCATTTTTTTTTTTTTTTTGGGGGGGGGGGGGGTAAGGGGGTGCATTTACATTTGGCAAACACATGCAGCCAAATAAAAAATTGACAGTTCCCTTTACTAGACTTTTACATGTTTTATCTTTCCAAAAAAAAACTCCACTCTTAACAATCACACCTTATTCATGTGATCAGTTTTCAACATCATCTACTGTATATTTGTGGGCAACTATTTTCAAGGATGAAGCACGGGAAGGGCAAAATTAGAACCAAATAATCTGATGAACACCTTGAAAATTAATTGTGAATTGCTACTACACATCCATCAAACCAGATACCGATGTGTTCTTTTACCAAAAACAGTATAAAATGTCGCACTAGTTTTATGTTGCCCTCTTTTACTTCCATAATATAAAAAATAACAAAAAAAAATAAGTTTTTCGGCTCACCAGCTATCCTTGTTGTTTGTGTATCTTATGTGTGGCCCAAGACAATTCCTCTTCTTCCAAAGTGGCCCAGGAAAATCAAAAGGTTGCACACCCTTGATTTAAGGGATCTTCTTAACACTTTACTGCAAGAAATTGTGACCTGGCGCCCGCTGGTAATTGAGGCCGCGGCTTTGCGGCCTCAAAAGGCCACGGCCTCAATTACTGGCAGTCGGGGGCCCGCCGCGATCGCACGGCGGGGGGGGCACGGAGGCACGGGATCCTGTGTCTCTGTGCGCCCCCACGGGTTCATTCTGTGACCTGGCGCCATCTGGTGGTGGCCATTTGCATTACAAATAAAACAGCAGTTCTTAAATTGTTTTTTCACTGCCATCTCCTTCCCTCTAATTAGAACACCCAAACATTATATATATTTTTTTATTCAAACACCCTAGAGAATAAAATGGTGATCGTTGCAATACTTTCTGTCACACCATATTTGCGAAGCGGTCTTACAAGCGCACTTTTTTGGGAAAAAAATACACTTTTTAATAAAACAATAAGACAACAGTAAAGTCATCCCATTTTTTTTTATATTGTGAAAGATAATGTTACGCCGAGTAAATTGATACCCAACATGTCACGCTTCACAATTGCGTCCGCTCGTGGAATGCCGACAAACTTTTACCCTTTAAAATCTCCATAGGCGACGTTTAAAAAATTCTACAGGTTGCATGTTTTGAGTTACAGAGGAGGTCTAGGGCTAGAATTATTGCTCTCGCTCAAACGATCACGGCGATTCCTCACATGTGTGGTTTGAATACCGTTTAGCAGGCGCTACTCAGATATGTGTTTGCTTCTGCGCGCGAGCTTGGCGGGACATGGTGCATTTTCTGGCTCCTAACTGTTTTAGCTGGCTCATAGATTCCAAGCAAATTTGTCAAACCCTGCTTTACTGTAACAGTTAAAAACAAAATTCTGTGACTTTACTGGTACAGATGAGATAGACAATACCATGAGTGTAAAAAAGTTTATACAAAATGCATTGTAGTTAAAAGCACATATTTAAAAGAAAGACTACACATGTTTTGGGGGTCCCCTGTGTATTGGAGGACCAACATAGCACTAATATACTAATCAATTGTTGTTTCAGCCCCAGGAAGATTAACTAAGAGAAGAGAGGTTGATGTGTTTCGCTTTAACAGCTTCCTCAGGACCCTGTGCTCTTGGATGCATGGGTGAGTAGTCTATAGAAATATACACATAATCAATATAAAGTAATATTTTCAATAACAATATAATCAAATTCACATATCTTTGTTACAAAAATTGCTATATGCACATGCAGTGAGATACTGATGTGTGACTTGCATATTGCCCTAGGGCAATAAGCAAGTCGCACAGCGTTATCTCGCTGCATGTGCATATAGCAATTTTTTGTAACACTAATATGTGAATTGTATTATATTGTTATTGATTATTAAAAAATATTGTATTGATTATGTGCATATTTTCTTAGGATTACTCACCCATACATTCAAGAGCATGGGGTCCTGAGGAAGCAGTTAAAGTGAAACGCGTTGACCTCATCTCTTGGTTAATCTTCCTGGGGCTCAAACAACAATTGAAAAGTATATATGTGGTATGCTGGTCCTCCAATACACAGGGGACCCCCCAAAAATGTGTAGTATTTATTTTAAATATTTTCTTTTAACTATAATAAACCTTGTATAAACTTTTTTACACTCATAGTATTGTCTGTCCCATCTGTACCAGTAAAGTCTGATGACAAATTTTGATGATTTTAGCTTTTTAGAAAATATATGGATATGGTACATTTGTAAGCAGCTGGATCTTTTATAGTTTGAATTTACTATAACACTGTTACAGAAGGCTGAAGATAGAGCAGAGCTCATTAAACAGTGTACTAAACCAGACATACTGTATGCTTGTTTTCCTCGTTTTGTTAGGGTGAATTTAGGCCTCAAGCAGCACAAAACATCCTGGAAAACTTTATTTATTGATTTATGTTCAATATAGGATCCAAAGTCTTCTCCCACTTTGACATAAACCAAAGCTGGAGGCTAGTGTGACTGTAGCCCAATGACCCATACACATGTGAGTTAAAATACATGCGTCCAGGTGCATTTGTTACAAGTTTCTAAATGCAGCAGGAAGCATATAATGCTTTTCTATAAAGAATGTACACCTAGATGTATATTAACAACATCTAGAAAAATTTAATCTAGCTGCGTTTACACAAACATGAACTGTTTGCATTCTGGGAGCATTTAGTTTAGTTTTCTGCAGCTAGACACACATAAAAGTGTGTAAATGCAGGTACTGAGCTTTCTTGCATTTGTAGTTGTATGTCTAATGTTAGGCCTCGTACACACGATAGGATCGCCAGAGGAGAACGGTCTGAAGGACCGTTTTCATCAGTCCAAACTGATCGTGTGTAGGCCCCATAGGTTATTTAAACTTCGGTCAAAAAAATGAGAAATTGCTTTAAAATTGAACCGATGGACGTCTAACCGATAGGTCAAAACCGATCGTTCGTATGCAAAAGCATTGTTTAAAAATCCGCGCATGCTCAGAATCAAGTCGACGCATGCTTGGAAGCATTGAACTTCATTTTTTTTCAGCACGTCATTGTGTTTTACGCCACTGCGTTCTGAAACGATCAGTTAATTAACCGATGGTGTGTAGGCGCGACAGACCATCAGTCAGCTTCATCGGTTGACCGATGACAACGGTCCTTCGGACCGTTCTCATCGGATGGACTGATCGTGTATACGAGGCTTTACAGTACAGGAATATTGTGTCGATTACAAAAATGCAAGCAAATGCACGTAAAAATTTCAAGTACATTACACACACAGATGCCAGATTTTCTCTACAACTGGGCTTCAACTGCGCTGAAAATGTATGCCTAAGTGTTTTCAAGTAGCCAAATTAAGCAGGATAGGGGGACATTTGTAAAGTGAACTTTGGTCACATATCTCTAAATGAGACTAATAAGATCCTTGAATGTACTAAAATATTAACACTGGGGGGCGCTTGTGAGCAGTGATCTATGATGGCTGCTTGGTGATCCTGCTCCTCACCCACCAGACACATCAGCGCCATCAGTGGCTTCCAGCAGAGCTCTTCCTTATAACCCCTGCCTTCTGCCTTCCCACACTAACAGCACCGATGGGAAGACGAATGGGCACTACCCGCACCAAGCCGGCCTACTCTGAGCCCGCAGCCTACCCACCGGTGGAGTCACCAGAAGCCACCGCCTCCAGTTTGGAACTCTTGCCGTCCCTGTTGATGGGAGACACAGACCCATCAGATGCGGAGAGTGTAGCTGAAGCTCCTCCAGCACCACCTCCTCCAGCCCTGAGAGATGCCAAGTGCCACTTTAAGGCCATGCTACAAAGTGAACTGTCAGCTGCCACCATCAAGCTGGCTGACCAACTCACCAAAGACATCCAAGAGCTGGGGAGCCGCACAAACAATCTCAAGGAAAAAAATGGATGCCGCAGTCACGGGTAATTGAAAACCATGAGCAAGACTTTGAAAATCGCTCCCACTGCAGCAATATGCGCCTGAGAGGCATTCCTGAAACCCTTACAGACCTTACTTCCACAGCATTGTTTCAGGAGTTAGTCCCCCTGCCATCCCTATAGACCGCCTCAAATTTAACCGCATACACAGATCCCTGGGACCAAAAAGGCCAGACGGCCAGCTTTTCTCAGATCTCTCCCAGATCACACTCCAGAAGCATCGCCAGTTGAAGCCCTTCACTTCTGTCCTAGTGAACTGGCACATCAAATACACCTGGGTTTCCCCTTTCAGCTTCTGTTTGAACATCAGCGCAATCACTCCATCACTACCCCTGAGGAGGCACAATTTACTCTGGAATCCCTACATCTCCTGCCCCAAGTCCAGCATGCCTTTCTGGATCCCAACCGATCTCCAATCAACTCTGGGAGTAGAAGTCGGGCTGCAAGCGGTCCTTTTCACAGGCCCCTCCATGGTCAAGCCCTTTTTGTTCCTCACCAGGTTGAATGAGCTAGGGAGTTCCCTTTGATACAATCTGACACCTGGTCTTCTCCTTTTCATGACCATTGCTCTAACCGTGGGTTTTTGCAACCCAGCCGCCTTGTTCATCGTTAACTGTTACAAAGTGGTTATTTTTTTTTGGGGGGGGGCTCCCCTTTCCCCAGGGGTTGCTGGAGTTCCCATACCATCACAAGGGGGTCCACTTGCCCGGCCTTTAGAACAGCTTAATTAGAACCATGATTCCAGTTGGAGATAACTATTTTGACTCATGTTAGTGTGTGCTTTTCTCCAACCCTGAGGTGGGGACGGTCTCCACTCCCAGGTACAACTCTAATCTTCTCCCTTTCAGCCTCTTCCCCTCCTCTTCTCTTGAGTTTTCCCTTCCTTCTTTTTCCCCTTCCCTATATTTCCCATCCTACTGTCTCCCTCTTCACCTGATCTTTTGGACTGCTGTCCAGGAAGTGAACACTGTCTACCTCTTGCACCTGCCCTCTACAGGGACCAACACTTTATCATCCCTCAAGACCTCACAGGCTTCTTCGGGCCTGGGGAGCTTTAGCCTGAGGCTCTCACACTTTGCAATTGGCTTTTCTTTTCCATCTGTTGGCATTGTTATGCTTTATGATGTTACCCATTTCTGTGTTCTAGCACAAAATCCCTGTCTCCTCCCTGCCCTTGGTCCAACGCAAGGACTTGCTCTCCACCTCGGTGGCCGAAAAGGCCTTGCGTTGGACCAAATACAAATATTACATTTGCGCAGACAAACCTAGCTCAATGTTAGCCAGGAAGCTTAATTCAGTTGGGAAACCATATACGTCGATCAGATTGTGGTTGCCTGCAGGAGGCTATACCTCCAAACCCCAGCATATTCCATCAACCTTTTCCGATTTTTTAATCAAAACTTTATGCCAAGCCTGGCCCATTCCCCCTGGACCAAGCAGAGGAATGTTTCCGTGACCTGAGCCTCCCTGCATTATCTATCAGACCTGGAAACCAAGATGGATTTGGCAGATTGGAGCAGTGCCTGGTCTTCTGTGGCCAAATCTTCATTTAACACAGCCACCTTAGGTGGCTTATACGGTGCTTCTCCGCTGGTAATGGGTCCTTGCCCATATTGCCCATGCCAATCCACCCTACAGTGACCATTGCATCTGTGGCTGTGGCCATCGGGGTGATGTCCTTCACACATGGTTTTTGGCATCCTATTCTCTTTTCCACCTCCCTATACAAAGAGAAGCCAAATTTACGCCTACTACATTGGCCAATTCTGGGCCTTGCTTACCAGTGGAAACTTGCTTGCTATCAATTTTGTCAGCCAAAAGAACGATTGCTTAAGCTTGGAGGAAACCATTGGTTACCTTCCAGGGGGGTAAGAGGTCACATGACCACATTAATGCTCAACGAACAGATGTCTAGTGTCCACAATGATACACATGCTAAGTTCCTGGAAGTTTGGGAACCATGGCTGTTTTGCGCCTTTCCTAAATTGAATAAAAATGATCGAAACAGAAAATTATTATTGATATTATTAACACTGGCTGGAAAATAGGCAGATTTTAAAATGTTTGAAAGCATGATTTACTTACTAAATGGTTAAGATACAAAAGTGAAAGTGTGCCTTTAAGAAAAAATTACATTATGTTGAATATTTGCTTAAAAATGTTCCACCTTTGAAAGAAAGAGGTTATGATCCTGTAATTGTGACCTTGTCAAACGTAAAGGACCACAGATAATCACAACGGGCACTCAGCATCAGCTGTGAGAATAACCAGATCTTATAGTCACCTAAATAACCTGCCTGCTTGTGATTTGTATTAAAACCATAAAGGGGAGTAAAAAATTTGGTCTACTTGGTCAACATTCAGTAACTATAAGTCAGACTTATTTACAATCAAAATAAAGAAGCCCAACCAGACTAGATTCTGAACAATAAAAGTAATTAAAAACGTTTAAAATATCAGCTAGTACACAATGATTATTTACACTTTCTGAGAATACATGTGAAAGTTAGTTCCTGTAACTAATCCCACGGCTCCAAACAAATAATTTTCATTAGATATCTAACGAACATGATGTAATGGTGCAGCTTCTCTTAATACTCAACCTGTCATATATCGAAGAGTAAAAGAAGACTCTGCTGCAAAACTCTTAGCGAGAGCACTGAACAAGCTGACAGTCCTAGCAGAACAGATTGTTGTATTACATATGGAGAAAACCCCTTGTAATAAAGTGAATCTGAAATAGAGCGTTTAATACAGAGAAATTGCAGCTTCTTGAAGCAGGTCGGTATATATCACATTTGCCAAAGAAGATTATTTTAGCAGACACCCAAAGCTCTGATGATGCATATATAAGGCAATCATGTCTATCTGTTAACATGTGTGCAATGACGAGAGACATATATTGAATACATACAAGTAAATAATCAGCTTTACTTTTCACTTATGTTACAAGTGCAAAACCGAGAAAATCCAATTACCATATACCAATGCCAATACTTCAAAGCACCTATTTTATGAGTAGTTGTGTTTTAAATTTGATAAAACACATATTAGAAAAAAAAAAAAAACCCACACAGTTTTAGCTGCAGGCTAAAGTGTCACTAAAGCCAAACAAAAAAAAATTAAAAGCCTTTTCTAATAATCACTATAGAGTTTTTATGTCCTTTGTTTAGGGCTAAAATCTTAACTTAGAAATAAGTTCCTTGGGTAAGGGGTCACTAATTGGTGGTGGTAGCTCTGCAGGCTCATAGAGGCTCTGCACCGTTGCAACCACATTGCACATGATTCTCTTCTTCTAAGAAAGCGGTTTCTACACACAACTTGCTGTAGAAGGAATCCCCTAGCTTACTAAGGCCCAAATTTGGGGCAGAGCTAAACATAAGTGAGTCATATGTCCCGTGACATCCCTCCGTTTTTTCAGGTCCTCCCCAAGCCAATGTTGCCAACATACCAGATTTTATTTGAATTTAATTAAATTTACTGTCCGAACACCCAAAATGTACTACTGGTAAAGTTTTTACTGGTATTTTCAAAAATTACTAAATTATGTTTTAAGCGCAAATTTCAGTATTTAGGCTACAAACTAGTACAAAATGCAATAAGCAATGTGTTTAAAAGGTAGGTATTAAGGTAAAAACATATTTACTATTTTATTTTCGATATAATAAATAAATAGCTCAGGGATAATGTAATGACACCCCCCTGGACATTCCTCAGTCACAGTCTCTCTCCACGCCAGGTGGTCCCTTCAGTCCACTCAAGTCCAAACAGCACCGACAGTCCCACTCCTGGCTTGCCTTGCTCCCGTTCCGCAAACCCGCACCCAAGGCTCCAGTTACTCCGATCGGTTCTCTTGCACCATGACATCACACGACACGCTCATGCTCTGCCTTCGCCAGATCCGCCCCCCAACACTGTAGCAGTCAATGAATGGTCTCCGCCAACTCCGAAACGAAACACAGCATGCACATTTTCGAGCCGAGCTTCACAGCCATATTTTTACTGGCAACCATTTCCTTTCACTGAAATGTACTGGCAGGAGAAAAGTGGCCATTTTTTACTGGCTGCCAGTAAAAATATTGACATTTGACAATACTGCCCCAAGCTCCGTAACGTGGACTGGAGATGTCAGTCAAGGGTCTGATCAGCCCAGAGGTGTTCGTAGGCAGATCAGATCCTTGAGTGACAGCTCCACTCCTCTTTGCATGGGCTGGGAGAGGGCCCGAAACAGATGAGGCAATGTCATAGGATATGTGACCCTCTGTGGCTTAGCCCCAGCCCCAGGGACTATGCTCAAGAAGAATGAAAGTCACGTGATCCACTTTACAAAAAATGAAAAAAAGGTATTTATTTAGTAAATATTAAAGCTCTTCACAAGTGATTCAATGTCTTCTGATGTGCCCCATCAATTAAAAGTGACACAACTGCAAGAGTTTAAATCATTTTAGGAGGAAAGGAACCCATGCCCATTGTCGCGGGTGGGGAAGGAGAATTGGTAGTCTGTATAACATTCTATGGAGGAGTAACAGAGACACCATTGGGCAGCAGCACTGTCTAGAGAGGTTAGTGTTAGATGGACTTTACATTAGTGACTAACAAATTAAGACTGAATCCCAGCTAACTCTTTGTAAGCAGTTTTTTTCCCCCCCGTTTAGGATAATGGTTTTACAGTTTTGTGATAACGGTTTTAAATGAATAAAAGCTAACCGTTTTAAGTGCCATTGTCGTTGTTAAATGATTCGTCTCAACCCCCAGGGTCTCACAGCTAGGAGCTTTAATGGGGAAGTGTAGGAATAAAAAAAAACACACACTCACCTCTATGCCTGCAAAATTGCTGTGATGCTGCAGCTGTCCCCCTCTGGCTCCAAGACCAGCAATGGAGCGATTATGTGACCACTGATCATTCAGTCCTCAGTCTGCTCTGAGCAGACAGTGTTGACCATCACTGCTCTCTGCTCTGCCCCTCTAGTGCTCGATGGGACGCCGGGGTGGGAGCGGCTGGCTCAGGCTCTCTGACACTCACTGGAGAGACAACTGCCAATCTGGGTGGATCCTGAAATCATTGTTGGGATCCCAGAACTTGGAGCGGCTCTAGCCCTATGTCAGATGATTCCGTGTCACAAGAGTGCAAAATTAAGTCTTCTCCTGTGACCCAGAAGAAAAGTACTGCCAAATACAAACATAAGATTAATATGATTTAATGGCTCTCTCATATGTGATATTTTCATCTGTTTTAAATATTACTAATAGTTTTACACTTGCTAACCTCTATTCCCACACACACTGACAGCTTTAAAACATACCCCTTGACAAATTAGTCTACTTTGAAAGTTTAACTTTAAGTTTAAATAAACTTGTGCCAATTTCATATTTTTTGATAGAAAATTACTCAGAACCCCCAAACATTATAATTGTTTTTTTTAGCAGAGACCCTAGGGAATAAAATGGCGGTCATTGCAAATTTTTATGTCACACGGTATTAGCGAAACTATTTTTCAAAACAGTAAAGTTAGCCCAATTTATTTTCTATAATGTGAAAGATGATGTAACTAGATACCCAACATGTCACACTTTAAAATTGTGCACACTTGTGGAATGGCACCAATCTTCTGTGTGCAGCAGCTCCCCAGCCCCCCTAATACTTACCTAAGCCCCATCTCTATCCAGTGATGTTGCAGGAGACACTTGGCTGCCTGGGACTCTTCCTCCATATTGGCTGAGACAGCAGTGGAGCGCTATTGGCTCCTGTTTCTGTCAAAGTCAGTGAGCCAATGAGGAGGGTAGGGCGGCGGTCGAAATGGACACACAGAGATGCGGCACGGGTACCCCCCATAGAAAGCTGCTTGATGTGGGAGCACCCGGCAGGAAAAAGGGGCCAAGGGCACCAAAAAGGGACCCAAGAAGAGGAGGATAGGGGCTGCTCTGTGCAAAACCATTACACAGAGCAGGTAGGTATAACATGTTTGTTATTTTTTAACACAAAAAAAAAAAAACTTTAGTGTCACTTTAATGCTGAGTTAGGCAAATTACAGAAATAGTAACTTCATATGCATGCGCACAAGTTTACTTTAAATAAGCTTTATAATTCTTGAGATTACATCTAAATTGCCTGTAAAAACAAGAGAAAGTCATTCTAAAGAAAAGATTACATGGTAATCAAGTGTCAAAATGCATCTCCTTCTGTACTGTAGTTGACTGTCAAAGTAATAACTGATAGGTAGCTATGGAATCCACTTACAAGACAGTAAGGGAACCTGGTTTATGTAAAAAAAAAAAAAAATATGTAAAATTTGATCTTTTACCTGATCTTTTTCAGAGTCAGTTTTGATAGAATCTATAAAAATTGGGCATAAGTGGATAATTTGATCAAACATGCTGTAAAATTAGAGATATGGTTTTCCTAACATAGTGGTAAACTACAAAATAACCAACTTTGCTATAAGCGACACAGTCACATATTGTTCATGAAAAACAATAATGAACAGGACTAAACAGTACATGACCTTAATTGGTCATTTTTTCCAGTAATGCTCTCTAGTAAACCTTTCTGGAATAACTGCAAAATGTTTAGTCTTGAACCAGGTTTACAGTAAGCGATGTCCCTGCAGATCCTATTTGCTACTGCATTCTCCCCTTGAACTGATCCCTATGTGGCCATGTTTATTCACATGCAAATGTCAGGCTTAAAAATATACAATTATTCCTTCGGCCAATTATACATTTCGAAAAATACAGTACCTACATATTTAAAATACAGAATTGTGAGCACACTAAGGAAGCAGGGATGTGAAAGCGGATAGCAGAATAAAAACTGATGCAATCCAATATGTCCGTCTGCAAATTTTAAAACCTGTACTAAAGGAAGGAAGAAAATGCCACATATTTTACACGGGGGTCTTGTATAGTTCACAATCCTTTATTGTTTTAATAATAGCAGTATCATTTCCCAATAGTCATCGGATCCTCTAAGTATTCAATCTCTAAAAATTATATCAAAATTATATCAGCTCCTTGTATTTTGAGATTTAAGCACTTGGACTTTAACCAGTTAAGACCCGGAGCAATATGCAGGTTAAGGACCTTGCCCCTTTTGGCGATTCGGCACTGCGTTGCTTTAACTGACAATTGCGCGGTCATACAACGTGGTTTCCAAACAAAATTGGCATACTTTTTTTCCCACAAATAGAGCTTTCTTTTGGTGGTATTTGATCAACTCTGCGGCTTTTATTTTTTGAGCTATAAACAAAAAAATGAGCGTAAATTTTGAAAAATAATTAAATATTTTTTTACTTTCTGCTATAATAATTATCCCCAAAAAAGATATAATTTTTTTTTCCCTTAGTTTAGGCCAATACGTATTTTTCTATCTATTTTTGGTAAAAAAAATGCAATAAGCGTTTATCGATTGGTTTGCGCAAAATGTATAGCATTTACAAAATAGGGGATAGTTTTATGGCATTTGTATTAATATTCTTTTTTTTCCTACTAATGGCGGCGATCAGCAATTTTTTTTCGTGACTTCGACATTATGGCGGACACATCGGACACTTTTGACACATTTTTATCAGTGCCCAAAAATGTAGCCTGCCCATGTCTACCAATGCAGCCACGTGTCCCCAGTGCAGCAAAATGTGACCATTGCAGCAAAATGTCCCCAGTGCAGCCAGAGTCCCCATTTTGCAGCCAGAGTTCCCCCACATTGCAGCCAGCGTTCCCCCACATTGCAGCCAGCGTTCCCCCACATTGCAGCCAGCGTTCCCCCACATTGCAGCCAGAGTTCCCCCACATTGCAGCCAGAGTTCCCCCACATTGCAGCCTACCTGTGCTGGGTAAGAGAGAGGAGAGGAGCCGGAGCCGCCGCCTGGTTGTTCAAAGCGCCGGGAACATAACAGCTTTCAATTCAATAGCTGTGTTCCCCGCCGCAAGCGGTCATATACAGCCCCTCCCCCTTGTCCGGGAAACTTTCATAGACAGATCACCCGTCCAATCCTGTAATGGGTGATCTTTCTATCAAAGTGACCGGACAAGGGGGAGAAGCTATATAGGACGGCTCGCCGCGGGTAACACAGTTGAAAGTGGTTATGTAATGTTCCCCGCTTTGAGCAACCAGCCGGCGGCAGCGGCTCCTCTCCTTGCTCGATATATATTTCTTATTTTTTTTCAGTTTTCACAGATGGAAACTTGCTATTTTAGATATGGGATCCATAGGAGCCAAAACTTTAACAAATACAAATGTAACCCCCTTTGGAGTTTAAGGCCTTCATAAACCTACAATTTGTCAAAGCCACCTAGAATCTAAAACATAAAACATTGTTTAGCTTTTCAATTGATTGATCTAAGACATATTAATAATTAGTTACCTGTGTGTTGCCAAACCCCTCTTAAGTCTACAGTTTACGTTAATTATTCATGCAGTTCATCTGTGCATCTCCTGTTTTTCAAACAATGCACAAATGTATCTATTTAAAATATACCCATATTTATCCATGTGTGTATACCTATGGGGAAAATTATCTACATACGCCATATGATTAGCACTATTATTTCTAAAAAATAAAATGTAAAATATCTGCACACAGAGATTACTGCACAGTATTAATGCCATACAGAAAAATATAACGAAACAAAAACATATACAATATGTCTAGAAACCATCAAATTATATATTCAATATGTTTACTATATATACCGTATTTATCGGCGTGTAACACGCACCCAAACTTTAAGAGGGAAGTTTCAGGGAAAAAACTTACCATGGCTCCCTGCATATAACACGCAGGCACAGTTTACCCTCTATTTTCAGGGTAAAAAAGTGAGTGTTATACGACAATAAATACAGTATAAATTGACCAGTTGCCAACTGGGCCATAGCCAATTAACGGCTACAGCACAGTCGGATAACTCTGGGAGGGCGTACGATGATGTCATTGGTCCCGTACCTGGGAATGTCATTGACCGTCGGATCCTCTGGACCCATTGCATCAGGGAACAGGGTTAAGGGACAATGACAGTGCCCCTTTACAATGTGATTGCCCCGTCCAATGACAAAGCGATCAGTTGTCAACAGACCGAAGCATGTCCGATTCACCTCCTCTTCTCGCACCAATCGGCACAGTGTGCAAGGAGAGGAAGGAGCCGGGTGCAACAGTGCAATGGGCTGGATCTGAAGTACCCACAGCACTGATTTCTGCCCATCCACGCTTATCCATGCACAGCTATGCTCATCCATCCACACAAAAGTGTAATAAGTAGTCAAATTAGATGTATAATTTACACACCTAATGGTGCTTCCCTGTATGTGGCCTGGCTGTGTAAAAGTATCACACATGTGGTATTGTCATACTCAGAAAAAGTAGCAGAATGTATTGTGGGTGTAAATGTTTTCTATGTACATGCTATGTGTTAGAAATATCTTATACATGGACAACTTTGTGTAAAAAAAAAAAAAAAAAAATTTTCTTTCCATAATTTCCAAAAAGTTGTGGGAAAAAATGACATGTTCAAAAGATTCACTATGCCTCATAGATTATATGTTGTGGTGTTTGCTTTACAAAATGGGGTAATTTTTTTGGGCGTTTCCATTGTCCTGGTGCTCCAGGACATTCTATAATGTAAGAGGTAGTCAAGAAATAAAATGTGTAATTTATGTCCCTAGAACGCCTGATGGTGCTCCCTGCATGTTGGGCCTCTTATGTGGCTAGACTGTGAAAAAAAGTCTCTAACATGTGGTATCACCATACTCAGGAGGAGTAGTAGAATGTGTATTTTAGGGTGTAATTTGTGGTATGCATATGCTGTGTGTGAGAAAGAACTTATGACAATTTTGTGAAAATAAAGAAAAATCTTCATGTTGCAAAGAATTGTGGGAAGAAAATACAACTTAAAAAAAAACTCACCATGCCTCATACTAAATACCTTGGTATGGTGTAATTTGGGGGGTATTTGTACTTTCCTGGCTTGTTAGTGTCTCAAAAAATTAGACAGGACGTCAGTACATCAGCTGTGATAATTTTTCAGAGATTGGCACCATAGTTTGTAGACTCTATAACTTTCACAAAGACCAAATAACATACACACATTTTGGTTATTTTTTACCAAAGATATGTTGCAGTATAAATTTTGGCCTAAATTTATGAAGAAAAATTACTACTTGGCAACATTTTAAAACTGAAACAAAGAAAAAATAATTTTTTTAACATGTTCGGCCTTTTTTCATTTGTAGCACAAAAAAAAAAAAAAAACCCAGCAGTGATTAAATACCACCAAAAGAAAGCTTTATGTGTGTGAAAAAAGGACACAAATTGTATATGGGTACAATGTTGCATGACTGAGCAAGTGTCATTCAAAGTGTAAGAGCACTGAAAGCTGAAAATTGGTCTGGTTAGGAAGGGGGTTTAAGTGCCCAGTGGGCAAGTAGTTAAATAAGTTAGAAAGAAAAAGACTTATTGCTATAAATAATTGTTTCAAATTTGTTGATACTGTTGCAGCAGTGAGAGAATTTAGTCTTTGCCTCTAGTACAATCTACAGTGCAATTTGCCTTAAGCCACAGTTAGACAAACCACCAAGAGATAGGCCTCTATATGAAAGACTTCAAAGGGGCGATTCCACAGGCCTCTAGAAACACACCTAACACAGAATCGTATATTGAATATTAGGGTTGTCCAGATACCGATACCAGTATCGGTATCGGGACCGATACCGAGTATTTGCGCTAGTACTCGTACTCGCGCAAATACTCCCGATACCAAAATAGAATACTTTTTTTTTTTTTTTTGTGACATCGAACACAAATTGGATGGCACCATTGGATGGCACTGATAGGTGGCACTGGCATTGATTGAATGGCACTCATAAATGGATGGCACTGATAGGTGGCACTGGCATTGATTGGGTGGCACTGATGAGATGCACTAATAAGCTGCCTCCCTGCACTGATGCACTAATGGGCACTGATCTGCACTGATAGGTGGCACTGGCTAGCTGCACTTTTGGGCACTGGCACCGATGAGCTGCACTGACAGTGATCACTCCTTCAATGATATGTAGTTTTCCAGTACCGTATGCTAAAAAACAGCCCCACACCATGATGTACCAGTTCTTTATAATTCTAAAGAAAATATCTTTGGTCTGTATTGTGGTTTGAAAACGGTCACATGACATTAAAAAAAAGTATCGGTATTCGGTATCGGCGACTACTTGAAAAAAAGTATCGGTACTTGTACTCGGTCCTAAAAAAGTGGTATCGGGACAACCCTATTGAATATTGAACTCTACCCTGCTATCTCACTCACCACTCTGGACAGGAAGCCTAAAATGGGAGAAATAACTACAGAGTGAGTGAGTGAGAGACTTGTAAAGTGCAACACATGCGAATTGAATCGCCTCTGTGTTATTCTCAGCACATATAAATAGGGTTACCCCTTCAAATTGATGGTACCTCATAATGGTTTTACTTATACAGTACAGAAACAATATAGAGGGTAATGCCGTGTACACGCGGTCCAAATTTCCGACAGCAAATGTTCGATGTGAGCTTGTTGTCGGAAAATCTGACCGTGTGTATGCTCCATCGGACATTTGCTGTCGAAATTTCTGACAACTAATGTTTGAGAGCTGGTTCTCAATTTTTCCGACAACAAAAGTTCTTGTCACAAATTCCAATCGTCTGTAGCCAATTCCGACGCACAAAAATCCTACGCATGCTTGGAATCAATTTTATGCATGCTCGGAAATATTAAACTTATTTTTTTGGCTCGCCATAGTGTTGTAGGTGACAGCGTTCTTGATGTTCGGAATTTCTGACAACATTTGTGTGACCGTGTGTATGCAAGACAAGTTTGAGCGAACAATCCATCGGAAAAAAATCCATGGTTTTGATGTCAGAATGTCCGATTGTGTGTATGCGGCATTACATTTCCAGCTGGACCTGCTTTCCACCCTGTGTTATGGTTATGACGGAACCTAATGCCCTAAAAATTCCAAGAACAAACCCTTTGACTGTCTCAGTACCTACAACTAAAAATAATCTTTAGGTTCAGTACCCTGAGGCTCCTGAGTACTGGTACTTAAGTGATCTTATCCTAGCCTGATTTTTACAGATTCCCTACTCTCATCTATTCATTATAGAGTTGATGCAATATCAATCAAGAATCCTGAATGAATAATTGCCAATAACATATCTACTAATCTTTGAGTCAGCTACTCAAATATTCTCTAGGTAGTGGCCCTGGGGCTTTGCTATTTCTATCTCCCAAACCCACATGTCTTGCATTATCTTCAGCTGTTTGTTTTCAGCTATTTTAACTGAGTATAGAACCACTCGGCAAGAGAACTAAAGGCATTTTATTTTCATTTTGGATAGAGCAAGGGAGGGTTATAACCCCTGCCAGATTTATTTTTGCCATCTGTGTCCCATTGTGGAGATTTCCCTTCAATTCTTATTTCATAGCCAAACAGGAATTAAGAGGAAATCCCTGCAAATTAAAGGAACTTCTTTGGGATCCCCAGGTCACCAGAATTAGTGTCCCCATTGGAACATTTGCCCTCTATTACTTTTCTGGGGACAACCAGAAAAGTAACTGACAATTGTGCGGTCGTGCGACGTGGCTCCCAAACAAAATTGGCGTCCTTTTTTCCCACAAATAGAGCTTTCTTTTGGTGGTATTTGATCACCTCTGCGGTTTTTATTTTTTGCGCTATTAACAAAAATAGAGCAACAATTTTGAAAAAAAATCTATATTTTTTACTTTTTACTATAATAAATATCCCCAAAAAAGATCTAACATTTTTTTTTTCCTCAGTTTAGGCCGATATGTATTCTTCTACCTATTTTTGGTAAAAAAAAATCGCAATAAGCGTTTAACGATTGGTTTGTGCGAAATTTATAGCGTTTACAAAATAGGGGATAGTTTTATGGCATTTTTATTAATATATTTTTTTTTACTACTAATGGCGGCGATCAGCGATTTTTTTTCATGACTGCGACATTATGGCGGACACATCGGACAATTGACACATTTTTGGGACCATTGTCATTTTCACAGCAAAAAGTGCTATAAAAATGCATTGATTACTGTGAAAATGACAATTGCAGTTTAGGAGTTAACCACTAGGGGGTGCTGTAGGGGTTAAGTGTGACCTCATATGTGTATCTAACTGTAGGGGGCGGGGCTGGACGTGTGACATCACTGATCGTTGTTCCCTATATCAGGGAACAGACGATCAATGACACTGCCACTGTGAAGAACGGGGAAGGTGTGATTACACACACCTCTCCCCGTTCTTCAGCTCCTGTGACCGATCGCGGGTCACCGGTGAGGATCGGGTCCGTGGGTGCCGCGGTCGCGGAGCTTTGGACCGGGTGGCATGTGCACGCGTGTGCGCGAACCACGGCTGGGCTCTAAAAGCTGATGTACATGTACGTGCCTGTGCCCAGCCGGGCCATTCTGCCGTGCCTATATCGGCGTTAGGCGGTCCTTAAGTGGCTAAATGATAATGGTAAATACGAGAGTGAATCTCCTTAAAGCGGTAGTTCACCCCCCCCCCGACACATTTTACCATCGAGACAGGCATTGTAGCGCGAGCTACAGTATGCCTGTCCCGATTTTTTTAACCCCGTACTCACCTTGTAGTCGTCCATCGTAGATTTCGGCTCCCGCGGGGAATGGGCGTGCCTATGGAGAGGGAGGATGATTGACGGCCGGCCCTGGCACATCACTCTCCCCGAAGACAGCCGGAGTAGGTCTCGGCTCTTCACGGCGCCTGCGCACAGGCTATGCGCACGCGTCGTGAAGACCAAGCCTATTTCGGCTATTTCCGGAGAAGCGTGACGCGCCAGAGCCGGCCGTCAATCATCCTCCGTCTCCATAGGCACGCCCATTCCCCGGTATCTTCGATGGACGAATACAAGGTGAGTATGGGGCTAAAAAAAACGGGACAGGCATACTGTAGCTCGCGCTACAATGCCTGATTTTAAGGTAAAAGAAAAAAAAAATGTTTTCCTGTCGATAGGGTGAACCCCCGCTTTAAGGGGGGCACAGACCGCAATAAAAAACAGACAGGTGTTCTGATCCATCTCTACTCTAGGAGAGAAGCAGTTAATGTAGAATCCAGTTTAGTGTGGATGTTTATCTGTGTGTCATAAGCATGGAAGTGATAATTGAGCCCATGTGATCTAAGCAGTTGGCCAAGTGGAAACATGTCAATTTAAAAAAAAGTAAGGGACCATAGATTGAGTTACCGAGGAATATTGTACTTATCTCAACCAACTTTAGACTGGAATCCGCCAAGAAAAACAAAGTGACAGCAACCAGTAAGATATGACTTAAAGGGGTTGTAAAGGAAAAAAAACAAATTCATAATAAGCATCCTTTACCTGCAGACATTTCTCTTTTCACTTCCTCATTGTTCGTTTTTGCTCAGAAGTTGCTCTATTTCTTCTCTGTTCCGTTCACTTCCTGCTTGTCTGATTTTACTGACCACCGTGAAGGGAGGGTTTACTGCGGTGGTCAGTAACATGCTCACCCCCTCCTGGGAACTACATCTGTGCGGCAGGACTCTCTCTATGTGTTAGAGACTTCAAGGAGGTATGAATTACTGGGCGTGCCGCAATTCATACTGGGAAATGTAGTTCTTACATGAACGAGCGCCGCAAACCAGGAAGTGAATGAGAGAACAGAAACTAGAACGCCGGAGGTGATATAGATGAAGGAATTTAATAGGTATTTACTCGTTTTTTTAACAGAATCATTACACTATTCTGTCTGTCTACCTTGCAGACATTAATTTTAGGCAATTTTTTTTTTCCTTTACAACTCCTTTAATCCATTTCAGAGACGATTCTGAGATTCCAAATATGCTTTCAAGGAGAGAGAGCAAAAGATTGTGGTCTACTGTATCAAAGACAGAACTAAGATCCAGTAAATGAAGAATAGTCAGCGAGTCAAAATCATAAACAAACAGGAGGTCATTAGTGACTTTGCTGTGTAGTTGTGTTGAAGCTGGTAATGTGGAGGACAGAAAGGTTTTAAAACTCTGTTAATGGTGCAGAAAAATTGTCTTGGGTCGCTAAGTGTATAAATAAATAAATCAATCAGTGAGTCCTCTTGAATCAAAACGTAAATAATATATATATAATATAATATATATAAGTCTTTGGTGGGTGTACAGTAGCAACTGTAAAGTACTTGATGTATCAGAAAGAGCAAAATGAAGTCCTATAACGATAAACTGAAACAAAATATTGATGTTCCGGGAGACTGGGCTCACTGGACTCTCACCTTAAATACAGGAGTAATTTGCCTCAAAGACCCATATTGCTGAAGTAGTCTTCTTATAAATATATAGAAAACACCATAGACGTTGCTCCAATTCGGTACCACAGCGTCCTGCCCAATGATATCCCTCCACTAGGTGAACCTGTCAAACTCAATAGGAACACAAGGGGGCCTCCAATGGCCACTCCCAGGCCGGAGGCAGAAGGGTCGCAGAAGTAACATGAGAAGGTGCGGAGTACGCCATTACTGTGCTTGTTTTTACTTTGTCTGTGTAAGGGTCCACCTTATATTTGTTTTAATAAACATCACATTTTATTTACTATACTACACCATTGGAGGCCCCCTTGTGTTCCTATTGAGTTTGAGGCTGCGTACACACGGTCGCTCCATCCGATGAGAACGGTCTGGTCCGAAGGACCGTTTATCGGTTAACCGATGAAGCAGACTGATGATCTGATGTGCCTACACACCATCAGTTCAAAAACCGATTGAGTCCAACGCGGTAACGTAAAACACAACGACGTGCAGAGAAAAGTTCAATGCTTCCAAGCATGCGTCGACTTGATTCTGAGCATGCGCGGGTTTGGAACCGATGCTTTTGCGTACTAACCATCGGTTTTGACCTATCGGTTAGGCATCCATCGGTTGAATTTTAAAGCAAGTTCAAAATTTTTGGACCGAAGGATAACTGACCGATGGGGCCCACACTCATCGGTTTTGTCCGATCGTGTGTACAGGGCCAGACAGGTTCACCTAGTGGAGGGATATCATTGGGCAGGACGCTGTGGTACCGAATTGGAGCAACGTCTATGGTATTTTCTATACATTTATAAGAAGACTACTTCAGCAATATGGGTCTTTGAGGCAAATTACTCCTGTATTTGAGGTGAGAGTCCAGTCTCCCGGGACATCAATATTTTGTTTCAGTTTATCGTTATAGGACTTCATTTTGCTCTTTCTGATACATCGGGCACTTTACAGTTGCTACTGTACACCCACCAAAGACTTTATATATTATTTACTTTTTGACTCAAGAGGACTCACTGATTGATTGATTTATTTATGCACTTGAGCACTTTATCACTGATGTAGTGCTGCTCCCTCTAGTGGACATTTATGCACTTGAGCACTTTATCACTGATCTACCGTTGCTCCCTCTAGAGGACATTTCGAATATTGCTTTATATTATATTATATTATTTTTGTGCAAAATCACTTTATATTCAGTTAAAATACAGGTTTTGACCAAAGAAAAAACAAAATACAATTTTCTTAGCGGTATAAATCTAGAATACAATTCACCACAAAACCATCAATGAAAAGGGTTGATTTATTCCAATAGCAAACATACAGGGCTTCTAGATAATACAATGCTTGTTATTGTCAATGGGAAATAATTTAATTTCACATCTTAATACAACTTATGTTTGAGACATCTCAGGCATGCTGTGAAGGCAAACTGCTGGGCAGCTGAAAAATGCCAAGAAATATTACAGAGTTTAAGAAAATACCTGACTCTGAGCTGTGGGCCAACACACAAAGACAATGTGTTGTGACTGGCAAAATGCCTGTTGCTAATAAGGGTTGTAGGGATAATTAGCAAAGTCATTAATCTTTTTTATCTGCAGTTCTTAGGGAACACAGATATGCAATGTACAAACAGGCATAGAATACAGCAGTGCATTCAGTGACAGTTTAGGGCCCGTTCACACTGAACGAACAGCTGCCACACAGTTAAACCGCAGCGATTTACATGTCTGGCAGCTGTCTGTTCTGGCTGTGATACGGGAATGCATGGTGCGCAATTCAGCACATCACACAGCTCCCTTTTTTATGTTTAACTTTATTTGAAGTGTACAAAAATGACACCTCATAGTTGATTTACTAAAACTGGCAAGTGCAAAATCTTGTGCAGCTGTGGATGGTAACCAATCAGCTTCTAACTTTAGCTTGTTCAAATAAACTTTGACCAAAAATACCTGGAAGTTGATTGGTTTCTATGCACAGATGCACCAAAGTTTTCACTCTCTAGTTTTAGTAAATCAATGGGATGCACTGCTGTACAGAGACATGCAATCCTGTGCAGTGTGCTGTGATATAATGCATGTCTGCATTTTATTGTAGGTCGCTGCAGTGCAGCTCTGGCCTGCATTTAAGTGTGAATAGGACACACAGAAAACAATTGTTTCCTGTGTGTCCTAGCAATGACTGGCATCTTACGGTGTGGCAAAATGCAAATCATCACACTGATGTGACATAGCCCTAGAAATACTAGCACTGTATTGTATATTTAATGTTGTACCAAGCAAGGAATGCTTGCCTGATGGAGTCAAGGCTCTGGAGAGCATGTGTGGCCAACAGTACACAAAGCACTAAAGAATTGCCACAAGCGGAGCCCAGTGCCCAAATGTCACATTTCAGTTAGGCTCCGCACTCTTCAATGCAGCGATTACTGGGTATGGCTTCAAAGGCTTTGCCAAGTGTACATTGATCCAGACAGCAGCATAAACAGCTCAGCAGAAGAATGCAGGTGAAATCTTGAAAGTAAAAAAAAAAAAACTCTTTACAAAAATGAATTACTAAAAAGAGATAAACCTGACTGGTCAAGGGCTTTTTTTGTTGGCTAGTTTTAAAGTCCTTGTGTAGGTGGCAGTATAGCCCAATTGTTTTCTTTCAAATTGCAATTTGTTGCCTTACTTGTTCTAACCACCTAATGTAAGGAAGGGGAAAAAAAAGGAAGCTGGACTCTCTTATTTTCATGCAGTATATCTGCCAACTGACTAAGTGTGTGACTAAAGTGAACACCTGCAGAGTAATGGTGTGCCGATGAATAATAATGAACACAGAGGGATATAATCGCGAACACTGAGATATACATGATAGCTCTGTAGTGTTTAGATTGAACACAAAAATTAAGGCAATGTCCAATCAGCTGGCTGACTGTTTAATGGTGCTTTTACCACCAAGTGTCCTGAAAAACTATGGCTTTACGGCGGTTTCTGGGCTTGAAAAAAGATGTATTAGTAGAAAGCTTGGGTGATGCCAGGTTACTGTGGTGTGGTAACTTTCCACCTGCCAAAAGCCCAGGTTAAATTGATGACAAGTATTCACTGCCTTTACAAACTAACTTTGTGATGATTAAATTAAAAGCAAACCCACAATACAAAATAAAATGATTTATATATTATATATACACACATACATAAATACATCAACACACAACAAAAAAACTCTTGTGTTTGTTTGCATTTTATAACTTACTGTTTAACACATTTAAATTGCATGCACAGGGCATGGCTCCACAACTCTCTAACTTCACTTCATCATGTGTCGGCAATGGTTCCTGGCTAACTTACTCATATACTTACTCCTTACACCTATTAAGAATTATATTGGAATGATATCCTCACAGCAACTGCCAAGTTAACCCAGCTGCTGCATTCATTGGAAAATACAACTTAAAGTGGTTGTAAACCCTTACAGACCACTTTTACCTACAGGTAAGCCTACATTAAGGCTTACCTGTAGGTGCAAGAAATATCTCAAACCTACACACTTTAGGAGATATTTACACTAAAAACTTGCGCCAATGTGTACGGCGTACACGCCGTAGACAAAGGCGCAAGCGCACTTTAGAAACGGCATTGTTTCGATTCTAAAGGAAGATGTACCGTGACTGGTGGCTCCCACACGCATACACGGGAGCGACATCATCGTGGCTACGGCAAATCACAGCACCGGAACCACGATACCCGGAAGTCACTCTGGTAGAGATGGCGGCAACAGAGGAGGAGAACGAGGACCGCTTGTTTATAGCGCAAAAAATAAAAACCGCAGAGGTGATCAAATACCACCAAAAGAAAGCTCTATTTGTGGGGAAAAAAAGGACGCCAATTTTGTTTGGGGGCCACGTCGCATGACCGCGCAATTGTCTGTTAAAGCGACGCAGTCCCGAACTGTAAAAACACCTTGGGTCTTTAGGCAGCATTTTGGTCCGGGGCTTAAGTGGTTAAGGTCTTTTTAGGACTTTTAGGACTCATGCACACTGGTTTATTGCAAATACAGTTTCTCCTGACAGGAGAAAATTTGTGTTATAAACTCACCTAAGTTGCATCTTCTCAAACCAGTTTAGGCGAGTTTAGCATTATTTGGAGATTGGGTGTTTTTTTGGCTAGAATTTCAATTTTGGTGCGCTTGCAGGACAGGAAAAAAAGTCCTGCAAGCAGCATCTTTGCGGCGGTGCAGGAGTGGTGTATACACTGCTCCCGCACCACCCCTGCCCATTTTAATTAATGGACAGTGCCGCCAAAGCACCTGCAAAGCGCTTCGGCAGCACCCCAACACAGGCACTTTTAACCTGACCACTAGGGGAGGTAAAAATGCCCTGCTAGCAGCCAAAAAGTGTCGCTATAGCAGCAGTAAAGCACCGCTAAAACTAGTGGCGCTTTACCACTAATGCCAGCACCGCCCCAGTGTTAAAGGTGTCTAAGGGCAGGGAAAAAAAACTTCACTCATAAAAAATGTGAGTTTAACAGCAGCAGTGTACATAAGGCCTTAAATTCCATTGTTATCAACAACTCACCAGTCACCCCAGTGGACAGTTATTTTCCAGTTCTGAAGTAAGCTCTCTCTAAATTGGTACCACCAGCATCCCATTAAAAAAAAAGGTTTTCACTTTTGCTCTTTTTTATCATCTTGCCCAAACAACAAATAATGTATTGCAACTTGATCATTAGTTTTCATTTAAAAGGAAAATTTAAAATTAAAGCAAAAATCTTGACTCCAAAATGTGTTAATTAAGTCCATCCATTAAAACTGCAGGTAAATAAATTTTGTGTGAACAAAGGCAAGATCCATTGTTCTCAGGCAATATGGTTTTCTTTGCAGTTCAAAATTAGAAATGTGGAAAATATTACATTATGGCTACTAGGTGGAGCTTCTGTGATCCGTTTTTATAAGACAGCGGGCTGAACCCGCTTTCGGTTGACATCACAGAGCCAGTAGACTAAGGCAAGATCATGGTATTGAAGTTGGGATTCACCCACATGCCTAGACCAGCACCCAGCTCAGCCTCTCAGTGAGCTGCTGAGAACCTGAGGTGGCCACTTTTGCCCCCTCCACAAGCTCATCTCTCCAAAGAGCAGGGGGCAGAGCAGAGTTGGTGACTGACAAGGAGCCCTGAAAACTGAGCGATCGGCAGTGTTTTTTTTTAATCAGATTGTTTTTTATTGACAAAGAAGAGAAACATTTTCAACAAACACAGCACAATGTTGTGAAGACACAAACGTATTCATTTACACGTCTGGTTTCTCCCCCTCCTAGAAATATGTTTGGGAGGTAAAAAAATGTTTAATATCTGCCTGCTGAGCCAGGTAATAAGGCCAGTCATATACGGGGCAAATTGATTGCAGGAAAGAAATTTGCACTATTCCCCATCAACACAGGGGAATCAGCAATTGTCTTCTCCTGGCGGGGAAGTAAGGGGGGAAGCCATCCCCCTGGAAGAAGACAGGGATTATTACTACTGGCTAAAGCAAACGCTAGCGATACTCCTAAGAGAATCCGGAAGGCTGTTTGTATACAAATTGATAGATCGATCGACTTGGTGTATTCAGCCTGCCCATTAACAGTTTGAATCTTGGCCGGTTCCAGCTGACCTGTCCAAGATTCAAATTGTGTATGACCAGCCTAAGTGTGTTACCGGCCTAGCTGTGCAGTGTGGCAGATGTGTGTGAATCACAAGACTGGCTGTACAGAGTTACAAATCTGGCAGGCAAACGAACATATTTAGGTATTGAAACTGTGTGTCTAGCTGGCCTTCTACTTCAAAGACATTGTACACTTTCACATGTTTTTGATGTTTAACTAGGTATTAGTGTGGTTATATTCCCTATGTTGTTTGTTACCTTGTATTGGTGAGTTTATACATTGTGACTGCAGTTTGTAGGGTTCTGGCTGATCAATTCCCTTATGTCCATGTATTGCTTCAGCTACCTTATCCCTATCTGACAAAGGGGCAAGTCAACTTTTGTTCCAGGTCACTCAGCCTCCAGTGCATGCCGTGCCATGCCATGTTGCATTAAATGTGGGAGTGCTAATGTAATAAAAAAAATACATCTTCCAAAAAAATAAAAAAATATCTGCCTGCTTGTGTTGTATAGTGTGGTAAAGTTTTTGTGCATCTATCCATTTTCTCTCATTATCAGTGGTAATTGCCTGCACAAATTTCTCTTCTGCCTTGTCTACTGCTGCACTGGCATCCATCGCCCCCATTACCTACTATTGGTCTTAACAATTGCTATCTTTTGAATGCACAATCCTCTAATAAATGCCTTCAAGGTGTCCCACATAACACCAGAAGTGGTTGAGTATCTTATCAGTTAAAATCCAGATTTGCACTTGTATATGGTCTGTATTAGTAAACAGGGAGAGCCAAAAAGGGTTCAATTTCCAATGAGCAGGTAGTTTAACTGTATGTAACTTTAGAGTTTGTTGGACAGGGGTGTGATCGTAAAGGCCTCTGCTAAAATGGGAACCCTCAGGTTCAAAAGTCAACACATTACCTAAAGGCAAAGTCTATGCGAGATAGAGTAGAGCGAGTCAGTAAATGGCAAAAGAATTGGACTTTAGAGGTAAACTTACATTGCCAGAGATTAGGCCAAACTCTATTAAGTATTTGGCAAAAGAGGCAAATGCTCTGGGTCTCTGAGGACAGTATTTCCTGTGTACATCCATGGACACATCAAGAACACTGTTAAAGTCTCCCAGAGCAAACAGTAGGATCTGGGGATGTTTGGCCATAAACCGAGACAGACACTGCATCACCTCCATGCGAAAAGGCAGTGGTACATAAACATTTGCAATTATACAGACATGAGAATCCCAAGAACCCAACAGAAAAATGTATTTTCCCTCTGAGTCTATTTGAGTATCTAGTGATATAAATGAAAAAAAAAAAAAAAAAAAAGTCTGGCGCCAAATGACAGGATTGTATGTGATGAATAAAAAATGGACTACAAGGTGTAGAAAGTCCTGCCCAACCACAATCAGCAGCTATATGGTGAACACATCAGGAGTGATGTGATGGAAAACATGTGCAAACAGGGAGACCATATATGAAGCGCTGAAATAAGGGCATCGGTGTCAAGGCAATGATTAGTAACAAGTCAATTTTATTGCCATGAAAACATTAAAAGGTAACACAAGATTCCTCTGTTGCCAGGACTGTTTATTTTCTATCCTGTCAAGGGAGGAATGTTGTGTTACCTTTTAATGTTTTCATGGCAATAAAATTGACTTTTTACTAATCATTGCCTTGACACCGATGCCCTTATTTCAGCGCTTCATATATGGTCTCCCTGTTTGCAAGTGCTATAAATGAGGAATTCCTCAAGAACAAAATGCTTACACTCCTAGAGTATCGGATATGCACAGAGTGGTACTGCACAGGACATTTTGAGTAATAGAATAAATTGGTGGTCTCCTGCAAACAAATGATGGCTGCAGCCTGGTGAGAAAGAGGGGAAAATGGCAGTTCTCTTTTTAGGATCATGCAAGCCTGTCACATTCCAGGACAGAATTGATTGAACTTGTCTACACATATATCTGTATAATTTGAAAAAAGAACAAAGCCAGTATTGGCTCTCCATGTACGAACGTCTCAAAAAGGCGCAGTCAAAAAGCTCATCGTACCAGTTAGGGTACAGTAAATATACGGAGCGACACATGACATTCATCCAGCTCTGCATAATAGAAGTGTGTGGTAGTCAATAGCAACACAATGTCTTGCAGAGGTAGCACCCAAACAAACGGGACATGAAAACAAATACAAAAAGTCTTGTAACAAAGAATACTGATATTCCCATTGGAAATCCTTCAAATTTTGCCTCACAGGACTATATGAGGAGGGTATTAGTGAGGGTTAGGACCCTGTGTCCTCAAGTTCAATCACAAAGGCTGCTGGTAAAAGGTGGAAGTAAAAAACATCAAATCCGCATGTGTTTCTCTCTAGCCTCCACCATTTGTAAAAGTGCACAAGCAAGCTTGTGAATGGAAGAACTGATTCAATTTTAGGTTGGAGAACTTCCGTGGACAGCCGCCCTTAGTTGTCCCTTCTGGCGATCCAGCCAGTTAGTTGCCATAACAGGGTTGTCAAAGAAAAGAACAGAGCCATCTCTAACTACTCATAGTTTGGCAGGATAAAGCATTGCATAAACTACTAGTATTGCACGCTGATGTTTAACTTCTGTAAATGTAGCTCTCTGTTTTTGCACGGCAACTGCGTAATCAGAGAACCTCGTGCCTTGTACTTCCAGAATGGTCTGTTTTCTACCCAGTCTGAGGATAATGTCCCTATCCGTATAATGTAAGAGCTTTAGCAGAAATGGTCAATCATTGCCCCTTGGTGGCGATGCTCGGGGCGGCACCCTATGAGCACTCTCCACATAAAAGAAAGGTGTAAGGTTATTTTTGCCAAAGGTATCCATCAGCCAGCTTTCAATAAATTCAACAGTGTTTTTCTTCAGCTTTTTCTGGCATGCTGACAATTTGTATATTGCTATGGCATAGCCAGTTTTCCATGTCTTCAACTCTAGCCTCAGTATCAAATGCTTTCGCTGAGGTCATAGGAACATCTTCAATAAGTGGTGGCAGTTCATCCTCTATTGAGCTCACCCTTACCTCTAAAGCAGTAGCCCTTTCTCAGATTTTTTGCATGTCATGTCTGATGTTTAGTATACCTTCCTTCATAATTTTAACTTCTACTGAGAGCTCAGTGAGAGAGGATCCATATGTATGCACTGCAGTAAGGATTCTTGCAAAGTGGGTTCTCTATTCTCAGTGGTAGAGGGACCTTCAGTTTCATGTGGTGGGGGAGGAGGGAGAGGGAGTACCCACTGTGATCCCAGCAGCTTTCGATGCCATATTCTGTTCTGCAGGCTGAGCCGCATGTTGGGACTGACCAGAGGAGTTTCTTTGCTGCTGAATTTAGAGAGGAGGTAGATGACTTCTGCAGAGATTTGTGGCTGCCAAGTTCATGGGCAAACTTCTCTAGCTTGGATGCCGCAGAGAATTTGGCTGTCTTTTCCAATGCGCCTTTATAGCGGGGATCTGCCATGTTGGAACGGCCACTTGGTGGGGATGTCCTCCTCCTCTCTCCTTGTCATCCCTGGCATGTGTGCACTGTGACCGGCGGTGGCTATAAGGGTGGCTCTGCACCGGAAGCAGAGTGTCCGGTCAATTTTGGTGCGTGTGAAGGCTCACAGCAAGATAAGTGTCAGCAGGATGTAGGAGCAGATGTGAGGCATGTCTTCTCACATGAACGGCCAAGCCACATCCCCAGATTGGTGGTGTTTGATTGCTAGGTTCTCAATGTTAGAGCCCATGGGGGAATGAAGCTGCATCCACCTAGGGAAGTCTAATTCTGCAAAAAAACAAACCCCATACTTCCTCTTTTAAAAAAAAATATTTTCTCCACTCACACAATTTGATCTGCAGAGAACATAACCCAATCCCATATTGAATATATATATATATATATATATATATATATATATATATATATATATATATATATATATATATATGATAAGTTCAACTGGTAGTGATAAAGGAAAACCAAGCATGACAAACGGTCACCCAGAACAGTAAAACCTATACTATTTTAGCAGGGCAGTAAAAAAAAACACAGTTCAATGAAGGGGCTTTCTACAGAAGTTTATAGACACATACTACACAAGTGTTCGTCCAAGCCAATAACTAGGCTTAAGTCACTTTCATATTAACAGGGTACCCCAATCCTTTCCCAAAATAAACCGGCAGTACATGTACCTTTTTAGCATTTTGTCAGCAGTCAGCCTTTTTACCCAACAGCAGGCTCTCACAGCAGAGAAAGACAGAGACCATCTACAATACATCAACATATCTAAACAGGCAAACTTTGAATCTAAATTTAAACAGTGCCTACAGATAAAGATGATTTAAACAAACAAATATTGCACCAAATTTATTTGAAGTATTCATTTAACCTAAATGCCGATATGAAAAAAGTAAGCACTCCCTAAATTTACCACCACTTCAAATTGGTAACATTAGAATCCAGTGTTGCAGATTATGTGCCAATGAGTAGACCTGCCTAGAAGAATGCAGGTGGTGTTGATTTCAAATGCCTTTTAGTTGTACAGAACTGGCTGATGTAACGGATCTAATCCAAGAACTGATTTTTTTTTCACACTATAACAAGTCTCCAAGAACCCTAAAATGTAATATTCAGGTGTTCAGGTAACTTTTGCAACAACTGCATGCATCTACAATGAGAAAGAGGTTGTACCTGAATGCAGAAGAATCGTGTTCAATATAGGAACGTTTTAATCGCCTGCCAAGGGACAAAGCAATCCACGGGACAACGTAATCCGCAGCAAAACCATTGCAAAATGTTGTCCCGCACTTTTTTCGGTTTTCCTGCAGCCAATATGGGCAGTGTATACATGTAGCCTTAGAGGCTATTGACATTTTTGCTGCAGTCCTGTTTTATCTTACTGCCATTCTTTATCCATGTTCATGTTCTCTCTTGATGTGTTAGCCTAATGTTCATTTGCCTGTTCAGCTGTGCAGTCCACTGTAGTCTTGGTTCTGGACATACCTTGTCCTCTTGTTTCCTGTTAAAGCCTAGTGTTCCCAGTCTCCCTGCTTACCTTATGTCTTTGTGTGATTTTTAAATATCCTATTAAGTTCTAGTTTTCCTTGTGTGTACTCAGTCTGTCATATCACTACTTCTGGTAATCTAATCTGCCCTAAAAATTAGAAATCTGCTGAGATAAATGACCTGAGAGCAACAAAGTAATAATGAAAAAACCTGTAGTTCTACCAAACTGGGACTGCTAGTTTTTAAGCCTTTGTTTGCCTTAATTAATTACGCCTTCGTCTTTAGTTAAAACTTGACAACAAACCTGCCACTGATGTTCTGTTTATCAAGACATTTAACAGGGCTATTGACAGGTTTACTTATGACATAACTGCCATGAATAAAAAAAAAGCTGAATAAATGACTTAAGAAAGCAGTGCTTTCACTGAGAAAAGAGAAAACTGTCTGATGACTATGTACATTTCCAACTTAAATAGGATTCCTCAAACAGACATTCTTAAAGAAACTTTCCTTATAAATATAATGCATCTATGCCAAGGTTACATTTCCAAACTTACACAAAGACTTTTTACTAAGGAAGGCCTTTGGTTTAGTTTTTGAAGCAGAGCAAGTTTTGATGCCAGAATGCTTAATCCAAGCAATGTTCCACCATTCAGTATAACGTACTCTGTATTTTACTGTCCCTGCCAATGTGCAAAGAGAGCCTATTCAGAAAAGCCTGTAGGTCTGTTCCAAAAAAGGCGTTTAAGAAAAACATGAACAAGTGGTTTGTATGCAGATGTCAGTAACTGGCAGAATCTCTCAATGCAGCACCGTTTCCACATAATTCCACTTATTTTAGAATTGGCTTTTGAACTAAATAAGGCATTTACCATGTTTTAAGAATCCATTAAGTGAAAAGAAATAGCGACTAAAATAACTGAGGAGTAAAAAAAGAAAGTAGTAAACAGTAATTGCATTTTTTAAAGTAATCCTCACCTTGAATTTAGGTGTGTTTTGACAATAAATACTTTGAGCCAACAGTCACATGCACTATACAGAGAAAGAAAATCCCTATAAAATAATTGAATTCTGACATAGACCTAAATAAAAAAAAATGGGAAAAAAGCTATGGAAATACAAAGATCTATATTTTAAAGACTGTAATTTTTGTTTCACTGCTGGGGGATTCTGTCTCCAAGCACTGAAATGAGCTGAACAGAGAATATAATACAAAGTTACATTCCACTCCCACCACACATATTTATCTTGCTACAACCCCCACCCCCCCAATACCACACATATTGATCTCTACAAAATCCCAAACCCCCAGTACACAACCTACTTCACCATATCCATGTCAGTAGTGAGAAGGCCCCATTAGTACACCAGCCTGTATCAACATTAACAGCATTGCATTATCTCTCCCTAAAAGTCCAGCCCACAAAGTACAATTGTTAAAGGGTAACTCCCAAGTCATAATGAAATAGAATTTTATTAAAAATTGCCTTTCCTTTTCAAACTGCAGTGGTAACATTTTCTGTACAATGCAATGCATTATGGTAACCTGGAGGCATTCTGTACACAGTTGGTATAGGGAACACCACCCAGAAAAGTCAAGCATTGCTTGTGTGATTGGCTTAGTGATTTTCCCAGAAGTCTTCACTAAAATACAAGTCATAATGTTGGCATCCCTTGCAACAGAAATTTCATTTTTGATGAGAAACTTCCAAAGGGAAATCATGTCCAAGGCCACTTTCACACTGAGGCATTTTTGCACTAAAAATAGCGACTGAAAAATTCCAGTAAACTTCATCTTCTGCAGCCCCAGTGTGAAAGCCTGAGTGCTTTCACACTGGGGCAGTGCGCTTTCAGGATGGGAAAAAAGTCCTGCAAGCAGCATCTTTGGGGTGGTGCGGGAGTGGTGTATACAATGCTCCAAAACCGCCCCTGCCATTGAAATCAATGGGCACTGCTGCCAAAGTGCGTGCAAAATGCTTTGGCAGCAGTGCTTTTCGGGCACTTTTAACCCTTTCTTTGAACGCTAGCGGGGTTAAAAGCGGCCTCTATTCAAATCAATGGGCTCCCATAGGGAACCATTGATTTTGAATAGAGAAAGAAAAACGCAGCTGAAAACTAGCGGGACAAAACGTGCATTGAATTCAATGCAAAACACAGAAAAAATTGCGTTAAAAATGCTGTTTTTTTCCTAGCGTCTGTACTAGCTTTTTTAAAACGTCAGTGGGCATGAAGCCTAAAAGTCCAAAGTGTTCTTTCCGTTCAAGGGATTGTTTGATGCACTAAAACTGCTGGCCTGCAATTAGGCCACTAACATGTTTTGTGGGCAGCTGCCAAAAAAATGGTTCTTTCCATAAAGATTCAACTGACAACTAACTATAAGTGAAATATAAATGTATATAAAGAGACTATAACGTTAAGAGAACACCAGAGTTAAAAATGCATGCTTATGACAAGATTAGAAAAAAAAATTGCACTTTTTATGACAAATATACATAAAAATACACTAATTGCTCCATACATGAGTCAGTACAAAGTAATTCAAAAGTCTTTTTTGTTAACTTCATCAGGTCAGACGTAAGAGCTCTGGGCATCAGTTGTTATGTTACCTTGATTGAATGCACATCTAGCTGCTGTTTCTATCGGTACACAAAAAATATACAAGCTTGGTTGTATGTACAGCTTCTAGCAAGCAGGTTTGCTAAATTGACCCTGAAATGGTTTTCAGACACGCTTCAGAATGCAGATCTATCTGGAGCTGCATGGAGAAACAGCAATTAGGATTACTTTTGTAGCTAGGTAGCATTCTATGTCGCTGTCACATTCTGCTGCTTTCATCATACGCAAAAAAAATCCACAGGGTTTTAAACTTATGGTTTGAAAAACACACTTGAAGCAAACATGTAGTGTTAAAATAAACTGTATACCTAAACAGCGAAAAGCAGGCATATTGTGTTAATACACATCACTCAAGCCGCCAGAACACCGCCAGAGATTACTGGACACCGACTATCCAAAAGTCAGAGCAAGTCCTTATTCACACAGGCGGGAGTTTTATTTTGTGAATACGTATAATAGCAAAGCAACTCCTAACTTTTTTTTCTTTTAAATAAAGATGGTACATATTTAAAAAATAAAATACAATTATAATCCATCAAGGACAATTTATAACAGATGGCATAAATTTGTAATTAGTAAAATAAAATCTATACAATCCTGCTTAAAATGTATGCAAGGTTAGATTTGTATAATTTCGTTTTGGATAAAATTGGGAAGGGTCAAGACCTCTGTCAATTTTTGGTATCTGTATTCCATTATGAAGATTGAGTGAACAGAGCAGGAAGTGAAAGGACATCCCTACAAAATTAGACAGTCGTCACTGGATGTCTAAATGGAAGGTTTCCAAATGGAGAATTACTCAACAATCACATTCACATGCTTTTAAAGCCTGCACACATTACCTGGTATTCATCCACTTTTATAATATTAACCACTTGCCGCCCTCCCTATTACAAAATGACGGTGACAAAGTGGTTTCAATATCCTGACCGGACGTCATATAAGTCAACCAGGATTCGCTGTAATTGCGCGCCCCACTGCAACAATCGGTAAGGACGCTTGTCCCTGATCGAGCCACTGGATACGTGCACACATTACGTACTTACGAAGGCAAACACTCCCAGCTCCAGCCCCGGGATTGGCCCACATATATAGGAACCAGTGGTAAAATTATCAGGGACCTTGCATACCTCCTGTTCAAAAAAGGATACCACATATAAGTAGATAATTACTACAGCAGCTTGTCCCTTTTCCGTCACCGGTATCATGAACAAACCCTGGCCTGCGGTATCTTCCAAAAAAAAAATAGGAATGGCTTCCCACAGAGTTTGTTATCAAAACGGCTACAAAAGGGGGAAGCCGCATTCATTTGGAATGAGGAGGTGTTGGCCATGAAGTGGCGGGACGAGAAGGATGTTCACATGATGACTACCATCCACAATGACAACTTGGTGGAGGTTCAGAGAAGATGTGGCCCTGTAGTAAAGCCTGAATGTGTTCATGACTACAATAAGTACATGGGGGGTGGGTTTAAACGATCAGATGCTACAACCCTATGTATCAACCCAGTTGCAATTCATCGGTTTCACATGGTCCTATTCAATTAATTTGTCCGCTATCAAAAATCACCTGAAAACCAACCCACCGCCTACCTCAAATATATTGAAGACATTGTCGCTGCTCTGATTTACCAGCAAGGACCCCCGCCCCAGTTGACTTCATGAGCCACATTTTACCTATAACATTCCCCCACACAGAATCCGGATGAAGACGCCAAAAGAGATGTTGTGTTTGCTCAAGTGCAGGAGTTATTAGAGATACAATTTATTATTGTCCCCAATGTCCCTCCCAACCTGGCCTGTGTATCGGTGATTGCTTCAAAAATTATCACACATCCAGATATTAGATCCCCTTATAAGTAACAGACTGCCATTCCCCACCTTTCAAATACCTGTGTGAATCATTAGCCTGCTACCATGTTTCTATCTTCCATGTTAACTGACCCTGGCCTGTTTACCGACGATGCCTTTGCCTGCCGTTTTAACCACGTTTCTGACTTCCACATGCATCAGCCTTGGCCTGTTTAATTGACCATGTTTTTGCCTGCCACTTGGACTGATCTTTAGCCCTTCTACTTTAGCACACAGGGGTCTCACATATGTGAGGGGCTCCAGAATAGTGTTCAGTACAGAAAATCTGTTTTTGGTTTTCTGTGTTCCCAGAACATGGTCTGATTGCCTGGAGGCTTCAAAGAGATTTGGGTGGGAGAAGCCTCTACCCCTGGCCCTAAGCTTGATGGTCCATCCTGCTGCCTGGACCAATACTTTGACAGTGCTGACCATATAGCTGCCTGTAATGACCCAGGACTTTATGGACCAAGTTTATTTCTGCTGCCTGGACCAATACTTTGGCTGTGATGACCATTTTTCTCTGCCTGCTACCTCTACTGACTATGGACAGTATTTCTGCCTGGACATCTCTGCCTGCTGCCTGGACCTGTGCTTTGGCTGTGCTGACAGTATCTCTGCCGGAAATAACTATAGACAGTATTTCTGCCAGCTGCCTGGACGATTTCTTTTGCTGTCGCTGACCACATCCCTGCCTGCTGCCTGGACCGAGGCTCTCCTCTGTGGACCACTGCACTACTAAAACCACAGGCAATCTTTTGTTATTTGGTACATACATGTTATGTGTTAAAAATATGAAGAGCCTTCAAAAATGTGATCGGTAGTCAGAAAATTATATGCATAATATATGCTGCTAGAATGCCTGGAGGTGCCATTTGGATGTTGGGCCTCTGTATATGGCCAGGCTGTGTAAACGTCTCACACATGTAGTATTGTTATACTCAGGAGGAGTAGAAGAATGTATTTCGGGGTGTAATTTTTGCTATGCATGCTATGTGTTGGAAATATCTTTTAAATGGACAACTTTGTGTAAAAAAAATGCATTTTCATTTTTTTCCACGTTTTCCGCAAACTTCTGGAAAAAATTGAACCGTTTAAAAGACTAATTTGCCTCATAGATTATACGTTTGGGTTTTTGCTTTCCAAAATGGGGTCATTTTGTGGGTGTTTCCATTGTCCTGGTGCTCCAGGGCCTTCAAAATTGACATAGGTCATCATGAAATTGTATGTGTAATTAGGCTCCTAGAATTCCTGGAGGTGCTACTTGGATGTTGAGCCTCTGTATGTGGCAAGGTTGTGTAAAGGTCTCACACATGTGGAATTGTCATAATCAAGAGGAGTAGCAGTTGGTATTTTTGGGTGTAGTTGCAAGTATGCATATGCTGTGTTCAAGAAATAACCTGTCAATACAGGAGGAATATGGCTGCCAGACATGATGGAATATGATATGTCTGCGATACTAGACTAAATTAAACACTGGTTTACAGCATCTCCCACTAAACATTGAAGCATACCGATCGCCAACACACATTATTGGCATACCCCTTCATGGACAGGAGCCTATACCATAATCACCCAACTATTACAGCAACCCTTAGCGCTTGGAAGTACTTTCTAGACTCAAGCAGCAATCAAAAACCAGCACAAGTCTCTCTAATTTTAGAGGTCTTCATTTTTTTAATTCCTGAGCTGTCCTTCAATAATTGGTGTTTTACAGATCAATTTAACATTTCAGATATATTTGAGGAGGGTAAGCTGATCCCATTTGAATGATTGCAGGCTCTTTTTTTCTACCTAGAGAAGACATGACTTATGTTAAAATAGCATTCTTTGCCAGGCATTAGTCAAAACCTGTTCTCGGTATACCTAAAAAGGCCTTGAGCTTTTGGTCTGGAGACACAAGTACAGCTAAGGGTATTTCCTTGTTTCATAACCTCATACAGTACAATTTATTATTTGCCAAAAGCCAACCAGTAATCAAATGGGAACGGGATCACCAAATCTCCATTGTGGAGAAACAATGACAACTGGTCCCTGAGAGGACTCCACTTTGTGTTAAGATAGGTCTTCTTTTCTCTTACTAAATGTGGGTGCATTTTTTTGAGATTTTAAGTTCATTATGTAGGAATGCCCTCATTTGGTTTTAGGGCTGTGAATAGGTTTGAATAGAAACCATTTTCTTCTAAAAGGACTGGTACAACCACTTGTGTCTGAAATTGGTACAAGGCGGTCATTAAAACTGTCATTAAAACTGTCATCTTCTGGCCCAAAGCTGGTATATTGGAAGGCAGAGATATAAACTCTAACCCTTTTTGAAATGACAGACTGGGCCCTAAAGTCCAGGGCACCTATGATTCACACTGGCATAAACACCAACAGATGTCCTTTCATTTTCAAGGGGGCTTCTGGGCAGTGTTGGTAGACTTGGGATTACAGGACCTGTGACAAAAGGAGGTATTAAGCGTTGGTTTGGGATGAGACACCAGGGGAGATGAAACAAACTCCTGTGATGAGAAGTTGAAGTAGCTGTAGGAGTTTGAGACTCATTTTTTTTAGCTACAAAATAAATCTCAGGAAAACAACTTAGTAGTCAATACCCTTTTAAGATTGGACCAGTTCTCATGAAGTGCACAATCAATCTATGCCTTTATTTTTGAAGACTTAGCCAGTATTTTAGTGCTCAAAGGGACTTCTTGTTTAGGCTGTTGAAAATCAGATGCTGTTAGGCAAAGTCTAGTGCACACTGCATTGATTCGTGTGTACACAGTAGAGAGCTTTTGATGTGAAGCCGCAGCATGTGCTTCAGAAAATGCAGGGAAAATCATCTTTTGCAGCCTCTGCTACAAAATCAAGGTCCTCATAACTTTCCTCCCTGATATCCTCAAGGAAAGATGGGAAATAGAGGATGTGTACCGTTTCTGGCCTCTGAAAACTGACATTTTTACAAGTGCCAAGAGATTTCCCCAAAATTCAGACATGGTGACAAAATCTGCTTTTTTTTTTTTAAGACAAGCTGCATGTCTGAGAGGGAGCCAGAATCAGATAATGGAAGTGGTGTCATAGTAGGTATTGCTCTGAGACAAGCGGATAACTATTACCCTAAGCGGTGCTTAGAGTTCCTGTAGGCCTCCTGCACATCAACCCTTTTGTCCCAGCTTCCTTGCATATGTGATTCACAGTCAATGATTTCTAAGTGAGGAAAGGTTGTTAATGTCTGGATATAGAAAACACTATGAAGCCCTGTACACACAGCTGGGAATCCCGTCAGGAAAAAAACATCGGTTTTCCTGACGGGATTCCTGGCAAGCTTGCTTTGCAAAAACGTGCATACAGATGGCCACTCAAAAGAACCGCCGTTCTTTTGAATGGCAATAACGCGGTGACATCATTGACTACGACGAGCCAACGCTCTTCACATTCGACGCCGTCATCTTGCTACACCCCACACTAAGCTTGTATGCTACCGTGCGTGCATCAAAGTCTTATCGAGCATGCGTGGGGTTACCTCGGACAGGTAAGCATACAGACGACCGGTTTTCTCGGCAGGAAATGCTCTGCCGGGAATCCCGACAGCAAAATAGAGAGCAGGTTCCCAGGCAGTTTTCCTTTTGGCAACAACTGCTGTGGAGCATATACATGATAAGGATTCCCAGCCAACTGCTCTCCTGGCAGTTTCCCTGCTGGTACGAAGCTTAAGTCCTCATTCACATTGCAGCTCAAAAAAGCTGCTTCTTTGAGTGTTTGAGCTTTTTTTTTTCTCTCTGCTTTTTAACTCCCCTCCATTTTAGCCTACAGTTTAGTGGCAGCGGAGTTTACAGGCAGAGGGAAAAAAACATCACATGTGCATGTTGCAGAGAAGCTTCTGAGCATAAAAAAAACTTAACGCATTCTAATGGCCAGAATTCTGTCCAATAGATTGTATTAATCCCCATGCAAAACAAGGCTTTTTACCACATTTTTGCTACTGCTAAATTTCTATTTTAAAAGTTTAAAATTGCCTGTACCCAGAAACATTAGAGGGATGTCTGGGAACCATACAAATTGATCATGGCTCTGGCCCTTTATTTATGGCCCTTATTATGTTTAAATAAGGAGTTATGTGGCCAACTACACACAATGCACATGCCAAGGTAAGTGTCTAATAAAGGATCCAGTAGCTAAAACAACAGGCCAGCTCCACACAGTGGGGTTGGGGTACATTTCCAAGGTACAGACCGGGGGGAAAAATCTGTAAATTGCTTGATAGCACAGGGCAGATAACAGATGATGAAAGGAGCTTCAGAACAAAAAACTGAATGGTTAGAAAAAGATAACAAGTCCATCACCTAATGACACTAGCAAAAAAAAAATGATTCTCACACAGTGGCTGGTGTTAATAGTACACTTTAGGAACAGCCCTAGCAAGTTTTTTTGACAGTATCCAACCAATCAGAAGGTAGTTGCATACAACTCAGAATTCAAATATTGTTTCCTGCACAGAACAATCAAGATATATGTATTTGTTTTATGCTCTAGCTTAACGTGACTAAATGTGACAATTCCCCTAAACTATGTTTTCATCCTAACCTTCAGTTATAATCTTTTTTTCTTTTTGGCTACAATTGTTTCACAGAAGCAATTTATGCTTAATAGTTGAAAATAGACATGTTCACTGTAAAAAGTAAATGATAACTGTTTACTTTAAATGCCCAATCGTTTGAGAGGCGAAAAAAAAATAAAAAAAATATTTGTGCTAGCAGGTGATAGTTTGATTGAAAATTTACATGTCTTTATATCATTTACTAAATTCAGTAAAGATTCATTTGCAAAAAAAAGAGAAAGGAAAACATCTCTACCACAAAATTAGCACCCATCTAAAGGCTTCTGTTACAAAAATGTAGGATGAAAATGAGTTTCAAGACTCTTTTCGGGCCAGATCTTTATTCTCTGCCAAAGAAAGTAAGCACCACAATGTTCCTTATAAGCCTCAACAAGTTCCACTCATAGAAAAGATATCAAAGAGCATAAAAGGCATGGGGGAGAGGGAACACCTTATTTAAACATAATTATTTTTATGTTTTAAAAAGTAGCATGGTATATAGCAAATAATCAGCGGGTCTTCCTTGAAAAAAAATGCATAGCCTTTTATACAGTAGAGTGACAGACACAATGCATCAAGTTACTTTAACTCTGACAAGAGTGAATAAAACATTACAAGTGCCAGTTTGACCCCCTTTTCATTTTTAGCAGTTCCAACTGAGTGGCAATAGCTGCTTGAAATTCAGCAATCACATTTCTCACTGTTCCAGAATGACCCATTTCTCACTAGAATGAGCCAGAGAATTCATACATATAAATAACTATTTGCCATTTCAGATATCCGAAAAACCAAAAATAAAATTGCATACATTGGGTACACATAACAATGCATATACACATACCATAGGTTGAAAGGATAACATTTATATAGACAGGTGTATATATATATATATATATATATATATATATATATATATATATATATATATATATATATATATATATATAGTGACAGTATGATGCTGTCACTGGTAAATTAATGGCGTGAACTTTGGCTCAGTGCAGGACTACCTGGATAGGGCTGTGTAGTTTGGAGATTCCATAGTGTCTAGGGTGGGTCGGAATCTTTAACCCTGTGTCCAGGTTTTGTGGAGTACCACTTCTTATAATGAAGGTATGGGAATACCTTGGGGCTCCCAATTGGAGAAATCTCCACCAGAGGGAGACAGGAGGTCAAGAAGAGTCAGAGGCTGCAGGTGGCAGCCAGAGCATGTGTGTGTGTGTCTGCAGGAGGCAGTAAATGGCCTGAGGACTAAGGCAAGAGGGGAGCGGTGGGCGCTAGAGTAAAGCTGTCCACACTAAAAAATCATGTGGTCTGTGTGACCAGCATAAAGAAATTAGGTACTGCTAAAGGAGAGTGCCAGGTGGACTAGCATTTTATGTTTGTGAATTTACTGACAAACCTCTGCGTGCGAGACCCTATATATTTTGGACTTTTTATTTTGCCTTTTTAATAAAAATGGGCTACCAGGCCCTTAAAATATAGTTCCTCACTACAGTGAATCACGAGAAAATGCATCTACCACTAGAGCGAACGATCCCCCATGTTACAATATATACAGTGTCAGAATGTTTATGCTGAAATATTAAAACAATGTACAATTTATGGGAATAAGTAACGATCTGAAATTATGGAGATTACCACTTGTTTCCACAAATTAGCAAAACAATTTAAATTATTTTATCCGCGCTAAGTTGAAGACCAAAGGAGGATAAAACGAATATTGTGCAAAAATATATATATTTATTAATAAAAATCGGTGCGAAGTATCAAAGATATACTTGGAGATAACACGATAATCTACATTTCAATCAGGTAAACAATAACATAAGGAAAAATTATAACCTCAAGCTTGGGTCTGAGATTCTATAAAATGAGGACTAAATTTCTCCTTCCGAATACATTAACCAGCACTAGTGACTAGCAGATTATATAAACAAACAATCCAGTGTGGATTTTGACACTTAGGCCCCATACACACAAGAGGATTTATCCGCAGATACGGTCCAGCGGACCGTTTCCACGGATAAATCCTCTCAAAGATTTCCGCTGATTTCGATGGGATGGAGTGTACACACCATCGCATTGAAATCCGCGCGGAAATCCTCTGCCGATGACGTGTCGCGCCGTCGCCGCGATTATGACGCGGCGACGGGCGCGACGCTGTCATATAAGGAATTCCACGCATGCGTCAAATCATTACGACGCGTGCGGGGAATCCCTTTGGACGAATGGATCCGGTAAGTCTGTACAGACGAGCGGATCCATCCGTTGGAATGGATTCCAGCAGATGGATATGTTGTGCAGCACAACAAATATCCGATCTGCTGGAATCCATCCCAGAGGAGATTTCTCCGCGGAAACAGATCCGCTGGCGTGTACACACCATAGGATCTATCCGCAGAAACCCATTTGCTGGGATTTATCTGTGGATGGATTCTATCGTGTGTACGGGGCCTTAGACGTCTTCTCCAACAAATAGATCTTCTGCTCAACTTCTTAAAACACAAGACAAGATGTCCTGTGGACAGTTCTTGGTAATTTGGCTAAGAATGTCTTTTTAACATACAAGGCTGTCTCTAATGCATCAACTGTTTAAACATATCCCAACATTAAACCATTCACTAGGGTTCACAATGATGTTGTGACCTACATATGCAACTATGCGTTACTCCTTTAATTGTCTCTGAAGGACCTTATAGTGCAGTTAAAGATCTCTCAGATCCAATTAATGCTTGCTAAGATAATAGAGTGGCCACATTTGGTATCGGTTTAAACTACCTATTGCATAGAGGAGGTGAAATTATACTTTACCAAGACTTTTGAACTTCTTGTTTGAGAAGATGTCTAAAATCCAATCCAGGTCTTTCCTTGCAAAGTGCTTCAGGGAGCTCCTCTCAGATCCACGTGCCTCCCCTGCAGCCCTCTGTAATCACTTTTTATCCCCCCCAAAGAAATGGGTGTGTCTATACTATCACCTGACTGGCGAGGTCACATGAGGCTATGTTTTGGTGAGTGACCACAGCATTTAAGGATATGGCTGTTTAGAACCTTGTATATCTTTGATACTCCGCACCGAATTTTATTAATAAATATATATATTTTTGCACAATATTCGTTTTATCCTCCTTTGGTCTTCAACTTAGCGCGGATAAAAGAATTTAAATTGTTTTGCTAATTTGTGGAAACAAGTGGTAATCTCCATAATTTCAGATCGTTACTTATTTCCATAAATTGAACATTGTTTTAATATTTCAGCATAAACATTCTGACATATTTGGTGACCCTGATGTGAGTTGTGTGGACTCGAAATGTTTACATATCATTAGCTCATACATCTGTCCAATTCTTAAGACCAGTGAAAACCTTTTGAAGTGTACTTTTCCAAGGCAGAACCATTTGAAGCGTACTTTTTGAAGGCAGAGCCTGTTGCTCCTCAAATATAGATTCTTAGAGTCACTTGTGATCTCACATTTGTAAAGATGTTACTATATATGTATATATTATTATGGCATTATAAAGACACAATACTATTTAAGATATATAATTCCACTGGGATTGTGAATAAGCCCCCTTAGTCTCATAGTACAAAGACAATGCTGAGTTTCGTGTCATGCTGTGCAGGCTTTTCATATCACATGTGAAACCAGAACTCCCCATCATTCGCTTATCTTCTAAGTGTCAAACCCCCATGATATATGACCTTGGAGATGGCACAGATAGGCATCCAGTCTCTTGTGAAGAGATAAGTCATTCTGGGAACCAGGCCTTATTCAAAGGTTCTTGAACTATGACTCAACTTAAGACAAAATGGTGTCGCTTCTGCTAAACATATATATGAAGGTGGAACACTATGAAACATATAAAATGTGCGATCTTATATGTATTCTTTTAACCCCAAATGTTCCGACAACAGTACCTAAAAAAAGTGAGTACACCCCTCACATTTGTGTAAATATTTTATTATATCTTTTAATGTGACAACACTCAAGAAATTATACTTTGCTACAATGTAAAAGTAGTGAGTGTACAGCTTGTATAACAGTGTAAATGTGCTGCTCCCTCAAAATAACCCGGCACAAAGCGATTCATGTCTAAACCGCTGGCAACAAAAGTGAATGCACCCCTAAGTGAAAATGTCCAAATTGGGCCCAAAGTGTCAATATTTTGTGTGGCCACCATTATTTTCCAGCACTGCCTTAACCCTCTTGGGCATGGAGTTTACCAAAGCTTCACAGGTTGTCACTGGAGCCCTTTCCTACTCCTCCATAATGACATCAAGGAGCTGGTGGATGTTAGAGACCTTGCGCTCCTCCACCTTCTGTTTGAGGATGCCCAACAGATGCTCAATAGGGTTTGGGTCTGGAGAAATGCTTGGCCAGTCCATCACCTTTACCCTCAGCTTCTTTAGCAAGGCAGTGATCATTTTGGAGGTGTGTTTGAGGTCGTTATGTTGAAATACTGCCCTTTGGCCCAGTCCCTGAAGGAAGAGGATCATGCTTGGCTTCAGTATGTCACAGAAAATGTTGGCATTCATGGTTTCCTCAATGAACTGTAGCTCCCCAGTGCACTCATGCAGCCCCAGACCATGACACTCCCATCACCATGCTTGACTGTAGACAAGACACACTTGTCTTTGTACTCCTCACCTGGTTGCCGTTACACACTATCTGAACCAAATAAGTTTATATTGGTCTCATCAGACCACCGGACATGGTTCCAGTAATCCATGTCCTTAGTCTACTTGTCTTCAGCAAACTGTTTGCAGGCTTTCTTGTGCATAGTCTTTAAAAGAGGCTTCCTCCTGGGAAGACAACTGTGCAAACCAATTTGATGCAGTGTGTGGCTTATGGTCTGAGCATTGATAGGACCCCCCCAACTCTTCAACCTCATTAGTCTATTTCCCAAAGACAGCCTCTGGATATGATGCTGAGCATGTGCACTCAACTTCTTTGGTCGACCATGGCAAGGCCTGTTCAGAGTGGAATCTGTCCTGTTAAACAGCTGTATGGTCTTGGCCACCATGCTACAGCTCAGTTTCAGGGTCTTAGCAATCTTCTTATAGTCTGGGCCATCTTTATGTAGAGCAACAATTCTTTTTTTCAGATCCTCAGAGAGTTCTTTGCCATGAGGTGCCATGTTGAACTTCCAGTGATTAGTATGAGAGAGTGAGAGTGATAATACCAAATGTAAAACACCTGCCTCTCATTCACATCTGAGACCTTGTAACATGAGTCACATAACACCGGGGAGGGAAAATGGCTAATTAGCCCCATTTTAGACATTTTTACTTAGGGGTGTACTCACTTTTGTTGCCAGCAGTTTAGACATTAATGGCTGTGTGTTGAGTTATTTAGAGGGCACAGCAAATTGACATTGTTATACAAGCTGTACACTCACTACTTTACAGTGTAGCAAAGTGTAATTTCTTCAGTGGTATACTCACTTTTTTTAGATACTGTGTATATATATATATATATATATATATATATATATATATATATTTATATTACAGACATTGGTTATACTGTATATATGCTATTAAACAACTGTGTATCAAAGGGTATTTTATTTAATATAAATCTGTATTATGGCAGAGTAGCTGTACCTATATTTATTAAGGATGGTCACTGTTCCATAGCACAAGTGTATTAAATGGTGTTTTCCCCTTTTAGCTGCTTAGCGTGAAGGATTTTATGTATATTATTTATACTTTGGAATTTTAATATTGCTCCTAAAGTTGAAGGGCCTCCAATCTACATGTAAAATGAAAACATTGGGAGAAAAAAAGTGTATTTATGAGAACATCTTTTAAATAAGATAATAGTAATATTTTGCCCCATGTGGCTGGCTATACATGGATTGAAATCCATCCAGTTCAGTGGAGTTGGGACGAATTTTGATCCATGTGTGGCCACTGTGGTTGAACAGAAGTCAATCTATCAATCAACTTCTGTTCAACTGCTCGGTCAATAAAAGCCACTCAATCAAAGCTGCAGGCAATAGGCTGTAGCTCTGATCTGTGTATTCTGATAGCTGGGGAGTCTCCCTGCAGCCAAAATACAATAGCGCAGTGGGGAAGATTCCCCCACCCATCTCAAATCTGTAGAAGGGGGAATCAGTTCAGTTTGGAACCGGTCAGCCCATTGGCTATACGAAAAAAAATTAAACCATGTAAGGTCAGCTAAACTTATGAGATCTGACCTGCCCCTCTCCCCTCTAGTCATGTCCAATTCAATAGCAGCTTTGAAGCAGACGGCTGATTCATACCAGGGATACAATGAAGGGGGAATCAGGACTAGGTAAAGGAACAAGGGGAGCAAATGTAAGGCAGCAGGGCGCAGAGTGCACGATGCAGAGCTAGAGCAAAATCAAGGGCAGGAGCAATGGCATCAAACTGGAACAGCGAGCAAATCAAAACACTGACACAGTAATGGCAAGGGAGGACCTATATACCGGCCCAGCAGCCAGCATCAGGTGTGGAATGATTACTATAAACTCCTGGCAGAACCCCCGCTGGTGGACACTGGAACTGCCACCTTCAACTCTGGGAAGTACAGTGTCACCAGCAGGTGATTTAGGTCCTGGCGCCTTGCAATAAATGGTTTAGTCAAAAAACGGTAGTACTGGAAAGATTCTTTTGGAAGTGTAGTACAAACGCTTCTTTTCCCAGGCGAATAAGTTTAATCTCTGTAATCTTTCCTACATCCTACCAATTTTGCTACACTTCTTTGAAATCTCTACAGGTCAATGACATCCATCCTGGGGATTGATGACCAAAACAGAACCACATACTCAAGAACAGGCCAAACCATTGTTTTGTAAAGAGACAAAATTCAAATTTTATCTCCAGAGCAAATACTTTTTTTTTATGTAGGATAGTAGTCTCCTGCATTCGCTAGCAGCAATAGCATGCATTGCCAGGCTGCAGAGTATGTAGGCTACAAGATCCCTTTACATCCCCGATTGTTCGAGAAGAGAACCTATTAATGAGCAGCTTACATATATTAGTTCCCAGGTGCACAACTTAACTTTTTTATTTTATTATTGAACCTCATCTGTGACGTAGCTGCTCCCCTTCCCCCCGCCCAATGTTATCAAGGTCTTTTTGTAGAGATTCCATACCCGGTTGTGAGCATGTTGCATTACATTGTTTGGTATCATTAGCAGACACATCAATGCCCTGAATATCGTGGCAGCCCCAACAGTGCCCAGCAGTGATACCAGTCAGTGCCGCCTATCAGTGCCACCTTATCAAAACAGTGAAAGAGAAAAATTGTCATTTCAAGTGTGACAGCACTGAAAGCTAAAAATTGGCATGGGCAGGAAGGAGGTGAAAGTACCCAGTATTGAAGTGGTTAATGATAGATGCTTCCAGCATCTGCAGACCACTTGCATACAAATATATTTTTCAGCACATTCAGCTCTGGCACACATATTAAAGAAACAGACAATTTATGGTCAATCTGACTGTGTTCCCTGCCTCTGCTTTACCAGGTTCAGCTGGCTCCAGCCACAAACATGTAGTAGTCCTGAGGCCATTTTCAGACTTGGGATTGTAGGATATTGTAAATGAGCGTTAACAGGTTTCCCTTTCAGCCTTCCAGTGAGTGACACAATTGTTTATATTGCACAGTCAATAAAACACCAGAGTTTTCATACAAAATAGGGCTGATGGGCACTCCAAACTGTGCTAAAAAAGGTATTGGCCAGGGATCATTTTTATACCTAAAAGAACAGAACTAAGGGCCAGATCCACAACCAGCGGGCGCAACGTAACTTTTGTGATTTAAGTTACACCGCCGCAAATTTCCCAAGTTAGTGCCCGATCCACAAAGCACTTACCTGGAAATTTGCGGCGGTGTATCCTAAATCAGTCCGGCGCAAGGCGGGCCAATTTAAATGGGGCGAGTCCCATTTAAATTAGGCGCGCTCCCACGCCGGACGTACTGCGCATGCTCCTGACGCTATTTTCCCGACATGCTTTGCGTTACGCTGAGTTTTGTGAATCGCGGCGGAAAAAAAAAAAAAAAAAAAAATTTGACAGCGACGCGGGAAAGACGGGTATACTTTTACATGGTGTACTAACTTTACACTTTGTAAAAGTAGCCCTATCTTTGCGACGGCAAACTAACACTTACAGCGACTTCACGAAGGGAAAAAGCTTTGTGGATCTCCGTAAGTGCTAATTTGCATACCCGACGCTGGATTATGACGAGAAATGCCCCCAGCGGCGGCCGCAGTACTGCATCCTAAGATCCGACAGTGTAAGTCCATTACACCTGTCGGATCTTAGGACTAGCTATGCGTAACTGATTCTATGAATCAGCCGCATAGTTAGAAACAGGGATATGACGGCGTATCGGCAGATACGCCGTCGTATCCCTTTTGTGGATCTGGCCCTAAAACACCAAAGTGAAAAATAAATTAAAGTCGGTGAATCACTCTTCCAAGTGTGTGAATCAATTTTCAGAGTCATCTAGTGACAATAACACAATTAAATATAGAAATAAGAATATAAAAAAATTCATTACACAATTGTGGGAAACACTAACAAATAAGTTGGTGTATATATAAACCATATACAAGAATTATATACTGTATTTATTGGTGTATATCACTCACTTTTTTACACTGAAGTTAGGGTGTGTTATACGCCGATAAATACAGTATATATAAAAAAAAGAAAGTTATGAGATGAGACACAAGGCTGTGCCACCCTGGGTAGTATATGAACCTCTGTCCAGAATCCACTCAAATGTAAATATCACAATTATTTATAAAAATTTACATTTGTGTGTGTCACTCTTTAAAGCATGTGAATCACTTTTCCAAGCCCCCACACATGTAATCAGCACAATAGTGTGAATCAATCGTCAAAGTGAGTAGATCACTCCTCAGAATCTTCTCAATGAGACAGTAACTCACAAACAGGAAAATCCCTTCATCACATAGCTTACTGTCTGGTAAGCGGGAAATCTATGTAGTGCTTGCGCCTAATAACCCAGCCTGGGCCTTAAAGCTCCAGTTGGAATCAGACAGTAGCTCTCATCCAGGGGCCACATACAATGGGGTCAGACAGACAATTATTTTTATTTAAAACACCCATGTCCCGGGTAGCTCGCGCTCAGAAGAGCATGCACATGCAAATCACGCCCACATATGTAAACACTGTTCAAACCCCACATGTGAGGTATTGCCGCATGTGTTAGAGAGCAAGCAACAATTCTAGCACTAGACCTCCTCTGCAACTCTAAACTGCCAATCTGTAAAAAAAAAAGTGTCGCCTATGGAGTGTGCGCAATTTTAAAGCGTGAAATGTTGGATATCTATTTACTCGGCGTGACATCTTTCACATTATACAAAAAAATTGGGTTAACTTTACTGTTTTGTTATTTTTTTATAATTTTTTCCAAAAATAACATGTTTGAAAAAATGTAGCGCAAATACTGTGTGAGATACAAAGTGAGTAATTTTCTAACAGAAAAATTATGATTTTTACATGTAGCAGAGGAGTGCCAGAATAGACCCGGTATGGAAGTGGTAAAGCTAAATATAGTACTTCATGACATTGGCTGCATGTTTGGAGTCGTTATCCAACTGCAGAATACATGTGAGGCCAAACATATGCCTCTCTGACGGTATGGCATGATGGAAAAGTATCTGCCTGTATTTCTCAGCATTGACGACACCATTGATCCTGACCAAATCTTCAACTCCATTTTCAGAAATGCAGCCCTAAATTTGCAAGAAACCTTCACTATACTTCACTGTTGCCTGCAGACACTCATTATTGTACTGCTCTCCGGTCCTTTGAGAACAGTCAGTCTCCTGTTACAGACAAATATTTAAAATTGTGATGTGTCAGTCTGAAACACTTGCTGCATCCCAGTTCCTATGTTTTCATGCCTAGTTGAGTCGCTTGAACTTGTTTCCACATCTGAGGTATGGCTGTTTGGCAGCAATTTGTCCATTAAGAACACTTCTGGCCAGACAACCCCCGGACAGTAGATAGGTGTACCCGGGTTCCACTGGTTTCCCCCAGTTCTGTGCTGATACTGCTCAACATCTTAAAGAAGAACAAGGAATCCTGCAAGTGATGGTTTGGCCCCCACAGAGTCCTGATCTCAACATCAAGTCCGTCTGAGATTACATGAAAAGACACAAGGATTTGGGACAACCGACATCCAAAGAAGATATGTGATTAGTATGTAGGAATGGGGGTGGTGGTGCTGCCTATGCCCCACCTCCTAGAAACCCTATCAGGTATTGGAGATAGAAAATAAAAACAAATGTAATGGACTCCTAAATAACATTTGATTTGATTTTCTATCTCCAATACCTGGTAGGGTTTCTAGGAGGTAGGGCATAGGCAGCGCCACCACCCCCATTCCTACATACATACTTTTCTACTTTACCAACTCCTTTTGGGGTTTGGTTTTAGGGGGGGCAGCAGCCAGCCTACACGTTCCTAAGTGCAGGTTTATATACATTTTTACTAAGATATGTGATTAGTTCGCCAAGATATTTGGAACAACCTACATGCCGAATTCCTTCAAAAACTGTATGCAAGTGCATTTAGAAGAATCAAAGTGGTTTGGAAAGCAAAGGGTGGTCTTGCCAAATATTGATTTGTTTAGATTTATTTTCTGTTCATTGACTTTCCATTTTAATTAATAAAAAATAAACTATTATCACTTATATTTCTGAAAGCATTCTTACTCTAGAGCAGTTTTTTTACACATGCCTAAAACTTTTACACAGTACTGTATATAGTTAATATTTATGAGGTCTGAGAACACTAGAAGCACCAAGCTAAACAATTACAGTGTTCATTTATCATCATCACTGATAATAAGCACAGGATATTAGTGTAAAGCTGGTCATACATGAATAAAAATGTGGATGGTTCAGAAGGGATAAGCTGAATTTTGATCCATGTATAGGCACCCTGGTTGTACAATTCAGCGACTAACTGCCAACTATAACTGACAACAGTGATCAGGTGTGTTCTGATGGAGGGAAAGCCTCCCTGCCATTAGAACACAAGAATAGAATGCTTTAAGGGCTGCATTCACATCTGAGCGTATCGTTTTGCCGCGATTTTGCGGATTTTTTTACCACGTTTTGCTGCGATATTTGCAGCGTTTTTTACCATGATTTGTCACAATTTTGGACAGGTCTAGGGTCATTAATGTTAAAAACAGAAAAACGCCCAAATACGCTCAATTCGAGCCACAAAAAAGGGTCCAGAACTTGATTGAGCTTCAGGCGTTCAGTGTCAGGCGTCTTGGAGTGGAGATGTGAACCATCTCCATTGAGAACAATGTAATTTTTCCCCTCTAGCGTTTTGGAGCTTCATGCTTCAGGCGACAAAACGCTCAGGTGTGAATGCGGAACTAAAAGGTAAAAACCTTTAGCCTTTACAAATACTTTAAAGCTCCCTGTCAATATAACTGCTGTGATCACACCCATTTATAGTGAGCGGGTTGGCTTTATCCTAAAGTCCACCTCACTGACCAAAGTTTAAAGGTCAGGCATTAATGTTATAAATAATTTGGTGCAATGAATTTCCACAGTAATTTTCTGGGACTGTGAAATTCAAACCTGCTGCAAATTGATGGCAAGAGTGAGCTAGGACCTCATCCCTAGTCCATAATATAATAGAACAAATTTTTATCTTTACATCTTCAATGAAGGTCATTTGCATTTCTTTTACCGAGACTCTGTTCGCTGCCAATATAGCTTTCTGAATCATAAAATTTGAGTAGCACTGATCAAAGGCAAGGAGTTATTTAATGCGGCGAGGTAAAATCCTCCCTTGCAGGAGGCCAACAGGGACTTAATCATAGAGCAGCAAAGTCATTCCCACCTCCTTCCCTGCTGTCTAAAGGAATGTACCAAGCAATCAAAGTGTGTTTTTCATTATTTTACACTAAATTCATTTTCTGGTTAAATGTCAGTTTAAAACATAAAAATATGCAGACAGTCTGCAGATGTAGACCTATGTGCAGTAATACTTTAAAAATGCTTTAAAATTCTAATCAAAACCAAAAAAAGCACATCCTTGTTTTAATTCTTAGCATTTAACTTTAGTGAAAATCTCTTCCTTTTAAAAGAGTATAGTTTAATAAACTGATAAGAAAACAAAAGGCAGACTATCCCAACTAATTTAAAGTGGTTCTAAAAGTATTAAGGTAGTTGTAAAACTGGAAAGTCAAATCTAAAGACACTAAATCTAATAAAGAACAAAGGCACAAATCATTTGTGCATAATATGGCAGGTAGAAAAGCCTGTCATCTGTAACCATCCCCACTCTCCTGATAAAAAAAAACACCATGAAAAAAAAATTGTGGTCCACACCTCCTCTTCTTTAAAGGCAGCCTATGTAATCAGACATATGCCTGAGCCTGTACTGTTCTGTACTTTGCTGTGAGCTGTGACTGAGATAGGAGCTGAGTTTACTTCATTGGTTCAATCAAATCCAATGACCAAAAAAATTGGGCAGGTCTACAGACACAGGAAGCATGGCTTAGGATCTAGCTTGCATTCGTACCCGTATAGAAAGTGGCTTTTTATGGGGGGGCTTGAGAAAGAGGTGGACCCAAGTGCACCGGAGGAGGAGCCCAGGAGTGGAAGAACAGGGATGCTCTATGCAAAACTATTGTACAGAGCAGGTAAATATGAAATTTGTATTACTTAAAAAAAAAGGTTTACAATCACTTTAATGAAAGAACAGCTGTTGCTACTGCTCCATTAAGCTAATTCTGTAGTGGTCAATGATGTTTAGATATACAGTGGATAGATAGATAGATAGATAGATAGATAGATAGATAGATAGATCTATATAAGAACTGAGATTTACACATTCTCAACAATAAAGCAGCATGGGTATTGATGGAGGATGCACTTAAGTACTGTGCATGCACATAGAAGTAAACAGAAATGTGTAATATTGAAGGAATATTTTTGTCCTGTTTACTTTATAGTACTTATGCAAAGATAACACAAGAGATCAGAAAGGTATAATGGTAAAAAAAAAAAAAATGTATATCAGAAGGAGAAATGTCATACGATGATCAGCCCATGTTGTGCGTTGAGAAAAACGCTTCTTCAGGAGCCTAAAACGAATTCTACAAAGTAATAATAGTAATACATTTTACAATGAACAAACAAAGACACACAATAAATAACCAATAACAATAAAATTATTGTAAGTCTCTAACTTGAACCTGCTTGATTACTCTTGCATAGCCCAGAAAGATGGTCCAAAATGGAAGGTGAAACAAAGGAGAACATGATAAGGGAAAAGGGAAGAAGAAGGAAAAGGAAAAAGAAAAAGAGAAACAAAAGAGGGAAGAGATAGATGGGGGGGGGGGGGAGACAAGTAAGGAAAAGAAAGGGGAAGATAGAAGGAAAGACAGATTGATTGCCCAGGCCATAATAACTGCATAAGAACGTAAAAGCAATAATAATAAGGTGGGTAATAGTATCAATAAGCTTCATGAGTATACCCACCAGTATAATTGGTGTATATACATATAATTATCAGTGTAGATTACTTACATTCCAAATATGGGAAATAAAGATGCAAAATAGTCAGAGGATGTATCAGTAATGGTGATACATACGAAACGGACAAAAAGCATAGCAAAATATATAGTCCTTCTCTTGCTCCAGGTAACAACCATTCTGTGTATAAAGAAAAGACCCTTCGTTAGTGGGCTGACCGAAATAACCAGCCATACAAAGGGGGGGATCATATCATTAAGAGGAGATATAGTATTAAAACCAAAGAAAAAACACTTACATGTTCACCATATAAACCTAAACTCTGGTAGGGATCCTTGATTGGGATAATGGCCAGCAGTCCAATTGTTTTTTATTATATTTTATTATGCCCATTCCAGACTTGGTGAAGCATGTACTATAATGTCTATTCCTGCTCCATGAACCTGACACTCATCAGTATCTATTAGTAAGCGAACCTGTTTTAAAACTCACCTCCCGAAACAATTGAACTGCTGGCCATTATCCCAATCAAGGATCCCTACCAGAGTTTAGGTTTATATGGTGAACATGTAAGGCCCCGTACACACCATAGAATCTATCCGCAGATAAATCCCATCGAATGGGTTTCAGCGGATAGATTCTATGGTGTGTACACTCCGGCGGATATTTATCCGCGGAGAAATCTCCCCTGGGATGGATTTTCAGCAGATGAATATTTGCTGACATGCTCAACAAATCCATCTGCTGAAGTCCATCCCAACGGATGGATCCGCTCGTCTGTACAGACTCACCGGATCCATCCGTCCAAAGGGATTCTCCGCACGCGTCGTAATGATTTGACGCATGCGTGGAATTCCTTATATGACAGCGTCGCGCCCGTCGCCGCGTCATAATCGCGGCGACACGTCATCGCCAGAGGATTTCGGCGCGGATTTCAATGCGATGGTGTGTACACGCCATCGCATAGAAATCTGCTGAAATCCTCGAGAGGATTTATCCGCAGATACGGTCCGCTGGACCGTATCCGCGGATAAATCCTCTCGTGTGTATGGGGCCTTAGTGTTGTTGCTTTGGATTTAATACTATCTCTCCTCTTTATGATATGATCCTCCCTTTGTATGGCTGGTCATTTCGGCCAGCCCACTAACAAAGGGCCTTTTCTTTCACCTTCTTTTCTTTCACCTTCTGAAAACTTTTTTTTTCAACCATAAATGAGAAGTGGTCGCTAGTCTCCCACTCTTATTATCATTTTTTTGTGTACTATACCCAATTGTAGTAGGTGGTTTGTCATGCCAGTGGTTATGTATTCTTAGGCCTGATCATGGCCTCAATTATATAATCTATTTTTTTTTCTAAGAATTGTTGTATTTTCTTAAATAAATATCCAATCATCTGTTTTACACGTGTACGTATATATATATGTGTATACTTTTTCTTCAAATCTAGTTATCTGGACATGGCAGTTTAATATTTTTTCTCACATCCACAGTCCCACTCTGTGCTGATTTGACTTATTATTTCAAAATTAAATATCAGTAGCCATCCAAGTGATAAGAAACTATAAAATGCTGAAACAAAATGTCTGTGAACTGTGAAAAGACCATGACCTCTTAGTATGTTATGCTGCTAAAGCATTTACATCCTGGCTGCCAACTTCTGATTGTTTCAATTGTAAACTATTCTCTTCTGCATTAGTATTTTCATTGTATCAATAGGCAACTTAATTTAAAATAAAGATTAGATATCAGAAATAATTCTTTCCTCATCTTAACAATAATCTGTGAAAAACCTGAAAAACCTGAAAAACTTTAAAAATGTCATATTGTAATGCTTACTGTATTGTAAATAATAACATTTTATCTTGCTTTTTTTTTTCACATTCTGCCAACTTTCAGGTTACAACACCGGAACATTATTTAATCTCCTTACAACCGCACGCCGTCAAATGACGGCGGGCGGTATCCCCTGTTGTTCTGACAGGACGTCATATGATGTCCTGTCATTAGAAGCTGCTAGGGGGCGCGCACCCGTCACGTTACTGGGAACACTGTTCGCGTGCCCGGCGGCCGCGATGGCCCGGTAACTGAGCGGGGACGTGGAGCACTGTGTGTAAACACAGAGCTCCACGTCCTGTCAGGGAGAGAGGAAACCCATCTGTGTCTTTTGTACATAGGGACACAGATCGGTCACCTCCCCCAGTCACCCCCTCCCCCCACAGTTAGAACACTGACTAGGCTACACATTTAACCCCTTCCCCGCCCCCTAGTGGTTCACCCCTTCCCTGCCAGTCACATTTATACAGTAATCAATGCATATTTATAGCACTGTTCACTGTATAAATGTGAATGGTCCCAAAAATGTGTCAAAAATGTCCGATGTGTCCGCTATAATGTCGCAGTCCCGAAAAAAAAATCTCAGATCGCCGCCATTCCTAGTAAAAAAAAGAAAAAAAAATCATAATTATGTCCCCTATTTTGTAGGCAATATAACAAACCAGTCACTATACGGTTATTGCGATTTTTTTTACCAAAAATATGTAGAAGAATACGTATCGGCCTAAACAGAGATAAAAAAAAAAATGGGATATTTATTATAGCAAAAAGTAAAAAAGTGTTTTTTTTTTTCAAAATGGTTGCTCTTTTTTTGTTTATAGCGCAAAAACTAAAAACCGCACAGGCGATCAAATACCACCAAAAGAAAGCTCTATTTGTGGGAAAACAAGGACGTCAATTTTGTTTGGGAGGCATGTCGCACGACCGCGCAATTGTCAGTTAAAGTGATGCAGTGCCGGAAGCTAAAATTTAGTCTGGGCAGGAAGGGGGTCTATGTGCACTGTAGGCAAGTGGTTAAATGCCACAAATGTGTTTTTTTTTTTTTTTTTAATACGTTTTTTTTTTTATATCAGATAAAAGGCTGCCTTTGCTGAATTTCCATTACACAAATGGTGGTTGCCCATCACACTGACCCTTCCTGTTACTAATCTACTAGAATGTATGCTTCTAAAAATGTATGATTTTACTTTAATATTTCTATGAGACTGCATATTGCCTTATTTGGATGGCCTTATGCTCTGTATACCACTCAGAATTGTTCTGCTGTACTAAGTTGTATGTATGATTGTCTGCATTTCCTTTTTGCAAAATAAAAATAAAGAATTTATAAAAGGACATGTTTACTGTGGGAAGGCAGCAATAACTCTGTGTGGCTTCACAATGGGCTTTCCACTTTATGAATGGTCCCACAGCCGCATACCCAATAGTGATGTCATATTGGTATGGCCTATGAAAGAGGCCAGCAAAGGATATCCAGAAGCTAGCTGCTCAAAGGTATCAACAGACAGTAATATTGTTTATACGGTATAATAAGAGCAATGGTTTATGAAAATAGATTTACAAAAAAGAAGCTACCTAAAAAAAAAAAATTGAATGTTTAAAATTAAAAAGTGGTTAAATTATAGCAATAAAATATGCAGTATGAATGGGCATTATGCTTGAGCAATGCTTCCGATTTTGGACTCACAAAATTTTAACACACAGGGGCGACCTGACAGGTGACTTAGCCGCCTGACAAGTTGTGCTCCATGCAGTGCAATCCATGGTTCTAAAGATGACACCAAGTAAAGATTTACAAATAGAGATACAAATTCATAGCTGTCTTTAAAAAGCTCACATATTAAAGGCTTATACAATTATTTATTGATTTATTGACTGCAGAGACCTCTTGCTTACCCCAAAAACTACTTCTGATTCATTTCTAACCTTAGTCAATTCATCACATTAGGCTTTGAATAAGTTAAGGTCTTTGGTTCAGAATGACTTTAAATTCACTAAAACACAATTTATAAATCATGATTTACTTTAATTGATTTTTATTGTTTTTGAGGGGCAATTACACTCATAAATGTAGATGCCTAATTGAAATAAATTAGGCAAGAAACTCCAGCATGTCTAAAATGCTAAATAAAGCTGTTGTATATTAAGTATGCATATAGTAGAATTTATATGAGCATGACAAAGGGCTGCAGCACGCGTATGATTAATTGTGTAAGGATCAACGAAACAAGGAAAAGTGAACACATAAAATTACTCAAACCAATTCTCTTGTAATTAGCTGGCTAAAATGTTCAAAATATACAACACATATAGATGTAACTTACACCACAAATGATAACTTTACACCTAACTATGCTATGTTTATTAAGGAAAAAGCAAAAAAAAGCTGCGCTAATTACAGATAAAATAAAATAAACAAAATAAAAGGCAGCAGCTTGCATGCGATACACAGAGCCAGAAATAAAAAGAGAGATAAAGCTGCGCCAGCAAAACAAAAAACATAAACACAGATAGTGATGATAAACCAAGTCCACTCAGGCTCAGATATATATGTATATAGAGTCCCAATAAACACTTGGTGTGTATGCAAATAAACGATCCGGAAGACAACACCACCATGATCTCTTAACTGTTTCCACACTGAAGTGAAGACCCACCACCGAGTTTTAAAGCCGCTTACCAGAGGGCAAGCTTGATTTGCAGTCGGCTATAGCCCAGCTGCGGCCTTTACTTTAATGGGCTCACAGGGATACGGGTTCCAGGGAAGAGCTTCCGGCGCGATCACAGGCTCATCCAGATGACATGGGTAGAGAAAGGGTGCACCATAGTGTAATTCCTTAAAACTTGTTTTATTCTGAGAGATTAAAAAGGTACTTACAAAAGCAAGTAAAACCATGTCAGCATAAAAAACAGATGCCGGCCGGCAACAAGTGGAGCCCTTCCTCCTTAGTGTGGCGACGTCACTGCGCGTCCTCCCAGACGTGTTTTGTCATTACTCAGACGTTTTCAATGAAACAGGGCGCAGCAGTGACTCCCCTCATATTTATACCTGTTGCCATATGTTTTTTTGGTAATCTAAATTAAATAGAGATGTGTATATATATATATATATATATATATATATATATATATATATATGGCTGTGTCTATATATGAATAAATATATATATTGTAATTATGAATATATTTCTCTTAGTAGAGCCTGAAGACATTTCACTCAGCGTACAGAGTATATTGTTCATTTAGAATGCCAATTCATGGCATTTAGCATATAGCAAAGCCTTTGTTAAGTTACTAGACAATATGGAGTCAGTGAGTTAAAACCCTTTCTGTGACTGACCCCATGCTGGGATGTTCAATCAAGATAGCCCCACCCTTTTTAAGCCTGGGAAAGTTCACTTTAATCTGCTGCCGAATATAGTCACCAGGATTTGCATGAAAGGGGGCTGACTTATGTAGTCAGGCCTCCAATCGTGATCCTAGCTAGGCCAACCAATGGGACGGCAGCATAGAGAGATATACTCGACTGCAGAGGGAAAGGGAATTCACTTGATGGAATGATGACTTTTATGGACACCGGACCTTAAGGATGGGTCTAAAAGGGTAACTATGGTATAGGCATGTTATACTTACATGTAGCAACTGCACACGCTTGTAATCTAATGTTTTAGAGGAATATGCTCTAGATTCCCTTATGTATTTTAACCTACGGTCTTGTTTGAGACTATAGATAGGTTCAGTATATTAGATAGACTAATATCTTTCTCTCTAATAAATGTGTGTTATGTTAAAGCTTTCGCTCTGGACAATAGAACTCTCTTATTTTAACCATATATCATATATGTGAGATATTAAATCTTAAATATACAAATTATAAAGCTACAATACCCAAGCCTCGTTGTGAAGTCCGAATCAATAGCGGTGCATGCACCATTTTGGCTATGGGAAAAACTGCCAGCACCATACGCTGAAATACACAACGCATTGTGCGCTCGCAGTCAGATGAAACAAAAAATTTATGCACCACCTCCATAGCTCGGGCAATCACTCCCCCTCATGGTGGCCCATTGTACAAATCAAGACATACTTAGCCTGTTCGGTTGCGACAGTTTTATATAAATTTAAAATAGAACAATAAAAATGAAGAATAAAAAATAAACTAGAATATACCCCAATTCCTCTCCAAATTATAACTGCCTCTATTGATGCAGATCACAACAAGTTCACACATTCAAGCATTGTTTATAAACGCATTGACATCCGTCTCTATATTCAACCCATAGGAGGCATAAGTCTTTAATCGGTATATCCAGGCCATTTCCATCCTAGAAATTTCCCTTACCAAAAAACTCCCCCTCCAATGGGGCTTAAATGTATCTATCCCCAGAAAAAGGGTGTTTGATGGGTCTCTGTTGTGTTTCAACAGATAGTGATTAGAGACAGAATGATTTTTAACCACTTGCTTACTGGGCACATAGACCCCCTTCCCGCCCAGGTGAAATTTCAGCTTCTGGCACTGCGTCGCTTTAACTGACAATTGCACGGTCGTGCGACGTGGCTCCAAAACAAAATTGACGTCCTTTTTTTCCCACAAATATAGCTTTCTTTTGGTGGTATTTGATCACCTCTGCGGGGGTTTTTTTTTCGCTAAAAACAAAAAAAGAGCGACAATTTTGAAAAAAAATAAATATTTTTTACTTGTTGCTATAATAAATATCCCAATTTTTTATTTATTTTTTATTTTGGCCGATATGTATTCTACGTATGTTTGGTAAAAAAAAAAATCGCAATAAGCGACTGGTTTGCGCAAAAGTTATCGCGCCTACGAAATAGGGGACAGAATTATTATTTTTTTTTACTAATAACGGCGGCGATCTGCGATTTTTATTGGGACTGCGACATTATGGCGGACACATCTGACACTTTTGACACATTTTTGGCACCATTCACATTTATACTGCGATCAGTGCTATAAATATGCACTAATTACTGTATAAATGTGACTGGCATTGAAGGAGTTAACACTAGGGGGTGAGGGAGGGGTTAAATGTGTACCCTGCATAGTGTTCTAACTGTGTGTGGAGGGGGACTGACTGGGGGAGGTGACCGATCTGTGTCCCTATGTACAAGGGACACAGATCGGTCTCCTCTCTCCCTGACAGGACATGGATCTATGTGTTTACACACACAGATCCATGTCCTTCTCTCTGTAACCGCCGATCGCGGGTGTCTAGTGGACATCGCGGCTGCCAGGCACGTGCATCGGCATCTCAGTGATGCGGCGGGTGTGCGCCCCCCAGTGGCCAGGAGGAGCGGAGGCCGTATAAAGACGGCCACTCAGAGAAGTAGAGCCACCCTGCGGCTGTACAAAGTCGTACGGCCGTCGGGAAGTAGTTAAAACCTACCAGTATATTGGTAATATGTTCATTGATACAGACTTGCAATGATCGCTTAGTCCATCCCACATACTGCAGGCCACAAGGGCACTGCAGTAGGTACACAACTACAGTAGAGGCACATGTAATACAGGGCTTAATGGTGTACTCACGCCCAGTAGCTGTAGAGATAAAAGTGGTGATGCGTCTCTGTGGACAGGAATTCAGAGTGCAAACTCTACACCGTTTACACTTGTAATAGCCTGTTAAGAAACCTATGCCTTTAACTGGAGGGTTCAGAACATGTGTTGCCACTTGGTTTCTTAGAGATTGTACACCCCTAAAAATAACCCTCCGTTTTGTTGGTAAGATGTTCTTCAAGACACTGTCATTCATAGCTATATGCCAATGTTTGTTAATAAGCTGTGTAATGCATCTATGCTGGACCGAATAGGAAGTTATAAATGGTACTCCCACTGGAAACTGGTTGCCATCAATGGCCACTTTCTCTGCCAAAAGATCATCCCTCCTAGTGGCCAGTACTCCATTAATGGACCCCTGTAGGGACTCCCTCAAGTAACCTTTTTCCAGAAAGCGGTGAGTCAAAAACTCCTTAGGGTCAGAACAATTCCTCCGAAGTCTAAGATACTGGCTTTTAGGAACCGCCCTCAGCCAGGGCTCGTGGTGGCAGCTATCAGTTGGTATAAAAGAGTTTCTGTCCGTCTCTTTGAAGTATGTAGAGGTCACAAACTCGTCACCTCTGATCGTAATTCTTAAGTCCAAATAGTGAATTTCTGATTGGCTGGCTTCATACTTGAGTTGTATATCTCTCTGGTTGTTATTCAAAAATGCCATAAATTCCACTAGATCCTGATGTTCACAGGCCCATAGGAGGAGGATGTCATCAATATACCTGGTCCATAGGGTCACCTGAGGTATATCTCTTGATTGGATGACATCCTCCTCCCATCTGGCCATAAAAAGGTTTGCCAGGCTTGGGGCATATATAGCCCCCATAGCCACTCCTGTGTCCTGCCTGTAAAAATTGCCATCAAACCAGAAATAGTTAGAGGCTGCTGCAAACCTCAAAGGGACATCACAAATTCAATTTGTTTGCACTGAAGTCCTGACTCTCGTTCTATAAATCCCTGTACCGCCTCAAACCCTAACTCACGTGGAATGATCGTATACAGTGATGTTACATCCACTGTTACCATCTACATGCCGGCCGTAGGGGGATGCCCAGATAGTATATAGATAATGTGTTTAGAGTCCTTAACATAAGAAGGGATTTTCTTCACAAGAGGTTGAAGATAAAAGTCTATATATCTGCCCACCCGGGACGTGATGGAATCAATCCCACTGACTATGGGACGTCCCGGGGGGCAGACTGGATTCTTATGGAGTTTGGGTAAATAGTAGATAGTTGGAGTCCAGGGAGCTTTTGGAACTAGGTTTAGCTTCTTCTTGAAGGAAAGAATTCTTTCATAGGATCCTATATCCTATCCTAGAAGTCCTTTCTGTATTTAGCCTTGGAGTCACCCGGTAGTAAAGTGTACGTGTTAGTATTGTCCACAATGTTGTGCATCTCTAGTAAATAATCAGCTCTATCTAGGACCACAATCCCCCCCCCCCTTATCAGCTGGTCTCACTACCAGATCCTTATTAATGCAGAGAGAATCAAATCCCTCTTGAAGGGTCTTATTAAAGTCTCGCTTTTTTTACCTCCATTGATTTGAGGTCACTGATTAGCACGTCCCGAAATATTTTAAGGGACGGTGCCAAACCACCAGGGGGGGTTAAAAAGGATGCATTTGCTAAACCGGAATGCACATAACCATTGGACGCTGGATGACTAGTGTATGAGATACTAGTCATGTGACGTTTTATGTTCAACTTCCTAAAAATTTGTGAATGTCCATAAATGTATGGAATTTGTCTAAACTCTTAAGCGGCACAAATTTAAGGCCTTTATCCAAAATGGATTTTTCTGAATCAGTGAGTATTTTAGTACTTAAATTAAAAATACCCTTTCCTGCTACATTTTTGTATGCTTTGGCTGCTCTAGTCCGCCTCCCCCCTCTATTCCCTTTCCTCTTCCCCCTGCCTTTTTACCCCCTGAGCAGGTTTGTGAAAACCCCATTGAGTGGGTCCATTTGGAGCCGGAGGACCCCCGGGGTTAGAAGGTCTAGTATAAGGTTGATATGGGGGAGGACCAAACCAAGCCCCACTCCCCTGTGCGGAATATTGGGACCCATCGGAGATTAGATCATTCTCTGGTCCAGCCCTGTCTCTGAGAGGGAAGAAGGAGTTATACACAGGAACATTGTAATCCCACCCTGAGTTCCCCTCTGGTTGGTAATTGGAGGGGCACGGGAAACCAGTCTCCATACTGACCATGTCTCCAACCATCCAAATTATCAATAAAAGAACCCCTCCCTCTTTGGCCGTTTTGTCCCCAGCCCCTCCCTCGTGATGGTTGCCCTCTCGATTTCGGTGCTTGCCCTTGATAGTATGGACCTGTATCAGGGGGTGGTACATACCCAGATCTAGGAGCTCCATAATATGGCCCTGTCTCGGGAGGTGGTACAAACCCGGATCTAGGAGCCCCCAAGGGGCGCCCCTGACCCCTCAGTGAAGACCCCCCTAATCGCCCCCGGACCCATTTTAGGAGATTGATTGACCTGAGACCCCCCTGTTCTCACATTAGGAAAACTCAGTTTAGGACCTGCAGGGGGTACATGTTGATGACTCATATTGTTGGCCATACCACCTATAGGAGTAGAGATCTCCATCTCATTGGAGGCCATTTTAGTTTGTTCCTCCAAGAGTTTTTTCTGCCAACTGAAAACAATGTTACCATGGTAATCAGCGAGATCTCTATTAAACTTTTTTTTTTAACTTGTTGTTCCTTATCCTCTTTTTCAAGGATTTTTAGGAGGCTTTGGGATGTTTCCTTATAAGAGTCCAACTTATCCTTGATGAGCCAGATCTCTTCATCCAATCTAGCCAATATGCACAATATCCCTAAGTGGGTAGGGGGGTTTTTACCCTGTGAATGGGGTTTTACACACTCACAGACGTTTTGAACGATCCCCTAAGACATTGGGAAATAATCGTCCTCTATTAGGGAGCTGGGTTTCACATTAATGTTTAGGTTAACCTAATAGGTCTGTTTTGATTGGTATCAATTACCGTTTCTCTTCCCCCGGCATTTCTGGTGGGTGGGAGTTAATTTATAACTTATAGTAATTTACTATTAATATTGTTATTATATTTAAACAAATCTGACACCCCATAGTTGCGTTGCGACCCTAAAACTGTTGCAACCGAACAGGCTAAGTACGTCTTGGTTTGTACAATGGGCCACCATGAGCGGGAGTGATTGCCCGAGCTATGGAGGTGGTGCGATAACGTTTTTGTTTCATCTGACTGCGAGCGCACAATGCGTTGTGTATTTCAGCGTATGGTGCTGGCAGTTTTTCCCATAGAAAAAATGATACCTGCGCCGCTATTGATTCTGACTTCACAACGAGGCTTGGGTATAAATATGAGGTGAGTCACTGCTGCGCCCTATCCCATTGAAAACGTCTGAGTAATGATGAAATGCATCTGGGAGGACGCGCAGTGACGTCACCACGCTAAGGAGGAAGGGCTCCGTTTGTTGCCGGCCGGCATCTGTTTTTTATGCTGCATGGTTTTACCTGCTTTTGTATGTACCTTTTAATCTTTCAAAATAAAACAAGTTTTACGGAATTACACTATGGTGCGCCCTTTCTCTACTCATGTCATCTGGATGAGCCTATGATCGCGCCGGAAGTTCTTCCCTGTGAGTCCACCAAAGCAAAGGCCGTGGCTGGGCTATAGCCGACTGCAAATCAAGCTTGCTCTCTGGTAAGCGGCTTTAAAACTCGGTGGTGGGTCTTCACTTCAGTGTGGAAACAGTTAAGAGATCACGGTGGTGTTGTCTTCCGGATCGTTTATTTGCATACACACCAAGTGTTTATTGGGACTCTATATACATGTATATCTGAGCCTGAGTGGACTTGGTTAATCATCACCATCTGTGTTTAGGTTTTTTGTTTTGCTGGCACAGCTTTATCTTCTCTTTCTATGCTATGTTTATTGACTGCAGATTATATTCATTCATATATTTTTTAACTTGTATCCGCTATCAATTTCCTGCTGATTTCTATACTTATCAAATAACATTAAAACCCATGTCATCTCAGTTATCAAATGACATGTATTTATTGATAATGTTTCCCATACCTGTACTTCCTGCTACATGTATATTAAAGACTGAAACTTTAAATGTTTTGGGGGATTTTAAATACATTTTTAAATCTATAAACTGATACTTTATATGTAGGATTCTCTGAGCAGTTTGAGTTTTATTAAGAAAGAGCACAGAAGAAATTCTTTACCTTACAGATAGATCATTTTACATCGAAACCTTGAACTAAGCTGCTCTGACAGACACACTTGTCTGCATATTACAGTTTAAGCTATTGTGCACTCTAAAAATAAATTTTACATCAAAAAGTAAGAAAAAAAACACTTTAGACCCGGACCATTATGCAGGTTAAAAACCTTGCCCCTTTTTGCAATTCGACACTGCGTCGCTTTAACTGACAATTGCGCGATCGTGCGACGTGGCTCACAAACAAAATTGGCGTCCTTTTTTTCCCACAAATAGAGCTTTCTTTCTTTCTTTTGATCACCTCTGTAGTTTTTATTTTTTGCGCTAAACAAAAATAGAGCGACAATTTTGAAAAAAATCCAATATTTTTTAACTTTTTGCTATAATAAATATCCCCAAAAAAGATTAAAAAAAACGTATTTTTCCTCAGTTTAGGCCGATACGTATTCTTCTACTTATTTTTGGTAAAAACAGAACTCGCAATAAGCATTTATCGATTGGTTTGTGCAAAATTTATAGCGTTTACACAACAGGGGATAGTTATATGGCATTTTTTTTTTTTACTACTAATGGCGGCGATTTTTTTTATGACTTGCGACATTATGGCGGAAACATCGAACAATTTTGACACATTTTTGGGACCATTGTCATTTTCACAGCTAAAAGTGCTATAAAAATGCACTGATTACTGTGAAAATGATAATTGCAGTTTAGGAGTTAACCACTAGGGGGCGCTGTAGGGGTTAATTGTGACCTCATGTGTGTTTCTAACTGGAGGGGGCGGGGCCGGACGTGTAACGTCAGTTATAGTCCCTCTATATCAGGGAACAGACGATCACTGACATTGCCACAATGAAGAACGGGGAAGGTGTGTTTACACACACCTCTCCCCGTTCTTCAGCTCCTGTGACCAATCGCGGGACACCGGCAGTGATCAGGTCCGCGGGTGCATTCACGGAGCTTCGGACCGGGTCGCGAGGTGAAGTGAAGTTAAAGCGGAGCTTCAGGCGAGGAGCTAAATATACTGATACCTGTATACACATACAGTTTTACATGTCAAAATAGTTTTGTAACTCTGATCATTCATTCCAGACAGCAAAGCCAGCTTGAGACCTGATTTCTGTCAACTTCAGTTAAAAAAATACAACTATGTCTGTCACTGTCACCAGCCTGTGATGAAGGCAAGCCATAGATAATGCAATCATAGGTTGCAGGAAAGGAAATTGCTTGATTCCTTTTCTCCCGCTGAGCCATTGTTTTCTCCTGGTAGGGGGGCCATGTTGGGAGAACACGGTGATTATTGCTAGCTTATATAGCCGCTGGCAATAATCACATTCTAAAAATCCAACATTTTTTTTTTTCTTTATGGCCTGGTTGCATTCCTCACGAGTTTTTACCGTGGTAAGTTTTATTAAATTATAAAACCTCCCCCTTTTTTACTACTTTTTGGATGCTCTTTTTTTTTTCTTCTTCCCCTCCCCTCCTTTCCTACCCTCCTTCCCTCCCCCCTCGTCTTCCTGTCCCTCTCTTCCCCTTCCTCATCCCACCCTTCGTTCCCATGTCCCTCCCTTCCCCCCTTTTTCTTCCCTTCCATCCCACTCTGCCGCCTCTCCTGTTCTCCCCCCCTTTTTTGCTTCCTTTCCCCCCCCTTTCCCTTTCTCCCATTTCCACACACCTTCCCCCGCCCTCACCCTGCTTAGTCCACGTATTCTATGAGGCTCAATACATATACTTATATACATATTACTCTTATTTACACCCAGATGTCCACAAACAACCATCCCCTTGTCCGCCGTGGGGGGAACCCCCTGGGCCGCCTGTCTTCCGCACATTATCAATTGACTCAGTTGGTAAGCGATTATCAATGTTTTTTATTATTTGTATATTCCATTGCTGATGTTTGTTACATACTTTCATTGCATTACTCTATAGATTGGCAGTCCTGACGAAGCGGCCACCCCGCAAATCTAGTTGACGTTTGACCAATCATTGAAGTGTACTTTTATCTGTTTTGCAATTTTTATATATCAATAAACTTTTCTACTTCATTATGTTTTATGTATTTTATCAGTACCGAGATAGTCCCTCCCAAACCATTGAATGGGTGGAGTTGGGTCCAACTTCAGCCACTGGTCCCTCGCCCCCACTTGCCCCCTTCTATGCTTGGTTATACCCAAGTCGATTGATGGATTGACTTGGGTACAATCAGCCTGCCCATAGACAGTTCGAAATTCTGGCCAGTCCCTGCTGAACCAGTCGATATTTGAACCATCTATGGCCGGCTTTAACAATGGAGAAAAGGCAAATTATCTCACCTCTCACACTATATCTTGCTATCACAGCACATTCCTTGTTAGCATAGTAATGCATTACAACCAAGTGGTTTGTTGTACTAATTTTCCCTCTCCTAGTCTGAGCTCTGCTGTACAGGAATTGAAAGTGGATATTGCCCAGTTAAATTTAGGTTCTTATACTGGTTGCTTTTTAAAATGCATTTACTAATACTGTTTAATAAACACATTTTATTTTGTCTATTGTTCAGGTTTAAAATGCAAAACCACCTCAACTTTGTGTAGATGACTTTAGGTAACAAGAGGGAAAAGGTATAAATGCAAATTCAGTTATGATTTTAGAATATTGTCTCAACCTTCAGACGGTGTTTCTTGGCACCACTACTAAGATTTCGATTTTCAGCTATTTAATTCAAACATCAGCAAAAGTAAACAGGGACGATTCTGCTGGAAATAGGGCAACCGATAGCACAAAAAATTGCTGCCCTAAATATTGTGAGGTTTGCTTGCTTTTCAGGCAGCTTTAGAGAGAATAAAATGTGAATCACAAACTACTGAGTCCTCTTGGATTATATTGGCATTTAGACTCTCTGTTTTACACACACACAGATATATATATATATATATATATATATATATATATATATATATATATATATATATATATATATATATATATATATATATATATCTGTGTGTGTGTGTGTGAGTACAGTAGGTGCACGCGATATTGTGTCAATCTCGCTCCCTTTCTCGGCGAGATTGAGCACCTACGAGCCCCATCGCGGGAGCCAGCGCCGAGCTGGCTTGCCGCGATGGAGACAGAGCCGTCATAGAAGCGACGGGAGATCCGACTTGGATTCCCGCCAATTCTACACGTGTGCGGCGTTTGTTATGAATCCTGAGGGGGAAGTCCCCGCCGGATTTTAAATAAAAATTTGGCATGGGTTCCCCCCTCAGGAGCATACCGGGCCCTTAGGTCTGTTATGGGTTGTAAGGAGAGCCCCCCCTACGCCGAACAAACGGCGTAGGGGGTCCCCCTACAATCCATACCAGACCTGTATCCAAAGCACGCTACCCGGCCGGCCAGGAAAGGAGTGGGGACGAGCGAGCGCCCCCCCCCCTCCTGAGCCGTACCAGGCTGCATGCCCTCAACATGGGGGGTTGGGTGCTCTGGGGCAGGGGGGCGCACTGCGGGGCCCCCCACCCCAGAGCACCCTGTCCCCATGTTGATGAGGACAGGGCCCCTTCCCGACAACCCTGGCCGTTGGTTGTCGGGGTATGCGGGCGGGAGGCTTATCGGAATCTGGGAGCCCCCTTTAATAAGGGGGCCCCCAGATACCGGCCCCCCACCCTAAGTGAATGGATATGGGGTACATCGTACCCCTACCCATTCACCTGGAGGAAAAGTGGTAAAAACACAAATAAAAAACACAGGGTATTAAAATATTTTATTAGTCTGCTCCGGAGGCTCCCCCTGTCTTCTTTAGCTCTTTTACCAGGGGGAGCTTCTTCTTCCGATTTCCGGGGGTCTTCTCCTGCTCTCCGGGGTCTTCACCGCTCTTCTGTGACGTCTTCTCCGCTCCGAGGGGTCTTCTTCTATGTTCGCCGCTCTCCGCTCTTGACTCGGCGCACCCCGGTTCTTCCTCCCGCTGTCCGGTGCCTTCTCCTTCTTCCGCTGTTCTGTGACGTCTTCTCCTCTTCTTCCGCTGTTCTGTGACGTCTTCTACTTCTCCCTTCAGGCCGCTGTGCTGTGACGTCTTCTCTTCTTCTCTTCTCCCGATGCTGACACGTCGCCTCTTCTCGCTGCAATGGCGGGTGCGTGGCTTGCATCGGATTTATATAGGCCTCACAGTCCCATCATGCTCCGGTAGGTACCACGTGGGTAGGTATCACATGGGTAGGTACCAGAGCATGATGGGACTGTGAGGCCTATATAAATCCGATGCAAGCCACGCACCCGCCATTGCAGCGAGAAGAGGCGACGTGTCAGCATCGGGAGAAGAGAAGAAGAGAAGACGTCACAGCACAGCGGCCTGAAGGGAGAAGTAGAAGACGTCACAGAACAGCGGAAGAAGAGGAGAAGACGTCACAGAACAGCGGGAGAAGGCACCGGACAGCGGGAGGAAGAACCGGGGTGCGCCGAGTCAAAAGCGGGAGGGGCGAACATAGAAGACCCCCCGGAGCGGAGAAGACGTCACAGAAGAGCGGTGAAGACCCCGGAGAGCAGGAGAAGACCCCCGGAAATCGGAAGAAGAAGCTCCCCCTGGTAAAAGAGCTAAAGAAGACAGGGGGAGCCTCCGGAGCAGACTAATAAAATATTTTAATACCCTGTGTTTTTTATTTGTGTTTTTACCACTTTTCCTCCAGGTGAATGGGTAGGGGTACGATGTACCCCATATCCACTCACTTAGGGTGGGGGGCCGGTATCTGGGGGCCCCCTTATTAAAGGGGGCTCCCAGATTCCGATAAGCCTCCCGCCCGCATACCCCGACAACCAACGGCCAGGGTTGTCGGGAAGGGGCCCTGTCCTCATCAACATGGGGACAGGGTGCTCTGGGGTGGGGGGGCCCCGCAGTGCGCCCCCCTGCCCCAGAGCACCCAACCCCCCCATGTTGAGGGCATGCAGCCTGGTACGGCTCAGGAGGGGGGGGCGCTTGCTCGTCCCCACTCCTTTCCTGACCGGCCGGGTAGCGTGCTTTGGATACGTGTCTGGTATGGATTGTAGGGGGACCCCCTACGCCGTTTTTTCAGCGTAGGGGGGCTCTCCTTACAACCCATAACAGACCTAAGGGCCCGGTATGCTCCTGAGGGGGGAACCCATGCCAAATTTTTATTTAAAATCTGGCGGGGACTTCCCCCTCAGGATTCATAACAAACGCCGCACACGTGTAGAATTGGCGGGAATCCAAGTCGGATCTCCCGTCGCTTCTATGACGCGCACGTTGGAATGTGCTGTCACTATTCCAGTGAGTGCGAGATGTCGGCGAGATCTCGGCACCATGTCGCCGAGAATCAGCGCGATGCTGTCGTGCTAAAAACACAATATCACAAACACCTACTGTAAGTGTTACATGTTGTGTTTTACTTTACTCCCAAGTTGCAATAGCATAATATTAGGTACTAGATACTAGAAAGTGCATGTGTGTAGCTGTGGTATTACCGTTATTAGTGTAGTCTTTACTATGGAAAAATATATATGCAAATGGTTCCATTAATTATACAAAATGTTGGCACTAAATAAAGGAAAAAAAATAAACAAACATTTACAGTGAAATGGAAACAAGCAATTTTAGGAATTATCTTTCATCTATACTTTTAGTACATTAGGTCAAATATTCTCTCAATGAATTCTAGCGCACTTATTCACATACAGTCGGTAATTACTTTGAGAAGGAGAGATTACCACTAAGAATTCATGTAATCTGTGTCACCAATCAATGTAATCGATGAAAACATTGTCAGCCTGAAAAGCGCAATACCAGTGCACAGCTCGCACTTTCTCTCCTCTTGACAGGCCACAGTTTAATTATCCAACATGTCAAGAGGCCAAGTTGCACAAAAGAATTAGGAGTGATGAATCTGGAGAACCAGCGATAAAATAACATCCTCTGGGGGGTGTTTTACATTGGTCATTTACTTTTGCACATTTTTAGCAAAGCTAGAAAAAAAATAAAAACAGAACAACATCTGTTATACAGTTTAATAAAAGTTAAAGTGAGCTGCCAGGAAAGCCAAATATGCAGATGAAGACCGTCCAAGCAAAAAAATGAAAGAGGTAGTGGAAGAAGGGCACTAGACACTGATTTTCACAGGTTATGAAAGTGTGGACAAAATAATTGTTTGAGTCAAACTGGCCCGTAGTCAGCAGCTAATCACAAAGACGGGGATAGCCCAGGAGAGGATATGCAACTAAGCTGAGAAATACAAGTAGAGGTCAAAAAGAGCGCCAAATGAAATGTTTTTTTATTGTCCAACTGGTTACAAATAGCAGGGAAAAGGACAGCCAACATGTTTTGTGGGCGGCACAATCCTTGTTAATCAGGGCTGGAAGAAAATTTTAAAAAATGGCACACACAAAAAATTATGATAAAACAGAATTGTTATGTAAAATATGTATAAAATAAAAATACACATAAAAATGACATTTCCACTGATGGGAAAAAAACATATCCATGGAACCAGAGGGCAATACAGTTTGACTATATAATAAGAATAAAAGGACGTCACGTTTTACACTAAATACACATATTAAACTCTATGAATACAAAGTTGATGGCCATTCAAAGATGCTGTTGGCTTTCTAAAGAGAAACAAATCAAGAGATAGTATCAAAGAGCAATCACAAATACACAGTGTAACAGAAAGTAACCAAAGGCCAATTCACACTAGTATAGTCGTACACTTTACGATCGCAACTCATAATCTACCCTAGATCCACCAAAACCATGAAATAGAAGGACAAACATGATCAATCAATTCAACCCTTTCCAAATCAGGTGGCCATTCCACTACTGCTGGTAGAAGATCCAAAGGAGACTGCACAATCAGATTGCATAGAATATGGCCAGCGTGACACTACTAGTGGGACTTGTGCAATACTGTAAAGTCAAGGTGGAGAAGAAAATAGTTTGTGGTGTGTGTTCATTTATTAGCAAGCAAAAATGAGACACCAACTCAAGGTTATGTTAATTTAAGGCACTGGTATATTTAATTTATGCACAACAACTCACTGTCAGAAGATTTCAAAAAGCCTCTAAAATTAACTACTGTATTTATTGGAGTATAACACTCACTTGTTTACCCTGAAAATAGAGGGGAAACTGTGCCTGCGTGTTATATGCAGGGGGCTGTGGAAAGTTTTTTTCCTGAAACTTCCCTCTTAAAGTTATACGCCGATAAATACGGTACATTTCAACACTGGGGTATCCTTGGAGAATAAATTCTTTATTTTCCACTGTTTTGCTATTAATAATATATACTTTTACGTTTTGCCTATTTTTTTTACTTAAATAAAACTGCAGCTAAATATAGAATCCATAAAAAACCATAAAAAAAAAAATGTTTACTGGATCCTGTCCACCTTTTTTTATTATTATAAAAAACAACAGGCCTTTTGCGTATACCAGGCAAAAAAAGTATAAGGAAAACTAGCTATTCAGGCAAATGGTATTGCCAAAACACAACATTTTAAACTGTAGCAAATTACTACAGTTTACTACTTTAATATAAGAGTCGATAGGGTCAAAATAGTATCAGGAGAGAAAGAGATGATAAACTGCTTGGAATGGGCTTCTTATGAATATATATTTATAGATGTACATATATAGATCTATATATACTTTTACCAAGCCTCAAATTGATTTGCAGTATACACATGTCAAAAACAAACAACTCAGAATTCTCTCAGTGTGGATGGGGGAATCTTGACTACCAACTATGGTATGCAGGCACTAGTTGCTGCTTTAATACAGTCACACTGCTAAACAGCGACTGCATTTGATAAGATGCAATCACTGTTTTGGCTGATAATTTTCAACTTGACTTAGTTAATGTAAATCGATTTTAGACGAGTCGGATGGTGCTTTCAGGGCTACCAATGGCTCAAATTTTGTTTTACGGAGTAAAAATCAGCTGAACTTGCAACCATCTACAATAGACTAAAGGGCTGTACAATAAAACATAGTGAATGTTTTATGCTCATTGTTGCTGATAATCGGTGACAGCAAAGGATAGGTGGAAGGTTATAAGTAAACATTAAAAAAAAAAAACACACACACAAGTAAGTGCTGTCAAAAACACTAAACTCCATCAATGATAATCCATTGTATGTTTTCAATCATTTAAAACTTGCTCACTTAAAATATAAATATATATATAAATATATATATATATATATATATATATATATATATATATATATATATATATATATATATATATATATAGCAACCTGCAGTCATTATGCATGCTATTTGTCACAGAATACCCACAGTCTTCTAATTTAATTTTTTTTTTTTTTGTATTATTGATTAACTCATACAAGTCAAGTTTAAGGTTAAAGCATTTCCTTCAATAGGAAGTTCCTTTTTGCTATGATACTCTCTGGCTGGTCCATTTTTTACAGGGATGGCATTGCAGCATTCAACATTACATCACTGAAATGACGCCAGGTTTGTTGCAATAAAGGCATGTCCTCCCATTTAGAAAAAAGTTCGAGAAAGGTCATCAGTTTCTTTTCAACAGGCATGAATCTAAAAAAAAGATTTAGAAAAATCGTTTAAACTGTTAGTTCATCTTTACAGAAAATCTGTAAAGATGATGTCACATGGACAGCACAGATTTATCAGAACCTGTCTGGTCGGTACTGGCAGCACTGGACGGAGAAAAGAGAAAGCAGCAGGGATTTCAAATCCCAAGACTATTGGAGTGGCTTGCGAGAGTCTTGACAGCTCAGAAATGCGGGAAGTACAGAGGGGCGTTAGGTTGGACTTGTGTATTTTTTCAACCTCACTTACTATGTAACTATGAGTGTGGGGGTTGGGTTAAGTTATCTGGTGTTAGCCCACCTTTACAGTTTTTCTGTAAAGTTGAACTTACACTAATGCCGCGTACACACGAACGGGTTTGTCTGATGAAAACTGTCTGATGGACCATTTTTATCAGACTAACCGATCGTGTGTGGGCCCCATCGGTTATTTATCTATCGGTTAAAAAACTAGGAACTTGTTTTAAAATTATCTGATGGTTAACTAACTGATAGAAAAATAATGATCGTCTGTGGGTACGTCCATCGGTTAAAAATCCACGCATGCTCAGAATCAAGTTGACGCAAACTCGGAAGCATTGAACTTCATTTTTCTCAGCACGTCGTTGTGTTTTACGTCACCGCGTTCTGAAACGATTGTTTTTTTAACCGGATGGTGTGTAGGCACGACTGATGAATGTCAGCTTCATCGGATATCTGATAAAAAAATCCATCAGACCGTTTTCATCGGATGAACCGATCGTGTGTAGAGGGCATTACACTCTATTTACACCAGGTGCTCAGTTACAGTGGTGTGGGTGGTGGGCACTGGAAAAATAACTGTGTGCAGTATCGGTCACCGCATCCATATAATTGTATGACATTTCAATAAAGTTAGTTTAAAAAAAAAGTAAACAGTGCAATGTGCCAGTATAAGCGATAAACACTGCATCCAGCTTCACCACACACCAGCCGCTGTGTTGCATTGCACTGGCTTGTTTGAAGGAGTTATACTTTAAGTCAGTTGTATCTTATGAAAAAAGAAAATAAAATAAAGGAAAATATAAATAAGTATTACAGTATGAGAAACATAAAATGATATGATGAATTTAAAAAGTTTCAAATACAAAATTAAAGAAAAAAATGCAACCAATCATTCTAACAGTCACCCATATTTGATGTTAAAATACATTTTTGTGCATATACAAAGATGAGATAAATAAAAGTGTGTTAATAAATGTAATGAGTCTGCAAGTAGATTATTATGCTTGTCCAGTGCCTATTATCTGAAGATTAAAATAACAATACTAAAGCTGTTGTGCATTCTTTTTGGCATTAATAATGTATTGGTCTCTGTTAAAATTATAAAAAAGAATCAATGAGCCGGAAAGGTTGCCTTCTACTTTGGGTGAGATTCCACAAATAATAAAGGTGCTTCTGTTTTCTGTTGGTATCATGAAACAATGAATGCATATGAAACCTTAGCTCAGAAGAATTCACATGTTCAAATAGATCACATATGAAAACATTTGCTTCGATATAATAACTAGTTTACCATCATTATGAAATTCAGTTTATGTCAAATATAATAAGCTTTTTTTTTTTGTATGACCGAATATTACATAAAAACAAAAATAAGTACAACGAACATAGGGCGGAAAATGAAGAAATGTGTGTTGCGTGTTTATCTTCTACCATATAAAAAAAAAAGCAATAAAGACAACTAACCATATTTAGTCAGAAAACTGTTATTTAAAAAATATGTAATATATATATATATATATATATATATATATATATATATATATATATATACACACACACACACACACACACACACATATATATATATATATATATATATATATATATATATATATATATATATCAAAAACCGTAAAAGCATCCTAAACAAAATGTATAAAAAAAATACTATAATTAAGCACTGGGGAAAAGTCACCCCTAATATTGGAATTAATTTGTTGTGCTCTGCAATTAAAATCTGCCAATGCTAAGCAGTATTCTGCTATGTTACTGGTAATCAAAAAGGAAAAAAAAAAATATAATAATCTTAGATTACGGCTAGGTTCATATTTTTTCTGCAGATAATATATTTATCTTCAAGTATATCTTCATATTAGTATGGAATATGAGCAGTCAATCTTTAGGGATCTCTTAGTCAAACCGACCTGGCTGTACTTCAATAGGAAAACAATGTTTTTACAAGAAAGGCTGAGTGGTGAAATAAATGAAAAGTGAAAGGGTTAACGCCATACTCACTTTAGTTTGTCACCTTATTATAACTTGCCCTGAGGCGAGAGGCAATCTAAGGAAAAAAATTCTGATGGCTGTCACCTAAGCTAGTAAAATTTCAAATGCAATAAGAATCTACAAAGCAGAGCTGAAAATGATGTGAAGTTCTGTTGCATCGTTTTATTCCTGGGCATTTTTAAAATTTAATGAGATGTTGATATCTTTTACCACTCACTAAAGAAAAACAGCAGGGGCACTCTTTAGCATGCAGCTGCTGCAGGTACTAACAATGAATGGGACCACAAAGCAAAACACAGGAGGGAATCCATCTTTGCATGCTTAGAGCTATATTTCATGTTTAGAGGGGTAAGCTTGCACATAAAGTAGAAATGAGAATGCTGTAGTACAAAGTCATTTCTGGCATTCCCAATACACCCCCTTCCTACACTACTGACTGTTTAACGTAAGAATAACCTAAATGGTGCATCCATAAATATCTCTGGCATGTATATTTCTAATTTATCTAGCAGACAAGTATTCACAAAGTGACCATAAGCTAATTTTGGGCATAGAATCTTTTGGGGCTTTTTTGTCTTATACACTTTAATTATCTTGCCCTGTAAGACATTTGCACCTCTAATTACAGTTGGTAAAGGCTATTTTATTATAACATCACCTACACTGCAAAAACACTTACATAAACCAAACACTAATATTATTTTCCTTAATTAAAGTATAACTAAAAGGTAAAACTTTTTTTTCCCTAGGATTAAGCCCAGGTTCACACTGGGCTGCGGGAGTGAAGCCGGACGATTTAATCTGAACTCGCATGATTTCACTCCCGATTTTAGCCGCAATTTCAGAGACATCTGTGCAGGTTTCTGCACAGATGTCAATGTAAATTGCGGCCCGAAATTGCAAAAAGTAGTACAGGAACTACTTTTTGAAATCGGTGTAGCGCCCCAGATGTGGCGTTGCACCGACAATTGCCGGCAAATGCCGCCGATTTGGGATGCGATTTTACATCTCAAATCGCATCTCAAATCGTACCAGTGTGAACCAGGCCTAACTGTCAGATTTGTATTGCTCTCTGTACCCCATCAGAGAGATTCATCCTCTCTATCTATTCTGTTTGCAGTTATCACCAAGACAAAGTAAGTAAAAGATGATCCAAAATGTTGGGTTGTCACCTGAACTGGAATCAAGCAGAAATCTCCCATTGGGGTTTTTCCATCTCATTTCCTGTTTTGGCTACAGGACCAATAATGAATTGATATCTCCTCAATGGGACAGAGATGGCAAAACAAAAAAAACAGACAGGGATAAAAACCCTCCCTTACTGTATCCAAAAAAAAAAAGTGTGCCTCGAGTTCTACTTTAAACAATAAGTGCACTTTCAAACAAATTCCCCTTTTTTATGTTCACCCCTTATTCATGACCTAAACTAATCAAACTTTCCCCTCCACAGATGCATATTTACCTTAATCAGAAAGCTGTGTCCTTCAGTGTTTGTTTACATCCAGTCCCTTAAGTCTCACTCCTTAAGGACTCAATGACAACTGCAGGGCCATCTTCCATTAATCTCTGGCCTCAGTACACAGCCCCAAATACGTTTATGAGGCTGTAATGTGCAGTCACGAAAAGAAGAGTCAGACTTGCAGTGCCTGATGTAAACAAACACTGAAGGTCATGGTTGTCGTGAGAATGGGTTAGTTTAGGCCAAGACTTAAAGGACAAATGCCCCTTTTTTATGAAGTGCACTTATCCCTCAAAAGGCTTCAAGAAAAACATGATTAATTAAGTTGCCATAATGAATAAGCATGTTAATAAAGCCAAATTAATCAACTAGAGAATATTTACAGTTTTATGAACCACATCACCTCTGCAATCTGCAAATGTATGTTACTTTGCTTGATGGCCCATTCTCATTGCAGCAGTGATTGTGAACTAATCGTTCATGCTTTGCACATTAAGAGAAATCCTTATTTTCAAACAAACTAAATGTGGTAATAAAATTAAAGAAAAAAAAAAAAAGCTTAGAACTCAATTTTTTTGTATCCATTTGTTGGGCTATAAGAATAAATCTGAGCATGGCATTTTTTAAAACCATGTACCAAATGAAATTATTGAAAACCATGTACCAAATGAAAGCCTTTATATGTCCTCCAATTCAAAAATTATTTAGGTATGCAACTTATTTGTTATTGTTAAGCTAATCAACATTTTACCAATACTACAAAATTTGGTCTAGGCATCTAGGTATAACTAATCTCTGCTTACAAAAGGGTTAAAATTTGCAATTGTTACACCAAAGTTTTGACAAATGAATGACAAAGCTTTTTCAGTACATGTAAAAGCTGACCTTTTTACCAGTTCCAAGTCGTGAAAATCTAGTGACCACAGGTTTCAGTGTTCCTGCCAAAATTTGAGACCTATTGGATTTACAAAAAAAAAGACCAAAAAATAAAATAGTAAAAAAACAAAAACAAACTAGCTAAAATAGAAAACAGCACAACACATGTTCACCCTCACTCCCTGGCATCAGGTTGAGTTGTAAAAAAAAAGTTCCAAGCCAGTGGGACAACTTCCACCAAATGTTTAAAGTAATTGTAAAATCTCATTTTTTTTCCTATAAAAATAACAAACATGTTATACTTGCCTGCTCTGTGCAGTGGATTTGCATAGAGCAGCCCCAATCCTCCTTCTCAAGTCCCTCTTCTGTGATCTTGACCCCTCCAGCCTGTTGAGTGCCCCCAAAGCAAGCAGTTTGCTATGGGGATACGAGAGCCAACATTCAGTATGCAAAGTGCTGCATACATTTTTTGGTACTTTAATTTCTCTTCACCTTTAATCTTTTTAGCTCAGGGAAATTAGTAACAGAGCAGCTCTCCCATCTCTGTATCCTGGGAAAGTTATGAAAGCCCCATGCAGCATAATACTGTAAAACTATAAAAAAAACTTTTTTTTTTAATTAAGCTTTCCAAGGGCCATCAGCACAAAAACATACAGAAATTGATATTAATTTAAACGACAGTTTGACTTTTAGTGACCAACCCCCCCATCCCCAGAGTACAGCCAGCATAGTTATTATTTACCGTCATCCTCACTAATATAGTTTTGCTCACTGTGCAGCCCTGCCTGCTGCATCTAAAACGGCCAGGCCAGGTCTTCTGCCTAGTACACGAACATATCCATTCATACTTCATTTGTATATCACTGAAAACTCGGGGACACCATGAGTACAGACAATCCATAGGAATCAATAGGGAAGTGGTAGGATGTGCACACAGACAGAATGTTTTGGATGTAAAGGCTGTGCAGCTCCATGCCGGGCTGAACATTGAAAAACCTGGGAGCAGGGATAAAGACAAGCACCAAACTATGCCAGTTAAATAGTCGGCGGGGTAATTATTATTTATTTTATTACGGTAAATTTGTAATATAAACACTATTCAGGATGTATTTTTTTTTAGTATATATATATATATATATATATATATATATATATATATATATATATATATATCTGTAAGATGATTCTAAAGGCTCATTTCTTTTATTTATTTTTTTAAGTACAATAAAAATAAGTTATACTTACGTGCTCTGTGCACCGGATTGGACATAGCAGTCCCTTACCTTCTCTTCTAGAGTCCCCATCAGGCACTGTCGGATGGTAAAGCAGGTGTTGTGGGGGCACACTTCTAAGCTCGGTGATTTGCATCTATAAACACACACAGCACGGCGCTGCCCCACAAACCACTTCCTCCTCACATGATTTGACTGACAGCAGCAGCAGCCAATGGTTCCCACTGCTGCCAAGTCTTTTGTGAGAAGAAGAGGGGAGAGAAGAAATGCAGCCAGACACAGTGTTGAATCAAGAGTTGGGGGGGGGCACAACACGTGGTAAAAGGTTATTCACCTTAATACAGGGAATACATTAAGGTAGAAGAAGTTCTAACTTTAGAACCATTTTGACATACATCATGCTGCTGTTTCTGCTACAGAGGGTGTGGACTAACCTAGGAGTCACAGAGATCCTCTTTCTCTCAACTCCTTTAGGTTGCAGTAATCCCTTTTGTATTAATAAAAAAAATAAACAGTTACTGGAAATTACTTGCCACTTTATGCTCCTACACTGACAGGCAAGTCAACCGATAGCTCCATTAGCCTTACATCATACCCAAGGAAAAGCTAAACCTTCTATGTAAGCAAAAATTTAAGCCTAGTATTCCAACACTGAACTTTGTAGAAAACACTGGTTTTAAATTTAAGATAGAACTTTCACTAGGAAGCATACTGCTGTAAAACAATTTTGATATCATTTTATACAAAACGGCTAAACTGCTTATTTGCTTGTTCTCTATTGTAATATGTAAATATTGTATATTCCCTTTAGTTTGGCTTTACTTATTCACTTCTGTCAGTCTTAATGTCTCATGTTTTTATTAAAATTGCTCAAATCAAACTCATGCCTTTTAGCACAAACCTGACAGCTAGCTGTAGATGCAAATTAGCTGTAGTATTGATGCTTATGTTCATGTATATTTCATATAGACAAGCTTTCAAAATATGCATCCTGAACATTCAAAGTGCTTTGCTTACCTTGTGTAAATGAAACAATTTCTATTTTTAGTAATAGGCACAGAAATATTATTACAATAATACACAATCACACATAATTTTCTTTTCAAGACCTATATTTTGGGCAAGTGCAATCAAGTGGCAACCTATGCAGCCACCGCTCATATTGGAATAATACTCTAAAATAGTCGAGCTGTAATCTGAGCATGTTTGAACTACTGGATGGTCTTGGTGCACCCTGCATGCTCCCCACTGCTTGGTCTAGAGGCATCATGGGTGACTCAGGGTAAATTCATCCCCTCTTCCCACCCGTCAGTCTCTATCTATCCACTAATAATTATAAAAACAGCACTATCTAAAAGCCTTTTTAACTTATCTGAAGCCATGGTCACACGACTCTCTGGCCTGAGTTGTCTCCTCTTCCTTTCTAGTTATAGGTCTTTCTTAAGTGTTCATGTCAGTATGTGCCTGATGTGGATATTTCTGGGGTATAGTCCTCTGGGGATCAAGGACAATGTGGATGCCAGGAATAGAGGGGACAGGAGAACTCAAGAGAACACTGTAGCTTTGGATCAGTGGTACCACAAACAAAAAACAGTGCCAGTGTGGGACCCGGATAGGGGACATTCTATATATATACATATTTTATTTTTTTGCATATTTCTCACACTTAAATGATTCAGATCATCAAACAAACTGTATTATTATAAAAGGATAACCTGAGTAAATCAAAAATGCAGTAAAATTTAACTTAAAACAACCAGGGCTCGGCGCTTCTTCATGGAGCTCCGTAGCCTCTTCATTAAGTTTGTGTGGTGCGGTAAAAGACCACACCTGACCATGGCATTACTACAGAGATCTAACCTAGCAGGGGGCCTAGGCATACCCAATGTATTCCAATACTACCAGGCGATCGCATTACAGTGTGTACTCAAATGGAGATCCCACACAACCGATACGCTCTGGGTTCCCCTAGAAAAGACATGGCATACGCACCCTTGGTTCCCGCGGGTGAAAGGGGTTTCTCTGACTGGGTGTCTCCATTAACCATACATTCCCCCTGAGAGTCTGGGATAGAGTGAATGGCCGTTTGGCATTGGCACCACGGAAGTCCCTGCTGGCACCTGTGGGCGTGTACCCGTGATTTACCCCCAGGGGAGCGAGTGCCCTTCCTCTGAACCTGGGTGGGTGATGGGGTCGTTAGCTTGGCACGATTTGTGGAGGGCCATTCACTGGTACCACTTGCCACCATCAGGGAGCGATATGGTGGCTTCCCTTTTGATTTTTGCAGATACCGCCAACTAGCGGATTTCGTAGCCAAGTGTAACAAAACCTCATAGATTAGGACTAATCTAACTGAATTTGAACATATGTGGGCGGCTGAGGACCCACTACCCCATATGATTTCAGTCCTCTATAGGATGCTAGCGACAGCTACCCCTAAGCCCCTTTTCATTAAAGAATGGGAGTGCGACCTCCAGTGTGAATTCACAGATCGCCTGACCTATTCGAGTTCTGGAGATTCCAGAGCCCAAGAGAATAATTACAAACTCTTAGTGAGGTGGTACAGGGTGCCCTTATCTCTGGCTAGAATTGTCCCCTCTGCCCGGTGCTGGCAGGGATGCGGAATGAAGAGAACACTTTTCCACATATGGTGGAAGTGCCCTGTGCCAACACCGTTTTGGTCTATGGTTGGCAGGCACATCTCAGATGGTCTGGGTGTAGACCTCCCAGCCTCGCAAAACATTTTTTGCTCACATCCCCCCTATGTCTATATCTCGTTATAAACATAGCGCTCTCCCTCATCTTCTCAATGCTGCTAAATGCCTCTTACCAATACATTGGAAAAGCTTGCACATTAAGAATGTGGGGAATATTATGGAGGCAGAAGACTGGCTGGCTACTTGTAAAGGAACCAGAGAGTGATTTGAACTTACATGGGCAGCCTGGAAAAAAACACGTACATGTCACACCCATAGTCTCATCCAGCCTAGATGTTGTATTACTGGCCCTAGCAGATCCTTCCTTTAGGAGACTTGTCGAAGCAGACCAATCTACAATGATTTGCGGCTCAACATAGGATGCACCCAATCAGCATATGGACCTGGTGAGAATAATTATTTTATTCTTTTAAAAATTATTTAATTTTTTCCCCCTCCTAGTACCTCTGGTACATTTCTGTTTTTTTGTTTATATTTATACTGTCTGAACAGTTACTTGATGCCTGACCATTCATGGTACCTCAAGTTTATTTGTTTATGATACTAATGTATTGCGAGTCATGTATGTATTACCTTCTGCTCTTATGATTGGGGTTGCCCTACTCTTTCCCCATGTGGAAGTGAGATTTGTCCAAATGGTTAGAATGTTCGGGACAATGAAGGCACCCTGGTAAACACAACAGATTGATGTGTCTTCATGCTATTGCTGTTGTCTTTTATTGAGGCCTGATTACTGCCAGACCTGTTGAATCAAGAAATCACATAAAGAGAAGCTGTCTGACAAAGTGAAGCATGTTAAGAGATCACAAAAAGCCACACATCATGCCACAATCTAAAAAAACTCAAGAACAGATTAGAAAGAAAGTAATGTACAGTGGGTGACCGCGATATTGTGTCAATCTCGCTCCCTTTCTCGGCAAGATTGACCACCTACGAGCCCCATCGCGGGAGCCAGCGCCGAGCTGGCTTGCCACAATGGAGACAAAGCCGTCATAGAAGCGACGGGAGATCCGACTTGGATTCCCGCCAATTCTACACGTGGCCGGCGTTTGTTATGAATCCTGAGGGGGAACTCCCCGCCGGATTTTAAATAAAAATCCGGCATGGGTTCCCCCCTCGGGAGCATACCGGGCCCTTAGGTCTGGTATGGGTTGTAAGGAGACCCCCCTACGCCGAAAAAACGGCGTAGGGGGGGACTGGGAGGCCTATATAAGTCAGATGCAAACCGCGCACCTGTCATTGCAGTGAGAAGACGCGTCGTGTCAACATCGGGAGAAGGCAGAAAAAGAGAAGAGAAGAAGAAGACGTCACAGCACAGAAGAAGAAGAACACATTCAGCCCTGAAGGAGAAGGCACCGGACAGCGGGAGGAAGAACCGGGGTGCGCCGAGTCAACAGCGGAGAGCGGCGAACATAGAAGAAGACCCCCGGAGAGTGGAGAAGACCCCCCCGGATAGTGGAAGAAGCCCCCCCCCTGCTAAAGAAGACCCCCCCCCCCGGCGGTGGAAGAGAACCAGACGGCGGCGAAGAAGAGCGGCCCCCACCCGAAGACGTCAAAGAAGAAGCCCCCCCTGGTGAAAGAGCTAAAGAAGACAGGGGGGCCTCCGGAGCAGACTAATAAATTATTTTAAAAACCCTTGTGTCGTGTTTATTAACTTTAACACTTTGCCTCCAGGTGAATGGGTAGGGGTACGATGTACCCCATATCCATTCACTTAGGGTGGGGGGCTGGTATCTGGGGGCCCCCTTATTAAAGGGGGCTCCCAGATTCCGATAAGCCTCCCGCCCGCATACCCCGACAACCAAGGGCCAGGGTTGTCGGGAAGGGGCCCTGTCCTCATCAACATGGGGACAGGGTGCTCTGGGGTGGGGGGCCGCAGTGCACCCCCTTCCCCAGAGCACCCAACCCCCCCATGTTGAGGGCATGCAGCCTGGTACGGCTCAGGAGGGGGGGGGGCGCTCGCTCATCCCCACTCCTTTCCTGGCCGGCCGGGTAGCGTGCTTTGGATACAGGTCTGGTATGGATTGTAGGGGGACCCCCTACGCCGTTTTTTCGGCGTAGGGGGGTCTCCTTACAACCCATACCAGACCTAAGGGCCCGGTATGCTCCTGAGGGGGGAACCCATGCCGGATTTTTATTTAAAATCCGGCGGGGAGTTCCCCCTCAGGATTCATAACAAACGCCGGCCACGTGTAGAATTGGCGGGAATCCAAGTCGGATCTTCTGTCGCTTCTATGACGCGCTTGCTGGAATGTGCTTTTACTATTCCAGTGAGTCTGAGATGTCGGCACCCTGTCGCCGAGAATCAGCGCGATGCTGTCGTGCTAAAAACACATTCTCGACGGCAGGCACTGTACATGTATCAGTCTAGAAAGGGTTAAAAATCAATTTCTAAGGCTTTGGAACTCCAGTAAACCATGGGGAGAGCAATTATCTACAAATGGAGATAACTTGGAACAGTGGTGAAAAAAATGACTCCAAGAGCATAACAACAACTCATCCAGGTCATAAAAGAACCCAGAACATCTAAAGAACTGTAGGAGAGTTCCAAGGCAAAAGCCACTGCTGACCAAAAAAACACAAAGGCTCATCTCATGTTTACCAAAAAACATCTTGATTATTCCCAAGACATTTGGGCAAATATTCTGAGGACTGATGAGACAAGAATTTTACTTTTTTGGAAGGTGTGTGTCCGTTACATTGGGCATAAAACAAATACATAATTTCATAACAAGATTATCATACCAACAGTGGTAGCATTATGGTTTGGGGCTGCTTTGCAGCTTCAGGACCTGGACAACTTACCATAATTGATGGAACCATGAATTATGATCTCTACCAGAAAATCCTAAGAGAGACAGTCTGGCCATCAGTTTGTGACCTCAAGCTTAAGTGCACTTGGGTTATGCAGCAGGATAATGATCTGAAACACAACAGCAAGTCTACCTCCAAATGGTTCAAATAAAGCAAAATGTATGTTTTGGAGTGGCCTAGTCAAAGCCCGGACTTAAATTTAATTCAGATGCTATATCATGACCTTACACAGGCCCTTCATGCTGGAAAACCCTCCAATGTGGCTGATCTAAAACAATTCTGCAAATAAGAGTGGGGGCCAAAGTTGCTCCACAGCAATGTGAAAGACTAATTGCCAGTTATCGCAAACGCTTGATTCCAGTTGTTGCCAAGGGTGGCACAACCAGTTTAGGTTTAAGGGGCAATTACCTTTTCACATAAAGCCAGGCAGGTTTTTGCCTTAACCACTTCCCGCCCGGCCTATGGCCGATTTACGTCCGGGAAGTGGTTATGAAATCCTGACAGGACGTTCTAGAACGTCCTGCAGGATTTAATGCCGCGCGCGCCCGTGGGGGCGCGCATCGCGGCGATCGGTGATGCGGGGTGTCAGTCTGACACCCTGCATCTCCGATCTCGGTAAAGAGCCTCCGGCGGAGACTCTTTACCACGTGATCAGCCGTGTCCAACCACGGCTGATCACGATGTAAACAGGAAGAGCCGCCGATGGCTCTTCCTCACTCGCGTCTGACAGACGCGAGGAGAGGATAGCCGATCGGCGGCTCTCCTGACAGGGGGGGTTAGCGCTGATTGTTTATCAGCGCAGCCCCCCCTCGGATCGCCACACTGGACCACCAGGGATGCCCACCCTGGAGTACCAGGGTGGGCAAAAAAAAAAGACAGAAAAAAAAAAAAAAAATGACAGAAAAAAAAAAGCATAAAGAAAAAAAAAAAAGATACCAGTCAGTGCCCACAAATGGGCACTGACTGGCAACCTGGCAAAAATCAGTGCTGCCACCCCAGTGTCCATCAGCGCCACCCCAGTGTCCATCAGTGCCACCCCAGTGCCACCCCACAGTGCCCATTCATGCCCAGTGCCCACCTATCAGTGCCCATCTGTGCCACCCATAAGTATCCATCAGTGCCGCCCATGAGTGCCCATCTGTGCCGCCTATGAGTGCCCAGTGCCGCCCATGAGTGCCCATCAGTGCCGCCTATGTGTGCCCATCAGTGCCGCCTATGTGTGCCCATCAGTGCCGCCTATGTGTGCCCATCAGTGCCGCCTATGTGTGCCCATCAGTGCCGCCTATGTGTGCCCATCAGTGCCGCCTATGTGTGCCCATCAGTGCCGCCTATGTGTGCCCATCAGTGTCGCATACCAGCGCCGCCAATCAGTGCCACCTCATCTGTGCCCGTCAGTACTACCTCATCGATGTCCATCAGTGCCATCTCATCGGTGCCCATTAGTGCCGCCATATCAGTGCCCGTAATTGAAAGAGAAAACGTATTTACAAAAAAATTAACAGAAAAAAATAAAAACGTAATTTTTTTTCCAAATTTTCAGCCTTTTTTTAGTTGTTGCGCAAAAAAAAAAAATCGCAGAGGTGATCGAATACCACCAAAAGAAAGCTCTATTTGTGGGGAAAAAAGGACGCCAATTTTGTTTGGGTACAGTGTAGCATGACCGCGCAATTGCCATTCAAAGTGCGACAGTGCTGAAAGCTGAAAATTGGCTTGGGCGGGAAGCTGCGTAAGTACCTGGTATGGAAGTGGTTAATAAATGAAACCATCATTAAAAAAAAAAAAAAAAAAATGCATTTTATCTTTGTGTAATAATACAATTTGTTTGATAACCTGAGCCATTTAAGTGCGACACATATGCAAAAAAAAAAAACAGAAATATATTATATATATATATATATATATAAAAAAATATATATATATATATATATATATATATATATATATATATATATATATATATGCCATGTTATTCAAACGGGAGCCTATTCGGGCCATGGAGCTGTGAAGACATACAGGTTCACTGTTACAGTGCACTACAGAACATTCAGGCCAACACCAAAGATCACCTAGAACCCTAATAGAGTTGATCTACTAAGATTTCCCCCACTGCACATTGCGTATCCAAGAGGAAGTAAGGGTCACAACACAGTGCAGACTCCCAAAACATTCTTGCAACCACCTTTTCCCACTGCAACAGAGATTTATATGAGATACTTTAACACAGGGATCAAAATTTCAAGTCCTGAGCTACTAGCCAGGTCTCAAGGGTTACTCGCCACCAGTTGCCCCACCCATCACCTGCCCTGCCTCTAATTCCACCCCAAAACAAGCCCTCATATATAATCTCATGAAATTACACCTAATGTTCTATGCAGAATTAAGTTATAAAAATAAATATTAACAACAACTTTATCCATACCCAAAAATGCAGCCTCTGCCTGTGCCCGCCAATTCTGCCTGTATCCCGGTCCTCAGTGCAGCCTGTGTCCTGGTCCTCAGTGCAGCCTGTGTCCCCAATGCAGCATGTGTCCCTAGTTTCTTTAGCCAGTGTCCCCAGTTTCAGTGTCCCCAGTTTCTTTAGCCAGTGTCCCCAGTTTCTTTAGCCAGTGTCCCCAGTTTCTTTAGCCAGTGTCCCCAGTTGTTTTAGCCAGTGTCCCCAGTTGTTTTAGCCAGTGTCCCCAGTTGTTTTAGCCAGTGTCCCCAGTTGTTTTAGCCAGTGTCCCCAGTTGTTTTAGCCAGTGTCCCCAGTTGTTTTAGCCAGTGTCCCCAGTTGTTTTAGCCAGTGTCCCCAGTTGTTTTAGCCAGTGTCCCCAGTTGTTTTAGCCAGTGTCCCCAGTTGTTTTAGCCAGTGTCCCCAGTTGTTTTAGCCAGTGTCCCCAGTTGTTTTAGCCAGTGTCCCCAGTTGTTTTAGCCAGTGTCCCCAGTTGTTTTAGCCAGTGTCCCCAGTTGTTTTAGCCAGTGTCCCCAGTTGTTTTAGCCAGTGTCCCCAGTTGTTTTAGCCAGTGTCCCCAGTTGTTTTAGCCAGTGTCCCCAGTTGTTTTAGCCAGTGTCCCCAGTTGTTTCAGCCAGTGTCCCCAGTTGTTTCAGCCAGTGTCCCCAGTTGTTTCAGCCAGTGTCCCCAGTTGTTTCAGCCAGTGTCCCCAGTTGTTTCAGCCAGTGTCCCCAGTTGTTTCAGCCAGTGTCCCCAGTTGTTTCAGCCAGTGTCCCCAGTTGTTTCAGCCAGTGTCCCCAGTTGTTTCAGCCAGTGTCCCCAGTTGTTTTAGCCAGTGTCCCCAGTTTCTTTATCCCCAGTTTCAGTGTCCCCAGTTTCAGTGTCCCCAGTTGTTTTAGCCTGTGTCCCCGCGATCGTAGGGGATGAGAGGGGAGAGCCGCCATCGCCGCCGCCGCCTAGCTAATTACTGCGCTGGGAAACATAACAGCCTTTGTTACAATACCTGCGTGTTTCCCCGCCATGCGGTGTCATACACAGGCTAAAACAACTGGGGACACAGGCTAAAACAACTGGGGACACGGGATGATATGCTATCCGATATCTATAATGTTTTTAATACAATCTAATTGCAAAATGCAGTAAGATATTTCTACATGTGTAAAAGGGAAGACAATTTGGGGTTTAATTCCCACTGGAGTCCTGGCTGATAATCTGGTTTCAAGAATCAAAAAGTTGTATTTATACCATTTATAAATAAAATCTGTACACAAATACCTTGGTAGCAATCACCAGAGCTTTTCCATACAATCTACCCATCGAACAGTAATTGACGCTGGAGATGTAAAAGGGAAGTAGGCTCCCTCCACCACATATTTTGCAATTTTGAGCTCATCAAACCCTACTAGGAAATGGTTCTTAGTCACTGCATGGGTCCCTTTTACTCCAAAATGTTTTCCTGTTGGGCCTTTCTCCACCAAATTTTCAAAAATTTCCAAGAAATTACTATTGCACAGTCTCACAGCAGCTAGCTGTTTGGTAGCTCTCTACTAGAAAAAAAAAAACGAAATCCCAACTCTACTAGCATTGTATGTAATAATTCGAGATGTTAACACAATGGAGACAGCACACCTTCAGCATACATTACAGCAGTTGAAGGTTTGGGCGCTGTGGCTTTCTAGGGAGGATTCAACATGATGTAGGTCTTCATGTCTGAAGGCTCTGAATTGCAATACTGGTGCTGCACGCCCAACAAACAAAACAAATCTGAAGCGTGATACTATCATTTCAATATAGACCAAAATCTCTGAGGAATGTTTCCAATACCTTGTTGAATCTATGACACGAAGAATTAAGGCAGTTATGAAGTGTACCCAATAAAGTGGCATGTGAGCATATATAGTTAAATTGGAGCAAGCTGGACAAATGTACCATGCTTGGAATTAATCTTTATCATGTATTAACACAGTCCAAGGTGCAGCTGGAAGTGTGTTTAAAAGCCTGTGCTGCCACCAATGTAAGTTCTTTAGTGGCAGTGAAAGGGTTAAAGTAGTAAAGAGTAGGAGAGGGTTAAAACCTTTACATCTATTTCTGTGTTTCCCAACCTTTTTTTCAGTAAAGGCACCCTTTTAAAATTTGACACAATTTTGAGACACCCAAAACACATCCTAAAATATAAAAAATAAACAAATACTTTTACATACTGCAGCAACATCCACACAGGTAGAACAACCAACATTAGAGGTGAATTATTTTTCCAAAGCAAACACATCTTGGCACACTGGTACCGACTAGTATGCCAATGTTTATCGTCTCCCTCAGTTTCTCTCCCTCACTCATCTAATGTTACCCCAGTGCTGATGAAGAAGGGGAGGACAAACAAGTATGCTGTGCAGGCACCCAATTTACGTCTTATCAACTGATGGCATCAATGGTTGTTAGGTTGTAATGGTGCACAATGTAAACCTGTGGCTTTGTCCATGCAGGCTTGATTCACCCAGTGGCTTGTATACAATTTTTGCTCAGTTTTTAGGTATTTTGACAAGGCACCCCTGAAGAAACCTGAAGTCATCCCAATGTGCCTGGGCATCCTGGCTGAAAAAGGCTGATCTCTCTCATAAGGAACATTTCTCTAAACTTTCTATCCTGTAGACCCAACAGAAAGCAAGAACAATTCTTTCCAACGTGAAGGAAATTGCCTCTTATGCTGCGTACACGCGATCGGTCAAACCGATGAGAACAGTCTGATGGACCGTTTTGATCGGACCAAACCTATCGTGTGTGGGCCTCATCGGTTAATTATCCATAAGTTTAAAAAAAGCAATCTTGTTTTAAATTTAACCAATGGATACCTAACCGATAGAAAAAAACGATTGTTTGTAGGCACTCCATCGGTTAAAAGTCCACGCATGCTCAGAATCAAGTCGACGCATGCTTGGAAGCATTGAACTTCGTTTTTTTCAGCACGTCTTTGTGTTTTACGTCACCGCGTTCTGACACAATCGTTTTTTTAACCGATGGTGTGTAGACACGACTGACCATCAGTCGGCTTCATCGGTTAACCGATGAAAACGGTCCATCAGACCGTTCTCATCGAATGGACTGATCGTGTGTACAGGGCTTTAGTGTTCACAGGAACACATTTCCCCACTGGAAAATGTACTCTCTACTCTGATTCTGGTGGCAATCCAAAATGTTGGACTGTTCCACCCATTGCCAGTGACATTGTTGATCAGGGAAATTAGAGAAGGTGAATCTCCCAAACAGTAACATCGAAAGCAATAAAAAGCCACCAGCCATTGTGATCACCCACCACTCTACTCAAATCTAAAAAAAAAAAAAAAAAAAACTTTTATTATAGAACTATTGTACCTTGTCACAGGATTCTGAGATTTCTCCCCCTCGATGTATAATTACAAAGCATAGTCCTTGCAGAGGTACTGTACATAAAAGGAACATACTCATTTCAACTTTCACAGATTCAGAGACCTGCAGAAGATAAGGCCACAAGCAAACATGGTGATGCAGGGCAGCCAGCTGTATTACATACGAAAATGGAAATTACAGCATCTCACACTGGTTGTGCCATGTGAATACATTTTAATGCAAAACGTTCCAAGGGCACTTTTTGGGCTAAACTATAACACTACCTAAAAGAGAACTCAATACTTATTTATTCACAAATATGACTAATTTTATTATTTTCTGCTTTATAATTTGGCCTATAGATACTGACCATTGTCCAAGATAGTAACTCTGCATATACTGTAAGAACATTACTAAGCATCCAACCATCAATCATTTTGTCTTTAGCCTTCACAGCTCATGTCAAGGTGAGATCAATTTTAAATAAAGCAAATATAAAAAAAAGAGAATCCATATTTCTCAACAAAAGCAGACCCGAGAAGGTTACTCAATGATAATTTAAGTTTAGATAAACCAATCAATGAGCAGGATATAAACAAGTTTAAGAAAACACAATGGAGACATAGTTATTGTTAAAGAAGCACTCCAATTTTCATAACATCTAAATGAGGATTAAGGTTATATCATTATTGTCATTAAAGTTATCACCATCTCACTGATCTGGAGATATTTGGAGTTAAAATAAAGGAGCCAACACTCTTCCATTCTTAGTGCACAGAATTTGCTCTGCAGGCAGTCATATTTTCTGAGTTAATTATATACTCTTATGAGACTGACAGTGAATCCTACAATTATGGATGGGACCCTCTGCAGACTGCTACACCCTTCCAAGCAAATTATGTAATGAAATAAAATGATATTTAATTCACAAAAATTGCACTACATGTTTAAGCTCACAAACTAAGTAATCCCTCTTCTGGACAGTCACCGCCTTGCCACTGCAAATGCTAAGATGCACACCATGCCAACATGGGGCATAAAGACCCAAAGTGGAGGAGAGCTACAATGTTCAGCTATTGTAACGGACATGCGTTACAATAGTAATAAAAAAATATATATATGCCTGTGCTAAGTATCTAAGTATGAGCGCAGGAATATCTTTTTTTTGACAGTGAATCCTGGCTCCCTGTGGAGCAGTGCACTCAAAGCAAAAGTGTACCACCTTGTGAACTTCAAGCTCAAATATATCTGTGCTATACACCAGTGGTTCTGGATGCACAAAGGACTAAACGTAGTATAAAAGAATGATATGACTGACTCCATTTACCCATAAGCAGAGATGGGGGTTTTGTGCTGAAAATGGGGACATGTACAACCCCAATTCCAAAAATGTGGAGACTCTGTGGAAAAATCTACATAAAAACAGAATGCAATGGTTTGCAAATCTCATAAATCCATATTTTATTCACAAAAGAAAAGTGAAAACATATGAAATGTTGGGACATGGCAACAAAGAGCTGGCAAAGTAAGTGGTACTAAAAAGAAAGCGCTGGAATATTTTTTTTGTAATTATTTGGGTTAATTGGCAACAGGTCAGAAACATGATATGGTATAAGATGGGCAAAGTTTCAACAATCTGTGAAAAGCTGCATCTAAAAATCATTTAACAATTTCAGAATAATGTTCTTCAATGCAAAATTGCCAAGACTTAAAAATGCCATTCATAGTACATAATATCAAAAGATTCTGGTAATCTTACGAAATCTCTGTGCATAAGAGACAAGGTCAGAGCGCACTATTGGATGCCTGTGATCTTTGGGCCCCCAGATGGCACTGCATTAAAAAAAGGGTGTGATTCTGTAGTGGACATCAGTGTATGGGCTCTGGAATACTTCCAAAAATGACTGTCTGTAAACAAAGTTCACTGTGCGATCCAAAAATGAAAGGTAAAGCTCCATCGTGCAAAGAAGCCATATCTGAACATAACCCAGTAATTCTGCGGTCTTCTCTAGGCCAAAGTTAAATTGAACTGGCCCGATGCAAAGTGGAAAACTGTTCTGTGGTCAGACTCCTCAAAATTTAGCCCAGACTATGATAACCATGTCCTTTGGACTAAAAAGGAGAGGGTCCTTCTGGCTAGTTATCAGCGTTCAGTTCAAAAGTCTGCATCTGTGATGGTATGGGGGTACATTAACTACTTGCCGACCAGCCGCCGCAGTTATACGGCGATAGCCCGTAGCTATACGTCGGGCTCTCAAAGCGGCCACTAGGGGCGCTTCGCGCCCCCCGCTTGTCCCTGACTCCCGTGCTTGTGCCCGGCGGGCACAATCGCCGCTGGGCACCCGCGATTACTCGTTACAGAGCGAGGGCCGGGAGCTGTGTGTGTAAACACACAGCTCCCGGTCCTGTCAAAGGAGAAATGCCTGACTGTCTGTTCATACATTGGATGAACAGCGATCAGTCATTTCCCCTAGTGAGGCCACCCCCCCTACAGTTAGAACACACCCAGGGAACATACTTAACCCCTTCCCTGCCAGTGGCATTTTTATAGTAATCCAATGCATTTTTATAGCACTGATCGCTATAAAAATGCCAATGATCCCAAACATGTGTCAAAAGTGTCCGAACTGTCTGCCATAGTGCCAAAAAAAATATCACTGATCGCCGCCATTACTAGTAAAAACAATATTAATAAAAATGCCATAAAACTACCCCCTATTTTGTAAACGCTATAACTTTTGCGCAAACCAATCAATAAACGTTTATTGCGATTTTTTTTACAAAATATATGTAGAAGAATACGTATCGGCCTAAAATGAGGAAAAAAATTGTTTTTTTATATATTTTTGGGGGATATTTATTATAGCAAAAAGTAAAATTCATTTTTTTCAAAATTGTCGCTCTATTTTTGTTTATAGCGCAAAAACGAAAAACCGCAGAGGTGATCAAATACCACCAAAAGAAAGCTTGATTTGTGGGAAAAAAAAGGACGCCAATTTTGTTTGGGAGCCACGTCGCACGACCGTGCAATTGTCAGTTAAAGCGACGCAGTGCCGAATCACAAAAAGTGCTCTGGTCTTTGACCAGCAATATGGTCCGGGGGTTAAGTGGTTAATGCTTATGGAATAGGTAGCTTGTACATCTGGAAAGGCACATTCAATGCTGAAAGATATATCCAGGTTTTAGGAGCAGCAAATGCCCAGGCAAGAATAGAACAACATTCCTCTCCCATAAAGAGATTTAATCAACAAATACAGAAAGGCTTCTTCTCACTAAGAGCTGTGAAAATGTGGAATAGACTCCCTCAAAAGCTGTTTCTGTCCAGTTCAGTAGACTTAAAAAAGGCCTGGATTCTTTCCTAAATATACATAAATGGATACTTATATATATATATATATATATATACATATTAGGTAAAGTTGATCCAGGTAATACCCACTTGCCTCTTGGGGGATCAGGAAGGAATTTGTTACCGAGCTGGAACAAATTGGAAAGCTGGAAATACTTTGCTGGGGTTTTTTGCCTTTCTCTGGATCAAATGTGAGTATAGGATTGTGTATATGGGATTGTATGATTTTTGTTTTCCTTTTTATTGGTTACCTTTATATTGTGACTATGTAACTCCAGCAACGTGTCCCATCAGTTCCCAGATGTTTACAGAGTGTTGTTAAAAGAAGAGGGGATGCTAAACTTCTTTGCTTCAACTTGTTTGAGAAGTGCTGCTGTCATCCATTTCAACATTACAAGAACATTTTCTCACTTGTGAGATGTATTTGTCGTTTCTATTGTAAATACAAAATGGGTTTATAAGCTCTGCAAAGCACTGCATTCTGTTTTTATGAAGATTGTCCACAGTGTCCCAAATTTTTGGGGAATTGGGGTTGTAGGTATCTTCTGTTATAAGAAGGAAATGGTGTATCTCACATTATCAGGCCCAAAATGCTTTTCTTACTTTGTTGCTCCCTCTTATTTTCGGCCATGCTAACCTTATTGCTTGTGTATTTTGAGTTTTTGATTCTAACAGTTGTTAGTACTTCTATATTTTTACTTTTAAAGATTACAACAAAAGTAACAGATTTTTTTTTTTACCCCATTCATACTTACCTAGGTGAATGCAGCATTGGTCCAATGCTTCATCTGTCCCCCGGCACCTCTGCACTGTGAACTGAGTGATCGAAAACCGCTGATCACATGGTTTTCGGAGCTCCATGAGCAGAAAGCTATAGACTGTCAGTCACAGCTCTCTGCTCTTCTCCCTCCTCGCTTGTTGGAGCGCTGGGCTGTGGAGGGGGCGGAGCAGCTGAGAGGCCGAGATGGGCATCAGTCCCAGGCACCTTGCGGATCCAGACTTGGTGGTCGGGATGACGCGGTTACTGGACTGACACTGGTGACATCAGAAGATAGCAGAGTTCAGTCCGCTCTCTGCTGAAAATTGGTCACAAAAGTGCAAAATGAACTGCACTCCTGTGATCCACAGGAGAAGTGCAGTCAAACAAGCTTTTGGCTGGACTTCTCCCTTAAGGGTAGTAACACAATAAGATGTGGTGCAGGAAAGGTGTGTTCTGTGTGTTTCCTGCAACACAAATAAACGCATTGCCATTGCAAGAATGTGCGGGTGCCAATGAACGCATCTTGCAAAAGCAACATATTTGCTGCTACCAAATTGCATGGTACCGCACACAGTACCATGCAGTTTGGTGCAGTGCACTCTGAAACAGTAGTGCTTGCACTGCTTTTCAACATTCCAAAGCAATAGCCTGCGAAACCGGACTGCATGTAAATGTGCAAATTCCGGAGTGAATAAGCCCTAACATGAATCCTATAAAGCAGGGGGTTTATAGTAAGGGGCTACCACACACCTTGGAATGCATGTGCAGAGCTTCAAGCACCTACCATCAGTGTACAAGATTACACATGTGGTGCCGTGTGCATCTTCCCTTGATACCTATACGTACGTAGCCTTAATTACTCCAACAGCATGGTGTACAGGTTTTTTTGGTTTGTTTTTTATTTACATGTAAAATGTTGATACACACAAGCCATACTGCACTTTATCAAAACAGAAGGGACACAATGTATTATCTAGATGTTGAACGGGCACAGCAAACTAGAATCACACAATTTACAAAGAACATCAGTGTACAATTAGCTAGATCATTTCAGGAATCACACATACATCAGTGCACCCAAGAGAATTAGCAATGCAAGTACACAAAATCAATTTATCCCTGCTCTTGTTCATTTGTTTTAGTAAATCACGTCTAAGGCTGTGGTGTAACTACAAAGCATACAGTTACATGTTCTGTGAATCATGACTTAAGTAAAGCTGTTTACAGACCAACGTAAAAACAAAAAAAAATATTTGATACAGAACTGAAAATACATGCATCAGACCTTTTTGCAGAAAGCATTTATCATCAATGAAAAGGCATCACAATGTTAAAAAGCAGAACAATGCATGTAAAAGGGTATCATGGTGCACATCAATTAGTGTAGACTAGGTCATTGATCCGTGATCCGCACGGATCAATGACTTTGGATCGGCACACACATGATCTGCGGCGCAGGTAGAGGGGGGGGGGCGCGCAGAGCTGTAAAACATGCTGTTACAGCAGACATTGAAATAGTCTTTGCTCTGCTTGCACTCACACAGCTCCGCCTCCTCCCTACCCCGCGCTTGTTAAAGACAGAATGTGCGCCGCAGCCAATCGTCTTCTGGCGTGTCCGGACACGCCCCCAGCGTGGATAACTGCTGAGTTATGGACGCTGCAGGTGAGCGGCTGTCCCGCTGTGAGACAAGCAGAGGAAAGGATGGTGCATGACGGCGGGTGAGGCTCCAGGTGTGCGGGGTCGTGTCGGTATGGAAGAATTTACCTCCCTGGGGGGATTGTTTACCTCTCAGGAAGGAGAGGGGGAGTGGAGGGCACATGACACCAGCCTGGGGGGTGAGGTGCAGCTGATATCCGGGGCTGCATGGAGTGTGACAGACATATGGAGGGAATGTAGAGATTGGGGAGGGGATATAGAGGTATAACATGCACACTCAGTGTATCCCCCCTCCACCCCATCATAGGAGCCAAGTGTGACCTGACTGTCCTCCACCACCTGGGGGGGAGACATGCCCATGGGCTAAGGAAAGTCAGGGGAGGAGATGAGCATCGGGGCGAGAAGGTGGAGGAAGAGAGGAGCGTCAGGTAAAGGTGAGAGTGAGGCTGCAATGGGGGCACAGTGAGGCTACAATTTTTTTTTGCTGATCCGAAAAATTATCCGATCCTTGAATCGATCCGATCCGTGAGTTTTTTGATCAGTTGCACCCCTAGTGTAGACATGCAATTTGTTACAACCCATGTTAAACCCCAATGCCACAGACTTCAACATGTGATTTAATACATTTCTACTAACTTGAATTGAAAACACACCAGGAGGGGGAAAAAACACACAAAAACATAAAGGTTCCAACCTAAAAGGTTAAAAAAAAGTTTGTACTTAAAAAGGAAACTGATATAAAAAAAAACAACTACATAAAAAGAGAAGAGGAAGCTTAATTAGGGGCTAAAGACCAGTTAAAAACTAAAGAGTATCTATTGAAATGTTATTTTTAGTCACCTGCTGATCTCTGCGGTTAAGTTACAATAATATCACAGAACAAACCTTTGGGGCCCACTTAAATGTCTCTTTAGGCCATTGTATTAATTTTTCAATGGGGGAATGTACAGAAACAGAAATAAAGTAGGATGTGATCTTTTTGTTTGGTGACCAACTGCATCAAAACACATGGCATATACATTGTGGTTCACCGCAGTGCAGGTACTCTGACACTGCACATGAAACAATCTAAAAAAAAAAAAAAGTATAAATGTTACACCAATTCCTCCAATTTTAATCCTAGCCCCATACATAATATATTTTCAGGGTTTCTCTGGTATAAAATTTTCAGTAATATGCATTACTGATACTTGTAAAAAATCAGACTTGCATACAGTACATGTAATGGTTAGTTAATTGACAGTGAATAAAATGTTATTTACATTGATAATTGTGGCAAAAAAAATCTCTGCATGGAGTAAACGGACAAAGGAAAGTAGTGTAGTGTGTATATATATATATATATATACACAGTCATGGCCGAAATTGTTGGCACCCCAGAAATTTCTCCAGAAAACCAAGTATTTCTCACAGAAAAGTATTGCAGTAACACATGTTTTGCTATACACATGTTTATTCCCTTTGTGTGTATCGAAACAAAACAAAATAAGGGAGGAAAAAAAGCAAATTGGACATAATGTCACACATAACTACAAAAATGGGCTGGTCGAAATTCTTGGCACCCTTAACTTAATATTTGGTTGCACACCCTTTGGAAAAAATAACTGAAATCAGTCGCTTCCTATAACTATCGATAAGCTTCTTACACCTCTCACCCGAAATTTTGGACCACTCTTCCTTTGCATACTGCTCCAGGTCTCTCTTATTGGAAGGGCCTTTTCCCAACAGCAATTTAAGGATCTCTCCACAGGTGTTCAATGGGATTTAGATCTTGACTCATTGCTGGCCACATTAGAACTTTCCAGCGCTTTGTTGCCATCCATTTCTGGATGCTTTTTGACGTATGTTTGGGGTCATTGTCCTGCTGGAAGACCCAAGATCTCGGACGCAACCCGAGCTTTGATTTGACACTGGGCTCTACAGTGCGACCCAAAATCCTTTGGTAATCCTCAGATTTCATGATGCCTTGCAAACATTCAAGGCTCCCAGTGCCAGAGGCAGCAAAACAACCCCAAAACATCATTGAGCCTCCACCATATTTCACTGTAGGTACTGTGTTCTTTTCTTTGTAGGCCTCATTCCGTTTCTGGTAAACAGTAGAATAATGTGCTTTACCAAAAAGCTCTATCTTGGTCTCATCTGTCCACAAGACATTTTCCCAGAAGGATTTTGGCTTACTCAAGTACATTTTGGCCAACTGTAGTAGTCTTGCTTTTTTATGTCTCTGTGTCAGCAGGGGGGTCCTCCTGGGTCTCCTGCCATAGCCTTTCATTTCATTTAAATGTTGACTGATAGTTGGCGCTGACACTGATGCTCCCTGAGCCTGCAGGACAGCTTGAATTTCTTTGGAACTTGTTTGGGGCTGCTTATCCACCATCCGGACCATCCTGTGTTGCAATCTTTCATCATTTTTCTCTTCCATCCACGCCCAGAGAGATTAGCTACAGTGCCATGTGTTGCAAACTTCTTGATAATGTTGGGCACTGTGGACAAAAGCAAATCTAGATCTCTGGAGATGGACTTGTAACCTTAAGATTGTTGATATTTTACCACATTTTTGGTTCGCTAGTCCTCAGACAGTTCTCTTCTCCTCTTTCTGTTGTCCATACTTAGTGTGGCACACAGACACACAATGCAAAGACTAAGTGAACTTCTCTCCTTTTTATTTGCTTTCAGGTGTTATTTATATTGCCCACACCTGTTACTTGCCCCAGGTGAATTTAACCACTTCCCGCCCGGTCAATAGTCAATTGACGTCCGGGAAGTGGTTGTGTAATCCTGACTGGACGTCTATTGACATCCAGCAGGATAACATGCCGGCGTGCGAGAATAGATGCCAATCAGTGCCCACAAATGGGCACTGACTGGCAACATGGGCACTGACTAGCATAATATGGGATAAAAAAGTGATGCCCAGCAATGCCATCAGTGCCACCCCTCAGTGTCCATCAGTGCCACCTCTCAGTACCCATCTATGCCCAGTGCCAACCTATCAGTGCCCATATGTGCCACCCATAAGTACCTATCAGTGCCACCCATCAGTGCCGCCTATGAGTGCCCGCCAGTGCCACCTATGAGTGCCCAGTGCTGCCAATGAGTGCCCATCAGTGCCGCCTATGAGTGCCCATCAGTGCCGCCTATCAGTGCCGCCTCATCGTGCCCATCAGTTCCACCTCATCGGTGCCCATCAGTGCCATCTCATCGGTGCCCGTAATTGAAGAAGAAAACTTATTTACAAAAAAAATAACAGAAAAAAATAAACCTTTTTTTTTTTAAATGTTAAATGTCTTCTTTTTGTTGTTGCGCAACAAATAAAAATCGCAGAGGTGATCAAATACCACCAAAAGGAAGCTCTATTTGTGGGAACAAAATGATAAAAAAAATGTTTGGGTACAGTGTAGCATGACCGCTCAATTGTCATTCAAAGTGCGACAGCGCTGAAAGCTGAAAATTGGCTTGGGCAGGAAGGTGCGTAAGTGCCTGGTATGGAAGTGGTTAAAGGAGCATCACATGCTTGAAACAATCGTATTTATCCACAATTTTGAAAGGGTGCCCATTTTTGGAGTTTTGTGTGACATTATGTCCAATTTGCTTTTTTCCTCCCTTTTTTTGTTGTGTTCCAATACACACAAAGGCCCAGATTCAAGAAGCAATTGCGCCCGTGTAACCATGAGTTACACGGCGCAATTGCTTACTTGCTCCGGTGTAACGAGTGCTCCTGATTCAGGAACCTCGTTACACCGGCTGCAGCCTAAAATCTGTGTGGCATAAGGCTCTTATGCCTCGCAGATTTTAGGCTGCATTCTTGCGGGGGCCGCTAGGGGGCGCTCCCATTGTGTATCAGCGTGTAGTATGCAAATTGCATACTACCACTGATTCACAATCTTGCGCGGGCCCCGCGCAAGCCAGGTACGGAGTTTCCATACGGCTACTTTAGCGAAAGGCTGCCCTTTCTAATAGCAGGGGCAGCCTGTGCTAAAGTATACCGCCGCTCCCGTGTCGCGACGTTCAAATGTTACGTTGTTTGCGTAAGTGCTTCGTGAATGGCACTGGACGCCATTCACGTTCACTTTGAAGCAAATGACATCCTTGCGACGTCATTTGCCGCAATACACATCGGGAAAGTTTCCCGACGGAGCATGCGCTGTACGCTCGGTGTGGGAGCGCGCCTAATTTAAATGATTCCCGCTCCCGGCGGGATCATTTAACTTGCGCGCGCTTACGCCGGGCAAATTTGCCGGCGCGCCCTCGCAGTTCACGGAGCTACTGCTCCGTGAATCGAGGGCAGCGCAAAATATTTGCGTGGGCGCAGGGCAAAATATAGAATATAGAGATATAGATATATTAGAGCTGCACGATTAATCGTCAAGAATCGTTATCGCAATCTTTTTCCCGTTGTGATCTTGACACGATCTTTGGTACGCAAAGAATTTTCTCTCTGCTCTCAGACAAAATTCAAAGTCTGGGCAGTCTGCCAAGTTTTGAAAACATTCTTTTTCAGTGGAATGTTAAGTCCAAACATTACATCAATTTGACTTTTACATCAAAAGAAATAGACTTCTGTATGTAAATTAGGAACGTTTAACCACTTAAGGACCCGCTCACGTATATATACGTCATCACTTTAAAGATGCATATCTCGGTAACGGCAGCAGCCGCTGCAACAACCGAGTTATCCATCTTTCCTGTGAGCGATCCTTTAAACGATAACGGTGGTCTCCGTGGCGGATTCGCCACAAGATCACTGTTATCGGCAGTGGGAGAGGGCTCCCCCCTCCTGCCGCTCTCCCGCGCCCTCCGCCGCTTACAGGAGCCGTCGGCAGCGGCGGAGGCAATCGCGTCATGTGTCCTGCTCGGCTGGCACTCGTCTCCATAGCATATCAGGGCGGAAGCGACGTCAAAACGTCACTTCCGCCCATGCTTCTTAACCCCCTGGCGGTATTCCCGAGTCTAACTCGGGGTTACATTTTTGTGCTGCGATCGGTAACCCCGAGTCAGGCTCGGGCTCGCCTCGCAGAATCCACAAGCTTGGTTTACTTACCTTGTCCCTGGATCCAGCGATGCCGCCGCGCTGTGTGAGGTCCCGCTCGATTCACACAGTGTCCTCCTGTGCCGCCGATCTTCGTTCCCTGCGATGTTACGACGCACGGGAGCGGAGAACGGCGCCAAATTCAAAAAGGTAAACAAACACCTTACATACAGTATACTGTAATCTTATAGATTACAGTACTGTATGTAAAAAATACACACCCCCCTTGTCCCTAGTGGTCTGCCCAGTGCCCTACATGTACTTTTATATAATAAAAACTGTTCTTTCTGCCTGCAAACTGTAGATTGTCCATAGCAACCAAAAGTGTCCCTTTATGTCAAAAATGGTTTTAGAGCAGCTAGAAAACAGCGATAATAAATTATAATCAGAATTGTGCGATCGCGATTTGTGGGGAAATTTGTCATAAAAAAATAAAAGTAATGACAGCGACAATTATGCAATTGAGCAAATTTCAGTGATTTTGAGTTGATTACATTATTGAATAATTTTTATTATAATTATATTATGTGTTATAATTATTTATCATTATTTAATTATATTATAATTTATAATTTTGTTTTTAAAAAGATTTCATACCCGGGATGCCTACTAGACTCTTGTTTGGACATATTTAAGTGAGTTATTCCTAAGGCCCCGTACACACGGATGGATAATTCGCTGAAAACGGTCCGCCGGACCGTTTTCAGCGGACATGTCCGCCCGGAGATTTCTGTCTGATGGTTGTACACACCATCAGACAGAAATCCGCGTGTAAATACGCGGGGCGTGGCCGCGCCGTCGCGGCGACGTGCGCAGCCCTGGAAGTTCAATGCTTCCACGCATGCGTCGAATCAGTACGACGCATGCGAGGGATGGCGGTCGGTCGGACGTGTCCGGTGAGTCTGTACAGACGACCGAACACGTCCGACGGACAGGTTTCCAGCGGACAGATTTCTTAGCATGCTAAGAAATTTTTATCCGCTGGAAACTGTCCGATCTGCCGGACAATTGTCCGCTCGGGCCTACACACGACCGGATCTGTCCGCTGGAACTGGTCCGGCAGACCAGTTTCAGCGGATCGATCCGGTCGTGTGTATGGGGCCTAAGAATTACAGGCCTACAGTATAAAACGCCAAATTTCCTTGCAAATAATGGTACCGCTTTCAGCACCTTTTTTCTGAAATAATCATACCGCCAGGGAGGTTAAAGGCATATTTTCTTGTTGTCATATTTTCAAATGACAATTTTATTTATTTTTTGCATTTTAGTCTAAATATGAGATCTGAGATCTTTTTGACCCCAGATCTCATATTTAAGAGGACCTGTCATGCTTTTTTCTATTACAAGGGATGTTTACATTCCTTACAATAGGAATACAAGTGACCCATTTTTTTTTTTTGTGTAAAAATTAATAAAATAAATAAAAATAAAGAACAAAAAAAAAATTTCAAGCGTCCTGTCCCGACGAGCTCACGCGCAGAAGCGAACGCATACGTGAGTAGCGGCCGCATATGAAAACGGTGTTCAAACCACATAAGTGAGGTATCACTGCGATCGTTCGAGTGAGAGCAATAATTCTAGCCCTAGACCTCCTCTGTAACTCAAAAAATGCAACCTATAGAATTTTTTAAACGTTGCCTATGGAGATTTTTAAGGGTAAAAGTTTGACGCCATTCCACGAGCAATTTTGAAGCGTGACATGTTGGGTATCATTTTACGCAGCGTAACATTATCTTTCACAATATAAAAAAAATTGGGCTAACTTTTCTGTTATCTTATTTTTTAATAAAAAAAAGTGAATTATTTCCAAAAAAAGTGCGCTTCTAAGACCGCTGAGCAAATACGGTGTGACAAAAAGTATTGCAATGACCGCCATTTTATTCTCTAGGGCAGGGGTGTCAAACTGGCGGCCCTCCAGCTGTTTCAAAACTACAAGTCCCATGAGGCATTGCAAGGCTAACAGTTACAAGCATGACTCCCACAGGCAGAGGCATGATGGGATTTGTAGTTTCGGAACAGCTGGAGGGCCGCCAGTTTGACACCCCTGCTCTAGGGTGTTAGAAAAAATATATATAATGTTTGGGGGTATTAAGTAATTTTCTAGCAAAAAAATTTTTTTTAATCTTGTAAACACCAAGTCTGAAAAATAGGCAAGGTCCTTAAAGCGGGGGTTCACCCCAAAAAATTTTTTTAACATTACATGCAGGCGAGTTTTTAGAATGACAATCAGTGTTTTTTTTTTAAATCGTTGCCGTACATACCGTTTTATAAATATATGTTCACCGCGGCTTCCGGATATAATCTGCAGGACTGGCCGTTCCCAATTGATTGACATGCTTCCGACCGTCGCATACAGCACGTCACGAGTTGCCGAAAGAAGCCGGACTGCGAGTCGGCTCTATAAGGCGCCTAATGCACCGACGTTCGGCTTCTTTCGGCAACTCGTGAAGATACCCGGAAGCAGCGGTGAACATATATCTATAAAATGGTATGTACGGCAACGATTTAAAAAAAAAAAACACCCGATTGTCATACTAAAAACTCGCCTGAATGTAATGTTAATTTTTTTTTGGGGTGAACCCCCGCTTTAAGTGGTTAAACACCAAACCTTTTTCTGACAGCCTTTTTCAAGTTAAAATCATTTTGTTTTGCTAGAAAATTACTTAGAACCCCCAAACATTATATATATATATATATATATTTTTTTTTGTAGAGACCCTAGACAACAAAATGGTGGTTGTTGCAATATTTTACCTCACACTGTATTTGCACAGCGGTCTTTCAAATGCAATTTTTTTGGAAAAAATTACCTCCTTTGGACTAAATACCGTACGATGATCACATCAAAACCCCAACGCAGCCAATTCAAATAGGGAATTCAGTGGTAGCAGTCAGAGGTCATATGTACTGGTGTGGATTTTATTTTTAATTAAAAGCCTGTTTACAGTAAAACATTAATGGAGCTTCCTTATGTCACCTATGAAGGGCCAAGTGGAATGTTGTGCACATGAGTCCATTCTGGCCAGCTTACTTATATAGAACCATAGGAGGCTGATTAGTGAGAACCTGAGTGGTGCTTGTTGGAGCTACTGGGGTGATGTTTTGTGCAATGAAAGCGCTTATAGACCTATTTGGCAACAAGTGGTCATGGCAATCTGGTAAGTGTGCTGGAATTGAGCAACTTCGTGTTGAGGAGGTGAAAATGTGGAAGAGGAACAGCATGTTGAATGGCTCACTTTGGTGTTTTGTCATAGTAGAGACACAACAATTATGAGAGAGCGTTCATTATTTTTTACTATTTTTTATACAGCCACTAAGGTCCGTGGTCAAATGGTTTAGCTGCACATTGTTATTGAGTTTCATAAAATATTTGACGTTGATTTTGATATGTGGGAACTGTTTGTGATTACTGGTTGGGGTACAGCACTGGGTATTTTGATGAAGTCAATCTTTGCCCTGCACCCTGATCACTTCTACTCCAAAGCCAGGAGCCTGCTTGTACAATTTAACACAAGCTCAAAGCTGAGCTTTTATTTTAACAATTTCAATGCCGTAATGTGTTATTGTCAGCGAAAGGGATAAGAGAACAAAAGAGGGCACGTTGCCTTTTCAGGGGCCATGGAGCATGTGATATTCAGTTAACTGTACATTTTTTTCCTGTTACCGTCTTAACTTTACAGCCACTTTACAGGTATCAGCAGTTCTTTTTCCTTTGAGCCTGATGATAAAATGCTCATTTACAGATTTTCATTACACATGTAACAAATATGCCACAATGTCAGGGGAGATGCTAATGTGGTTTTGGGAAATCCGGAGAGTTGCAGCTGGTGACACAAAACACATGACAATAAATATTAAAGGAGGGCCTTCGGCATACACACTGCTTAGGGACAAAGCTATTTTCCACCGGAGGCACAAAAACTTTTAAGAACAGGTCATGTATAGATTTAATTTATGCACATTTCAGACAACTAAAGCCTATCAGTGCTTGTAAATAAAACATCAGAACATACTTCAGCCAAACTGTAAACCTTGGAAAAGTTTTTAGGCCAATTATAATCTTACAAAAACTTTATGCTTACTTCATAGGATAGTAAAGAAACATCCTACACTACAGCTAGAAGAAAAAACACAGTCAATTTAATAGACCGTTAATATCCTAAAGGCTTTTACAATAATTACAAGGCTACAATGTGAACCAGAATTTATGAGGCTAATCACTGCCTAAAGCACAGATTTTATACAAGACTCTCTAAAGGCTGCAGCAAGCAACAATGAACATAAACTGTATAGTTGAAGTAATCACTTTAGAATAATATACAAGTTAATAGCTAATTTTTTTTTTTTTTTTTTAACATATTGGCACTAAATTACTGTTACATCTGTAAAAATATTAAATAGATAAGCATGTCCTTTTGTACAAATTTAAAGGCAAAGTGGGAAATTCATAAACCGTGTGGTGTACCTACACACATGACAGATTCATGTGCCTGTTGTAAACAGGTACATGAATCAGAGGCAGGCATTGAGAGGTGCACTGAGACCATATGGACACTCAGTCTTCAGTGCAGCTGCTCCTGCCACTGCAGCAACCACACAGACAGCACAGTGCAGGGACCTTTGTAGCTATAGAAATTCACAGTAGGGGATCCTAAGTGAAAACAACGCATGTTATTGGCTACTTGCTCACTGACTGCTGTCAATCACAAGGGGAGAGTGGACCTGGTAAATAACCGTTCGCTGTAGCGCCACTGATGGCTATATGGCTGTCAGGTGTGAAGCTGACAGCATCCTTACCAACCAATGACAGGGAGGGGTAGCAGCGGCAAACATACTGCTCTATTACACTGTGTACAGGGACAGGTGCTCTGCCCGTCTCTGTACATCAACTTGCAGCTGGTCTTAATTACTTCTAGTTTCATTATCTATGAACTGGAGGTGAATACTTTTGAATGTGGTGTATTGGTGAAATTAAAAAAAAAGAGATGGGATTTTTTTAATCAGGTACAGGCCATTTTAAAGGCCCATAGAACCAAAACTCACAAGGACTTTATTGAATTGCCCCCAAAATTATGAATCAAAATGGAAATTTAAAAGGACAAAATAACCGATCACAAATTGTCAAAAATATGGTATATGAAATAAGGAAAATTGGATATTCATCCATTTGTTTCTCCTGATCTATCTGCTTGCAGGTCTGTCTGATCTCTGGAGAATTTTAAAACTCAAACAGATTCATGAATTCTATTTCTATACTAGAATGCCTATATTCAGAAAATCCAGAAAATAATGGTTGGTACTCTCACTCACTTGCAACGCTGTTCTGCTTTACTTTAGACATGATGAAAACCTGCAACCCACATTCTGAGAACTTTTTGCATTTGATATAGCCAATAAATATGACATATACATACAAAGTAGTTTTATGTGAAAAAAAATTGTATTCAAAATGCTGGTAAAATATTTAAGGAATATTTAAGAAGCCTAGGATAGCTGTCTGCCCACTGTACATCGTAACAAAAAAACTATTATTTTTCTGTTTTAGAGAGAAGGGAGGGGTTAGAACCTCTCAGATTTTAAGTACTGTCTGGGGAGACTTGGCCCAGTGTCAGAGTCAAAGGATAGGGAAGTAATGATTAAAGTGGTTGTAAGAGCTCAAAATTTTTGTTTACCTTCATGCATGAAGGTAAAAAAAAAAAAAAAAAAAACTCCTGTGTGCAGCACTCCCCCCCTAATACTAACCTGCGTCCCATCTTGATTCAGCGATGTGCACTAGAGCCTCGGCTCTACAGGGACTCTTCATCCTCTTTGGCTGAAACTGCAGCAGGAGCCATTGTCAATCACAGCCAATGAACCAATGAGGAGAGGGGGAGGCGAGCCACGGCTCTGTGCGTGCATGGACACTCGGGAGCGAGCCTGCTTGAGTGTCCCTCATTAACATGCATTCAAGTATACAACCACCCTGTCTAAAATCCTTGACTGCACACCCAGTTTACTGATGAACAAATGTAAAAAATCCCATTAAATAACATATTTTACTTGAAATCCATTGTTATTCAGCAGTTTAAGACACACTCCACAAATATGAAGGAAGATCCATATAGAAATAAAACATGTTATAAACAGACATAGAGCTTATGCTAGCTCAAATGCTGTGCTGACAAATCAATGCACTTGTGATGTGAAATCAGTGGGCACAAGGTAGGGGTTATATGAAAAAAATATAAAAAAACAATTGAACAGCCTGAAAAAACATGAAAAGAGCGGAATTACTAATTACTCATGCTCTGAACAACAGCTTCTTTAAGGATCAAGTCCCTTAGGATACTATACCACAGCAACCAATTGTGTGACTAATACATGAAAACCTAAATAAAACTGCCCAACTGACACAAAGCCTAAAATATTTTGTCATAAGAACATTTTTCTGATATACAGATTTGCATCCCCAACAAAGGATCTGTATTATGCATAGTCTGGGTGTTAAAAAATGGACAATTGTATGTATTTGATAAAGCAGTGCTTCATGTTTCAAGATTGATATATAGAACTATAAAGCGTCATCTCATTTATTTGTCCCATTACCAAATGTTCTCCTTTTATGTTTTAAAAAGCTCAGATCCCATCTTTAGGGGGGGAAAAAATAATTATTAGTACTTGCATCCAACACAGACCAAATGTTAACACCCCTAGGGTCACAATTTTATTTCTAGTGATCATCGACCAATTTTTGCAAAAATACCACATAACACAAAATTAATTAACAGAGCAGCCCAGCATCTACTCTTTTGGGTTCCCCCACCAGCTCTCTCTATTCCTCCTCTCCCGTGTCTGCTCTCACAGCAAACTGCTTGCTATGGTGGCAGATGTGCAAGCTCGATCCTGAGCCAGGCTGTGTGTGTCAATAAACACACAGCCCAAAATCTACCTCACCCCCTGCTCACTCCTCACAGAATTTGATTGATTGACAGCAGCAGAAGCCAATGGCTTCCACTAATGCCTCAGTCTATTTTAGTAGAGGGAGAAGGGAGAGACAAGAGGCACCTTGACATAACGCTGCATCAATTGAGAATTCCAGTAAGTAAAACATATTTTACCTTTGACACATTAAGAAAAAAACATTGTTAAGGAATAAAGTTAGATGATATATAATTATATACACACTGTTCAAAATAATTCAATGAACACTTTTTAATCAGAGTATAGCATCAAGTGAATTTAACTCCTGGGATATTGATCTGGTCAGTTAAGTAGAAGAGGTGTTTTTTTTTTTTTTTTAATCAGTTTCAGCTGTTTTGGTTTTAACAAAATTTACAACAGGTGCACTAGATAAGAAAAAAATGAGACAACCTCCAAAACAGGAATGGTTTTACAGGTGGAGGCCACTGACATTTTATTCCCCTACTTGTCTTTTCTGACAGTTTTTCACTAGTTTTGCATTTGGCTGGGGTCAGTGTCACTACTGGTAGCATGAGGAGATACCTGGACCCTATAGAGGTTGCACAGGCAGTTCAACTCCTCCAGGATGGCACATCAATAACTGCCATTGCTAGAAGGTTTGCCGTGTCTCCCAGCACAGTCTTATAAGCACAGAAGAGATTTCAGGCGACAGGCAGTTAACTCTAGGAGAGCTGAACAGGGCCGTAGAAGGTCCTTAACCCAACAGCAAGACCGGTATCTGCTCCTTTGTGCAAGGAGCTACAGGATGAACACTGCCAGAGCCCTACAAAATGACACCTAGCAGGCTACGGGTGTGAATGACTCTGACCAAACAATTAGAAACAGACTTCACGAGGGTGGCCCAAACAATCAGAAAAACTTCATGAGGGTGGTCTGAGGGCTCAAAATTCTCTAGTGGGACCTGGGCTCACTGCCAGGAACCGTGGAGATCAATCAGACCCTACGCTGGTGCAGCAGGTCCTGGGTTCCTCCTGGTGTAAGACAATGCCTGGTCTCATGTGGCAAGAGTATGCAGCCAATCTGGAGGATGAAGGAATTGATACCATTGAATGGCTCCCACACTCGCTTGACCTAAATCCAATAGAACACCTCTGGTAAATTATGTTTCGGTCCATCCAACGTGACCAGGTTGGTCCAGATCTGGGAGGAAATACCTCAGGACACAATCCGTTGTCTCATTAGAGGCATGCCCCGACATTGTCAGGCATGCATAAAAGCATGTGGGGGCCATATAAACTACTGTGTACCATTCCGATTTGCTGCAATTTCAGCAAAATGGACTAGCTTGCTGCATAATTTTTTCACTTTGATTTTCGGGGTGTTTTTGAATTCAGCCCTCTGTAGGTTGATAACTTTAATTTCCATCAAATGATGTGGCATTCTTTTGTTCCGAACACATTACCCAGTCCATATTATATTAGTATAGATATCCAGCCTATTTTTCCTCATTGAGATCTGATGTGATGCGATTTCAAGGCGTTCCTTAGATTTTTTTTTGAGCAGTGTATATACATACACAATTTTGGTGCTTACCCATTTAGGGACACAGCAGATGCTGAGCAACCAAGTGTAATTCTGCTATTTATGGTCAATGCCACAGTGGAAAATAGGCACATAGAAAACTATCAAAGGATAAACAATAGCACATAATTAGAGTGACCTGTGCCCTTCAATGGACTTCAAGAAAAAGATTTTCCAGTGAGTAAAAAATAAATAAAAAATCCTTAGTTTCCCCTATTGTCTTTTGAGGGACACAACTTTAATGACAATAAGCAATCTAAGATGTCCAAAAGTTGCGCAAACAGACATCAAAACAACACAGTTGAAGCCAACAAGAAATAAATTGCTTCAACTAAAACTAGCATCTGAAGAAACAAACATAGACCTTGTAAAACTTAGAAAAGGTATGAGCAAAACACCAGGTTACAGACTTAAAACTCTATGACCTTGTTAAGGAAATTTGTAAGTTCTGTATATAATTGTATTCTATTTTGTATGTATTGTACACTGCCCTCACTGTGCACACGGCACTAATAATGTTTTCATTACATGTTTGCATTCTTTCGAGCCCCGATTAGAATTAGTCTGCCTATGTTACACCCCTTGTTACCATAAATGTACAATTGTAATATTAATGCGATACCTACGTAATCATGTGTATAAAAACCTTCAATAACGTCATAACAAAGCAGAACAGTTATTTGGAAAGATGCAGAGTGTATCTTTTGTGTCTGTTCCCTACTGCAGAAAATATTAATTTGGAACCACTAATCAATATAAGGATAGGAGTTGCCCATCTATAAAATGTCTAGGTCAAGATCAAGGCCTAGTATCAAAATGCCCAAGAAACACTGCCCTAGTGGAGTGGGCTTTAACAAGAAAAGGAGGCATGTTACCTTGCAACTCATAGGTCTACACAATAACTTGTCAAATCCACTTAAAATGCTTGTAAACCTCAGTCAAGAAATTAGAACAAAGCACATATATCTGTAGTGTTTACTTGTCTCTCTCAAAGATCTGAGGCAGGCCATACATGGTTCGAATCTCATCCAGTTCAGCAGTAACCAGGCAAGATTTGAACCCTGTATGGGCGGGCTCGATTGATCAACTTGGGTACAACCAGAATACTGTTTTTTTTTTTAAATGTAGTTCCAAAACATCTGGGGTGCCATGGTTTGCCATTGCTGCCCTAAACCATTGGATTGGATGGATGGGCACAGCTCAGCAGCCTCGGAGGTAAGTACAGCGGGAACCTGAGAGAGTGGGCAGGGTGTATGGTGTTTGTTCATCCTTAAAAGTTTTCTGTAAAGGTGAACTAACAATTTAGGGTAAAAAGAAAAAGCCACTTCAGCCTTGTCTTGGTGTAAGATCAAATGGGTCTCTCTAAAGTACAATGTTGATAACTCAGAAAACCTCTTGACTAAAGTGAAGGCCACAAGAAAGGCTACTTTCTGAGGCAGCAATGTCAAAGATAGGTCATTAATAGGTTCAAAAAGAGATCTTTGAAACACTGACAATTCTAGATTTAAATCCTGTGGTTGTAGTAGAGGCCTAATGGGGGCAGTAACATGTGTAGTCTCTTAAAGAGCTACAAATGAGCAAATATTCAGCAAGAGGATGTTGTAAAAGAAAGTATAGTGTAAATACCTGGCCTTTGATGGTGCTAAGTGGCAAGTTGTTCTATCCACACTTGCAGGAAGGAAAGAACACAAGGGAATCCAACAGTCTCTCGCCAGAGAAAATTACTCTTCCACATTTGATACATACTTGCTGTGAACAGAAACCATGGGAAGGAAGCTGCGTGATGCACGCCCAATTTTAAAATGGTGTTCTGGGATGAAACAGACTCTGGCTGAGACAATACAAATGGCTCTGGCCGAGACAATGCAAATACATTGATCCAGAGAAAATAAGAAAAAATAAACAAGATTGATCAATACTGTGAAATAATGTTCAACCATCTTAGTCAAACATAATAATTATACGAGAAGCACCCAGCAAAAAATACAGGATCACTATTATCACACAGTGCCCAGGAAATTGCAGCAGCTCAAGACAATATTATACACCGAGATAGCCTCAGATATAATAATAAGAATATTTCCCAACAAAGCATATAGCCTGATAAATGCACACACAAAAGTAAGTCTTCAGAAACAGGGACAGGTAAGACTGCTACAGTTTTACAATACAGCAAGCAATCCACAGGTGTACCATCTTGACCTAAAGCAGAGTCCTGTGTGAAATAAATAAGTTGCTACTGTCAATTGCAGGACCATCACAGAGAGAATACCACTTAATCAACTGGGGTAGACCTGCCCTTGCTGGCTGCAAAGACTCGCAGAAATTCCATGATCCAGTCTGAATACACCAGTGGCTGTTAATGGTAGAAAAATAATCTTCCAATTCAAACTAAAAATAGAGCAGAAGGTAAGGAAGTATTCATTCTCCTAAAGATACTAAGCAAAAGGTGTGAGGTGGGAGTGATTATAACCTAAAAAAGAACTGGCCTTGAGTTTTCTAAGTGACAAGTGTCCATTTTTCCTGGAGATGGCGATATAAGCCTAGGTTACTTAGTGTCATTAAAGCAGTGTCCCTCAATGAATGACAGAGAGCATTTTAACAATTTCATACTCAATCCAAAACTTTATAAAAAATTTAGATACTGTGTAATTTTGCCCATTTTGATGTTATTAAACCCAAAAATGTATTAAATGGCAGCTTACCAGTCATTAGATGTGATGGCTGCATTAGTTTTGTTTTCTTCGTTTTTTTTTTTTTTACTCTGTTTTCACCTGGTAAACTGGCCACACCTCCAGTATTCGCGAGACACAACTCTGGCTGAATGAGCACATGTGCCACACCAAACAGCAGCATTGTCAGTCTGGGGTAGGGTAGTTTTAAAATGTATAAGCAAATTTAGCTAACAAATTGAAGCCAAACTCCAGCTCACACTTTATAATCAGTTGCAGCAGGTTTTCCTTTTGAAAAACAAGGCTTTGCATGAATAAATAAAAGCTAGTGGTTTATCTCATTCATGTAAAATGATACATTCTGGTGGGGGAGCTTGGGCTTTTGAAAAACAGACTTGCTGGCTGTATTGCCAGATGAATATAGAAGAAAGCAAACCTAAAAATAAATTAATACAGCAATGACATCTAAGAATTGATAAGCTGCAATATAATAAATGTTTTCTTTTGCTTTAATTTTAACTAGATTTCCATTTCACTCCGTCATTAGCTGAGCTTTCTCTGCTTAAATCATAATGCGGTTGCCCAGCATGTCTGACAGGCTGGTTAAACAGGAAGTGATATAGCAGGAAGGAAATCAAATATTAAGTGAGGGAGGACCTGCCCAAGATTACAGAGCAGGATGGCGTGAGTGAGTGGAAACTGCTGTGTACTCTGACAATGCAGTGGTGCATGCAGGAACTGGACCTTAGAGGCTGTTCCTTTTTCTACAAGTTCATCTGCTATGGTAAGCAATGCACGACCCAGACTAACGGGTCTCACGGTCATTTGTAAAGGTATTTGAGATCGGCAAAATGGAAGAATTATAGACCAGAGCAGATGAGGAGACTCTATTCTTATTTTTCTCCCTATACATTGGAACTTAGCAGGGCTTACTTTTACAACTGGAAACTGCATAAGATGTTGGATCAGTAAAGGTAGACATCATAAGGGCAACAATGTTTCATAGCGGACATCATTTTTTTTTTCCTGTTAACACTGTTAAAATTAAAAGGTTGACACTTCGCAACACCACTTTAAATATAAAAAAATGGAAAGTTACTGCCAAGATGAATTACTAGTAATTAGCAGGGAGTTTGTTAAAATTTAAATTAGAGAAGTGTACAGAAGCAAGGAAAATGGGAGTAATTAATATCTGCATTGTTAAAGAAATTCTAGTTATGTATTCATTAAACAAATTATGTCAGAATTATAACAAGAAGAAAACAAACACAGTGGCTGAATTATACAAGAATGGTGCACAAATTCAGCAGTTTAACAAATAATTAGTGTAGATTTGAACAAGAGCACAACTTAGTTTGAATAATAATAGATTTGCACCAAAAACACTGAATTCATTTCAAATGAGTTAATAATACAAGTTAAATTGCTAATAATGAGTGACTGTAAAATTTGTATATTTATAAAATACAAAATTGGTTAAAGAAAAGGTAAGATAATTCATTTTTCTGCACTTTTGAATTAAAAGAAAAACAAAAAAGTTCTTCATGATTACTAACCTTTGCATTAGTACTTTGGTTGGGATAGACACAAATTGAACCCCCTAAGTACTTTGGTTTTCTTTTCAGTAAACCACAGGTATAGCTGCTGCTTTACTATGCCAGATAAAATGATAAGTGTATTGTGGCTTACTATAACTCATTTTAATATATCCTTTATGCCCTGTTTTGTATTCTTTTATATGGCAAACATAATGGAATGTCTTGAAAAATTAAATAAAACCAGGAATAACAGCTCTTTGAAAGCATTTCTCTGTATAACTAAACAGAATAATTGAAGAGCTCTTAATGCTTATACTATTAGCTAAACCTAAATCTTTGTGAGCAGAAATGATAAAAATGCATTCAATTAATCGTTGTTGCTTAAGGTTATCTTTTTCCTGCACAGTAACAAATGCATCTAATAAATGGTGGGTGCTGGAATACCAAATAAGATTAGAGTAATACATTTAAGATAACGAGCCATAGGCTCATGGGCAGAAGAATAAAAAAAAACACATCATGGGTATTTGTTGTGCAGCTTGGTTCCAATTTAGGCTTAGCCAGTCTGCACCTTTAATGCTTTTGTCAGACTCAGAGCCTCAGCATGAGCCTAGAAAACGCATACCTCAGATCTGTCTAAAGACCAGTTAACCACTTGAGTCCCCAGAGCTTTTTTTTCCCTCTTAGTTTTGGCTAGTTCTTGATTCTGTAAATTTTACCTTTCAGGTTTGTAGTCTACCCTACTGTATAACACATAGCAATTTCTGGGACAGATACAGCTTCAATTTGGTAGCAAAGTTGTGTGTGTGTGTGTGTGTGTGTGTGTGTGTGTATATATAAAAATGTATGGTTTCTGTGATGTAAAAAAATTAGACAAAGATAAACAACAAACAAACTGAAATATTTTAGGTGGAGGAAAATAAACAAAAATAATATGGTTGCATAAGTATACACACTCTTAATCAAATACTTTGTTGAAGCTCCTTTAAATATTACTACAGCACTCCATCTTTTTGGATAGGAGTCTATCAGCATAGTACATGGCAATATTTACCCACTCTTCTTTGATAAAACACTCCAAATCTGTCAGATTGTGAGGGCATCTCTTGTGCACAGCCCTCTTCAGATCACTCCACAGATTTTCAATTGGATTCAGGTCAGGTCTGGGCTTTGGCTGGGCCATTCCAAAACTTTCATCTTCTTCAGGTGGAGCCAATTCTTTGTTGGTTTGAATGTATGCTTTGGGTCGTTGTCATGTTGAAAGATGAAGTTCCCTTTTATGTTCAGCTTTCTAGCAGAAGCCTGAAGATTTTGTGCCAATATTGACTTGTATTTGGAACTGTTTATAAGGCCCCTGTTCCAGCTGAAGAAAATCTGACCCAATGCATGATGCTGCACCACCATGCTTCACTGTGGGTATGGTGTTGTTTTGGGGATGTGCAGTGTTTTTGCACCAAACATATCTTTTGGAATTATGGCCAAAAAGTTTAACCTTGGTTTCATCAGACCATAACACAATTTCCCACATGCTTTTGGAAGACTTCAGATTTGTTTTTGCAAAATTTAGCTGGGCTCGAATGTTTTTCTTCGTAAGAAAAGACTCCCATCTTTCCACTCTACCCCACAGCCCAGACAAATGAATAATATGGATGATTGTTGTCACATATCACACAGCCAGTACTTGCCAGATATTCCTGCAACTGCGACTTTAATGTTGATGTCCTCTTGGCAGCCTTCCTAAAGAGTTTTCTTCTTGTCTGTTCATCAATTTTGGAGGGACATACAGTTCTTGGTAATGCCACTGTGGTGCCATATTTTTTTTCTGCTTGATGATGACTGTCTTCACTGTATTCCATGGTATATCCAATGCCTTGGAATTTTTTTTTTACCCTTCTCCTAACTGATAGAAAATGTCAGGAAAAACCTACTAGAACAGTGGAACTTTATTTAGGGCTAACCAGAGGCACTTGAAATGGTGGTAGGTGTGTACTGACTCCTATTTAACATGAGTTTAAACATGATTGCTTAATTCTGAATACAGCTACATCCCCAGTTAGAAGAGGGTGTGTGTGTGTGAATGTATGTGTGTGTATATATATATATATATATATATATATATATATATATATATATATATATATCTGCCCTTGATTTGTATTGGGAATAAAAGATAAAAAAAATAAAAGTAAGCACACCCTCATATACCTAACGCACTGTATAATCAACAGTCTTCTGACTAAAATGATGTCGCATTAATATAATGTTGGAAAATAGTAGGACAGCTTTGTCCCCCTTTCTCGATGCTGCACTGTAATGCTCACAAGGGTAAACATGCTTGTGGAAACTTTTGTAGTAGCATTAAGATTAAGTCAGGTTGATGGTGGCACAAATTAACAAAAAGGATACTTTTTTTATAGGTGTGCAATCACTAAAAATGCAAATAAAATAGCATTTACATAATGTGCAGCCCCAGACCATCACACTCCCCCCTCCATGCTTGACTGTAGGCAAGACATACTTGTCATTGAACTCCTCACCTGGTTGCCGCCACACACGCTTGACACCATCTAAACCAGGGGTGGAGAACCTGCGGCCCGCGGGCCAAAACCATTCCATCCGGCCCCCCGTGCCGCTGAGTGTGTGTCCGCGGAGCTGTCAGAAGGAGCCGATGTGTACATTGTAGTTCCGGCTCCTTCTGACAGTGTGAGTCACAGGCGGAGTCAGGGCCGATCCTGGCGGGGTGCAGCGGGTTTACTTCTGTCCCAGACCAGGACACATCATTCGCACAGACTGCATTGAGAGTGACATGTCTCCCCTCTCCCTGACAGCAGCTTGGTACAGCAAAGAAGAGCAGAGTGTCAATGTATCATAGCTCCTCCCCTCCTTCTCCGTTCTGTACACGAGGAGGAGGAGGGAACAGGCATGGTGCTGATATCAGGTCTGTAGAAAGTTTTTTTTATGCTCTGTAGATGGAGGAGGAAGGGGGAGAGATCGGTAGAAAAGGAGGGCAAGGTATAAAATATTTGGAGTGATCGAGGGGTCAGGAGGGGGAAGGCAATGCTAGAAGTTTGGATTAGATTTGAAATCTAACAACTCCCCCTAGCACTATCTTTCTTCCTTGCAAAAGCACCCCCCCGCACATATCCTACCTCAACTAGTCCTCTCCCTTGCACTGGCCCTCTTCTCTTACAAAGGACCCCCCCCAGCACATATCTGACCCCCCCAAGCGCCTCCAGCGCACATGGGCACAGGCTGCATATGATGTGCACAGAGGCTTCATATGATGGTCACAGGCTGCTTATTATGGACACAGAGGCTGCATGATAGGCACAGAGGCTTCATATGATGGGCACAGAGGCTTCATATGATGGGCACAGGCTGCATATGATGTGCACAGGCTGCATATGATGTGCACAGAGGCTGTATGATGGGCACAGAGGCTTCATATGATGGGCACAGGCTGCTTATAATGTGCACAGAGGCTGCATGATAGGCACAGAGGCTGCATATGATGGGCACAGTGGCTGCATGATGGGCAGAGTGGCTGCATGATGGGCACAGTGGCTGTATGATGGGCACAGTGGCTGTATGATGGGCACAGTGACTGTATGATGGGCACAGTGGCTGCATATGAAGGGCACAGAGGCTGCATATGACGGGGAAAGAGGCTGTATGATAGGCACAGAGGCTTCATATGATGGGCATAGTGGCTGTATGATGGGCACAGTGGCTGTATGATGGGCACAGTGGCTGTATGATGGGCACAGTGACTGTATGATGGGCACAGTGGCTGCATATGAAGGGCACAGAGGCTGCATATGACGGGGAAAGAGGCTGTATGATAGGCACAGAGGCTTCATATGATGGGCATAGTGGCTGTATGATGGGCACAGTGGCTGTATGATGGGCACAGTGGCTGTATGATGGGCACAGTGACTATGATGGGCACAGTGACTGTATGATGGGCACAGTGGCTGCATATGAAGGGCACAGAGGCTGCATATGACGGGGAAAGAGGCTGTATGATAGGCACAGAGGCTTCATATGATGGGCATAGTGGCTGTATGATAGGCACAGAGGCTTCATATGATGGGCACAGGCTGCATATGATGTGCACAGAGGCTGTATGATGGGCACAGAGACTTTATATGATGGGCACAGTGGCTGTATGATGGGCACAGTGGCTGTATGATGGGCACAGAGGCTGCATATGAAGGGCACAGAGGCTGCATATGATGGGCACATAGGCTGTATGATGGGCACAGAGGCTTCATATGATGGGCACAGGCTGCTTATAATGTGCACAGATGCTGTATGATGGGCACAGTGGCTGCATATGATGGGCACAGTGGCTGTATGATGGGCACAGTGGCTGTATGATGGGCACAGTGGCTGTATGAAGGGCACAGAGGCTGCATATGAAGGGCACAGAGGCTGCATATGATGTGCACAGAGGCTGTATGATAGGCTTCATATGATGGGCACAGTGGCTGTATGATAGGCACAGAGGCTTCATATGATGGGCACAGGCTGCTTAAAATGTGCACAGAGGCTGTATGATAGGCACATGTCCATTGTGTTTCCTTTGTTCTTTATTTGTAAAAATGGAGTATATAAATAAAGATTATACAAAAAAATGTTTGACCAAATATAACAGGCTAATTTTTAAGTTGATCATTTTGTACGGCCCCCGAATGATGTTACAAAAATCCAAATGGCCCTTGGCAGAAAAAAGGTTCCCCACCCCTGATCTAAACCAAATAGGTTTATCTTGGTCTCATCAGACCATAGAACATGGTTCCAATAATCAATCATCCTTAGTCTGCTTGTCTTCAGCAAACCATTTGTGGGCTTCCTTGTGCATCATCTTTAGAAGAAGCTTCCTTCTGGGATGACAGCCATGCAGACCAATTTGATGCAGCTTATGGTCTGGGCACTGACAGGTTGAGTCTCCCCACCCCTTCAACCTCTGCAGCAATGCTGGCAGCACTTATACGTCTATTTCCCAAAGACAACCTCTGGATATGACGCTGAGCGTGTGCACTCAACTTCTTTGGTCGACCATGGTGGGGCCTGTTCTAAGTGGAATCTGTCCTGTTCTTTGCCATGAAGTGCCATGTTGAACTTTCAGTGACCAGTATGCTCCCCAGTCACACTTGAGACCTTGTAACACCAACAAGTCACATGACACCTGAAAGAAAAAATGGCTAATTGGGCCCAATTAGGACATTTTCACCTAGAGGTATACTCACTTTTGTTGCCAGTGGTTATCCATTAATGGCTGTGTTGAAATATTTTGAGGGGAGCAAATGTACACTGTTATACAAGCTGTACACTCACTACTTTACATTGTAGTAAAGTGTAATTTCTTCAGTGTTGTCACATGAAAAAATGTAATCGAATATTTACAAAAATGTGAGGGGTGTACTTTAGTGAGATACTGTAACTGTGATCTAATTCTGTAGGAAGAGACTGGACAGAGCTTCAACAGCTCTGTCCATGCCTCCATACTGACAAAGTGCAGCAACGTCACTATACTCCTGTGACGCCACTACACTCCAGGAGTACACTATGTGCTGTGCTGGATGCCGAACAAATATACCAGATATTTTAAATAGACACCTTACAATGGAATCCAAATGAAAGCTAGTGGAATAATTAAAAGGTAAAAACATCATCAACCTGTTTAGAGGTATGTTCATTAGGGAGGATGACTGGAGCATTTCACTATGAAAGGGGAAAGAAAAGCTCCTTCACATTGTTACGTGGAAGGCATGACTACTCCACAGATTGCTTCCAGTCCTCAAAGAAAAGTTTTACAAACAAAATGCAATAGGAAGGTCTTGGAAGCCCAGCTCTTCAAGACCCGATGACTGAAATAGAAGGCTGGTCCTCTAATTTATCAATAAGAAGATCAAGAGCTCTTGTAAAATTTAGTTATATGGAACTTGCTGAATTATGAGCTCTTCAGGAGACAGCTATGTAGACTCTGAATAAGATATGATAATAGGGGTCTTAGGCCCACTCCGAAGTGAAAGCACAGCACCAGGTTCTGTTGTGGAGTGTACAAATTCTGTGACCAGATTGCTGAAATAATTGGATAAAATCCAAAGTGGATGTTAAAAGGTCTTGTAGAAGTATGTGAAATCTCAACCTCAACCTCATGCTGCAGAGCTGCATAAGACTTTGGAGAGGGTGACCCTGATGTTTGGGAATGCTGAACAATCCCCTCTATAAACAAGAGGGAAGTATGGGTTGAGGTCCTCTGTGCATCTTTCTATAGACATGTTGTAGCACGTGGTGGAGAACAACTAGGCCCAAAGGCAAGGACTCAGAAACTTAAGCAGATGGTGCCGATGAGGGTGGAAGCCAGAGGTGACCAAGTTACTGTACACAGGCAGCAGAGCAAGACTGGAGAGCAGAAGATGGACAATGAATCAGAGAAGGAAGAGCCACAACTGGAAAGCAAAAAGAATGCAAAAGTATGCGTGCAATCATAAGCAAAGCCCAATGCATGAAGGTCAGATTGAAGGCAAATTCCCCTGGCTGACAGAGTAAAGGGGTTAGTATATAGCAAAAAAAAATCCAAATAGTTCAGACAAGATGGCCTTGTATACCAAATGAGTCTGTATCCTCTATTGGGTTTATTTACGAAAGCTGGAGAGTGCAAAATCAGTCTTACTTCTGCATAGAAACCAATTAGCATCCAGGTTTTATTGCCAAAGCTTAATTGAACAAGCTGAGGTTAGAAGCCGATTGGTTTCTCAGCAGAAGTGAGACTGATTTTGCACTCTCAAGCTTTAGTAAATAAACCCCTATGTCAAACCAGAGATAGTGCCACCTTGCATCTAACCAACAAAGTAAAAAGGTCTGTAAAGTGCCACAACACAAAGCCTAATGTATGAAGGCCACAGAAAGGTCTAGTCCACAATCCAGTCTAGTAAACTGTAGGCTGGCCTTTCAAATTTTTGGTTTGCTAGTGTCCACACCTGCAGTCAGCAGTATAACAAATTACACCATTATCCTGCTCTCCTTGTGGGATGATAAAGAAAAATATTAAGGTCTTATATCAGTCAGAATCTACTAAAATCCCTTATTTTAAAGTGTTACTAAATCCAACTGCTTAAAGTGTTACGAAACCCAGGACCCTGCATTCACTGTATCTGGTCTCCCACGGTACACAGAACATGGAAATGCAATTATTTTAGTAAACATAAACTGATAAATTTACCTTTTCTTATCAGCAGTATATAGCAGTCTCGTGACTTCTATCAGTGTCCGGCCGATCACTGGTTAAAGATTGGAGTCGTTTTCATTCTTCTCTGCCTATCCTATGAGGGTGCATGACCCCCTGACCTTTTGTCTGGACAGTGCTGATTGGCCCTGTGCTGATCACATGCAACCTCCCAAGAACAAAAAAAAAACTCACTAGCAGAAAACACCAAACTGAGCATGTGCAGAGTGACTCCTGGGTCGCTGTTGTATCAGCAAATGGACTGGGGACAGTAAAAAAAAAAAGGGGAGGATCAGAAAAGACAGGATCAAGCAATCTTTTTACACAATCCAGAGTGAGTCTTACAAGCATGCTTTGCTGCATATACAGACTGATTTTACTGTTGTGTTTTTAGTAACCACATCTTGATATTCAAAGGGGTTAAAGGCTGAAATTTTTGCTGAAATTGGTGTGGGTACAGTACAAAAGTACAATAACGATGTAAACATTGCTGAATAAAAAACATACATAGCTTATGTCAATATCTTGAGCATCACAAGGTAAATTATCTATTGCCAGAGCACAAAAATTTGGAAATAAGATGGATCATTTGTTGGATTATATTTGCATGAATAGGTTATAAACTATAATGCAAATTACTAGTGTTTTGGTGTTCATTGGGGGAATTAAAAATAGGTATGCTATTGCATGAAGACTGAAGCTGTGTCATGTTTGAAAAATTATGGGTTGGTATGGGAGACGACCGACCTTAATTCCCCTCGTGGGCCTCATAATCCCAGCCTGCTCCTGAAGAACAGACATCCTAAAGGTAAAATCTTCAAACAAGTTGGCAAATGCCCTTCCAAGCACCAACTGTAGCAGGCTGATATTCAGGCACCTTAAGTGACAGATTAACTTTTACACCAACATAGGTTTGCTTTACCCTTTTCCCTGTCAGGCCTGGTGCAGCACTTTTACCTCAAGTGGCCAGAAAAAAAAAAAAAAAGATGCAACCTATTTTGTACAGCACATGATAGTTGTGTAAATATTTACCAAAACAATAGTGCAAACAAACACCATATCAGTTACAAAATCACAACTAAATCTAAATGATAAAACATATTAATATATACCAAATAATTTTCAATTTTATATTGTCTGAATAAGAAAAAGATGCAATATAACCTGTTGGAATACGACACTGATAAATCTCCAACCTTGGTTCACAAGAAAGAAGCTTCAAAATTACTATCTAAATGGTAATGGTCAGACTCGTACTATTTTTCCACAAATATCCACTTCTGCTGGAGATGTCAAGGTTGTTGTGTTACATGTGTAGATATTTGGTGGTTGTGTCAACATCTCACCTCGTTCTGGCCATTATTTTTTTACTTCTATGTTCATATGACATCTACTAAAATCCCACGCACTTCGTAACTCCTTTTTATAGTGTTGTAATGCTCCATAGCAGCCACTAAGAAGGGTGTAATCAACTTTTTTTTATTATAGCTTCATGATCTGTTGTTCCCAGCAAGTGTGGTAGCAGTCCACCACACTGCCGTAGATACATGAATGGTTGACTGAAATGCAGTTTCTAAAACATATGGAAAAAATTATCTGCAAATATATATTTATATAAAAAAATCCTCCAAAGTTTGGAGACCCTAAATTCAGGTTTATACTTCCTCAAACATTAAAAAAATCGCTTTTGCCAATGAGGGAATAACTCATCTTATAGTGTCAGGGACTGTCGTAGACGAGACAAGCCCCCATTCTTTCCTCTTAACCCCCCCACCCTTTTCTTCATCGCTCTAATATTCCTGTTCCTATCGCTTTTCCTTCCTTATTATCGTCAGTGGAACATGAATATGGGGCATTGTCACTGCTAGACCTTATCACAGTTTACAAACTGATGTCAATATATTGCAATATATATGTTGGAATCATCTATATGTTGATTACTTACTGACAAAAAATAAAAATGTCCCTTTAAGAGCTATGGGCCGAAGTGACATTTTGACGTTGCTTCCGCCCTGCAGTGATATGGAGACGGGTGGGGGCCATCTTCCCCTTACTCGTCTCCATACACAGCAAGGGGACAGATGCGATTGCCTCCGCCTCTGCCGATGGCTCCGTTAAGCAGTGGAGGGCACCTGAGAGTGGCAGCAGGGGGACCCCTTTCCCACCGCCAATAAAAGTGATCTTGTGGTGTATCCGCCACAGAGACCACTTTTATCTTGTATCGGACTGCCCGATGAAGAAGAGGATACCGGGGTTATGGTAGCTAGCTGCTACCATAACAACGGAATTCATCTTCAAACTGCTGACGTAGAACGACGGCGGGCAGTCCTTAAGTGGTTACACTGACATATTACAGTGTAAATGTGCCTATCTTAATAAACAGAGATAAACAGGGCAATGAAAAACAGGTTCCTATATTCTTATAAAAAGTTTATAGGCTTAAAAAAATTACTTTTAATGGAATTCTATATACAGAGTCAGAAAAAAAAGTCATCTGCACTGAGAGAAGCAAAACAAGTTACACTTGGAAAACTTATTTCTTTGAATAAATAAAAGAAACATAAAAAGAAAAAACTATGAAGAAATGTTAAAATACATTATTTAATGGGCTCATCTTTGCTGTTCTGAAAGCTAAGCATTTTGAATGATTGCTGAAGTTCTGTGTTTTAATAAATTACCTAAATGGATCTTCATGATGAATGTCAGTAAGAGAATGTGCTCGAGCTTTGCATCGCCTATAAAAATCGATTCAGAAATAAATATTTAATGGCTCTCTAATTTGTCTGGCACTAAGACATTACATTAACAAAAGTGTTCAAATGAAAGTGGAAATTAAAACAAAAGTAGTGGGATTTTGGAATGTAATCTAAAATACACTACAAAATGGCTTTTTTCACTAAAAACATTTCAGTAGGGTGACACAGTATAATCTGCTAAGTAGGAGTGGGAAATGCTTTAATAATACAAAGTTAATTGGTATTAATAAAGAATATATTTAGATCTTTAAAAATAGCTTTATTTCTAATGCAGCATTATATGTAATTATGTTCCAAATAAGCAGACTTTGCTGATGAAATTTGTGCTACCTTCTTTTCACTTAGAAAACCAAAACGTGTCATTCACTTTGGCTTATCCAATTATTTACATTAAACTGAATATAGTTGCCAATAAAAAAATAAAGCATTCAAAATACGATCTCAAAGCATTTTTACTTACTGGTAGTTCAAGCAAGCTTGTTAGGGCCAATATTATCAGGCACAATGGAAGATGCCATCACCCAACTTTAAGAAGCAGTACATAATCTAGGAAATGGAGGACAGGACAGGACAAAGCTACTAATCTATCCAAGCACCCCGAAACTCATGAACTTCACTCAATTACCTTAAAATTGTAGCTCCTTATCCCTTCATCATAGCCCAAATAATCATTCAGATTATATCAGTTACATTAACAAATCATAAAGGTGTTTAAAGTCTTGAATGATAAGTTAACCTTTTTGTTAACATGTTACACTCATATTCAGGGTGTAACATGTAAAAAATGCACAGGCCCCCGCATCCTCCTGAATCCCCATTTTGACAGCTAGCGGGCACCTTTGCAGTTGTCAGCTTGTAGTTCTCAATTAACTACTAGAGTGCTTTTGATCACTCTAGGACATGGGTCTTCAAACTATGGCACCCAGTTGTTCAGGAACTACAATTCCCATCATGCCTAGTCATGTCTGTGAATGTCAGAGTTTTACAATGCCTCATGGGATGTGTAGTTCCGCACCAGCTGGAGGGCCATAGTTTGAGGATCCCTGCTCTAGGAACTAAATCTAGAGTCTACGTCAGTGGTGGCGAACCTTGGCACCCCAGATGTTTTGGAACTACGTTTCTCATGATGCTCATGCACTCTGCAGTGTAGTTGAGCATCATGTCAAATGTAGTTCCAAAACATTTGGAGTGCCAAGGTTCGCCATGACTGGTCTAGGCTTTTCCCTGAGCTTCCCTGGTTTCCTGGTTAAAGAAAATAAATCACCACTTAACTGAGAAAACAGAACATATCTTGCAATTGAATTTATACTGATCGTGTGTTGCACTAAAACCTGAACATCTTAAACTCAAACAGAAAACAAGTTCTATTAAAAAGGAAAAGTGAGCTGTACTGTGTGTAATGGCTATTTTGTAGTCTGCAAATCTAGAAGTCATGATTTTCTTCTGAAAGAATCTTTAAAGCAAAAGTCCAAAATGTTGAAATACTACAAGGGCCAACACCATAATCAGATACATAATATTTATAGTTGAAATTACCTATATTAAACATAAAATATACGGTATGTTATTCTTACAACATAATTTGAAAATGTTCTGGAAAGCATTACTATGTGACAACAGAAAATGAAAAATGATAAATGTTTTGGCCAAATTATTTGCATTAAAGTGATTGTAATAGCAGAAGGTCTAAATGCATTATTAAAATTAGACCTTACAATCACTATACGGGTATACTATTAGTTCCCATTATTCAACTCTCAACAGAATTTTATTGCTAATTATGCACCAAGTTATAACAGATTAAAAACAACATTATTTATTGCCTGGCAAGAAAACTGAATCAGTTAACATAGGAACATGTAAGGCCCCTTTTCACACGCCTCCTTAATGCGGAATACACTTTCTGAGTGGGGGATCTCTCTACTGATCTCTGCTGAGAAGGTGGATGACAGGTACGTGTCCTCTCCACTATGCAGACCAGACATGGACACAGCCCTACGCTGCTCTATGGGGCAATCAGATGGAAACGGACCGCCTGTCAAGTGTAGGTATACAAAATATCTTTATTCTTGGTATCTTTAGCAATAGTAGCAGCAACTTCAAATAGTGAAAAAAGTAATAATATCGCGCCCAAAAAAATAGTAGCAGCAAACTGGTCTATTGTTAACCCTGTCTTAAATAAATCAATGAAATCTTAAAATATAATTAATTTGTTTTATTGGTGCAAGAATGTAATTTAAACATAATACAAATTAAAGGCTAGCTTGAATGTTTATAGTCCAGTTGTTGATGGACTGAATTAACCCTATTTTGTTTAGATCTCTCAAAGACATCAGCGATAAGATTTCCTTACAGTAATTTGCCTGTACTTCCATTTTCACAAGGCCATACTATTACACTTTTGAAACTGGATTTCCAAGTGATTTTTTAATTCTACTTCATGGATAATCCATAAATCAAATTTGGCACCATCATTTGTGTGTGTAATGGCTGTGGCAGAGGGTGCAACTGCGAATACTGTGTGTTTATGCAATCATTAACCTTAATGGACTCACTATAACCTATGTATCTACTCATCAGAGAGTAAGACAGCAACATGGTTGAGAGATCTAAACTCTCCAATTGCCCTGATCACCAGTGTCCTTAGGAATAAATGTAAAATTAAATCCAAAATTTTGGAGTTGCGGCATCAACCCAACCCTTAACACGGTATCTTCCACTATGTGCAACAAATTATCTTTAACTAAAGACTTTCCTCATTGATGCTAATTAATCAAACAGTGTGCCTTTACTGAATTTTTTTATTTCCACATGAATTCTGTAAGTAAACACTTATCAGATCATCTGATTTCACAATATAACAGAGATCAGTTCTCACTTCTTTAGATCACACCTGGGATTCATACCGCTCTGACACATCTATACCTACTACAGGTATTACTACACTATTCAGCCTCTCCTGTCACTAGTAATCAAGTAAGACACAGAAAGCTGTACCCATAACAGATAAGGATGCACCACCACACAGTCCTTTTATAGGCCTGGATTTTGCAGCACTATATCCACTACATGTAAGGTTATATCCAGCTCGCTCTACCTTGGAAACAATCGGACATTCTGTGTTTTGGAAGACTCCACACAGGCGACTCTTCTTGCAGGAAGTATATACACACTGGAAGTTTGCAAACACATCCCCTCCACAGTGTCTTCAATGTGATTCAGGTGAAAAAAGAAACGCAAAAACATGCAAAAAAAAGAGCTTGACAGTGTAGGACATAAAATATTTACAAAGAAAGTTCACTGCCCCCACCTTTAACTGGTCTTCACAACAATGAGCACTGGAAGGGAGAACGCATGTCAAATAAAACCAAAGAATTTCCAAGCTCAACTGACCAACCAGCCTACATCTAACCGAATGGAACAAAAGAAGAAATATACCGCGCTAAAAAAACAATAAATTGCTAATAAAGCTGCAACAACGGAGTGTTATACAAACACAACAACATAGAACAAAGGGGGGAAGATGTTGCGCTAAAATAAAAAATCTAAACAATAAGATTGAGGTAAATTAATTGATGAAGCCAATAAACCCAAAACGATGGGGGACTAAAAAGAGGAAATGATTCAGTCCCTAATATGTCCACAAAAATAAAGTTCATATGAGAGTAAACAGATGTTGAGGAGCAAATATGAAAACCACCACCACGAGCCAGTAAAAATTGGAGGCTTACCACATGGCAAGCATTGTATGCTTGCGGCTGCAAACCCCAGCCAGGGCCTTTAGATGATCCTCACAGGGGGAGGTGGGAGGGGAAGATGATTCTTGAAGCCTCCAGCGAAAACCAGATTATTGAACCGTATCACAGAAAGAAAATACTCAATGGTGAAGTATGTTTAACCAGCACACACATGAGGTAAAAAGTGTCTTAGAGAACCACCAGCACCCTATAAGTAGTAGGCTTACCAGAACATGTATGAACATCAGCGGGTGGCTAAAACCCTAGCTTGGGCCTTTAAACTCCTGGGCTGTAATGGTAGTCCTGCAGTGTGATGATTAGTTATTCTTCTCGCTCAGCTGTGTGTACACACAGCTGAGTCTGGGCTTTAGATATACTTTAAATGTACATTTTGTATGTGACTGAGCATTACGATACACAATCTGAATATTTCACTCTGTTATTTCATTAAAGGGTTATCAGACAAAACACAGCGAGCCAAATTTGAGTCATGTCTGCCATTTTTAATTATCACCACTCAAAGCAAGGCAATTTCTCATTTGGTTAATGTGTGTACCTATCCTGTGAAATATTTTTTTTATGTCACAATTCATAAAACACTTTAGGTTGAAGTTAAATCCCCTTCTCTAAATTAATAACTAATCACAGGAGATATTTATCATCTCCAGTTTCTAACATGAAAATTGTCAGAATTAATCACCTTGCTCATATTTTTACTATTTACAGCTGTTCATTTATCACACATTATAAGCCATTTGACAACACTGGGCTACAATCAAAGTACTTTTTATACAGTTGCTTATATTAAAAGCCGTAATAAAAAGAGAGGGAACTGTATCTTTATCTGTTAGCATATGAATCAGGAAAGTGTCATTGTCCTGAAGTTAATGCAAAATACATATCCGAACAAGAAAACTAGAAATGCAAATAAATCACTTGCATACAAAAGCTTTGCCACCTTGAAATTTGAAGTCTTTCTTCTAAAAAGTTTAAAATTAAGAAGGATTATGCCTGTTCTTGAAAGGATATGGCACTCAAATTAAATGATGTCTGAAGAATCAAAAGAATGCCAAATGATTAAAGAAGAACTCTAGTTGCAACAAAGAAACATTACTATAGTTTAGTATAACAAGGTCATTCAAATAGTACATATAATATTTTATCAAGTGTCCCCGTTTTTAAATATTAAATAATATGCATATCAGATAAAAAAGCAAATCATTTGATGTCTTTGCATCAATGTGAAAAAATCAACACTTCGAAAAGCAGAGCACTTTCTGTATCAGATATAAATCATCTATGACACGAGGCATATATAAAATGGCTATAAATTTAGCCAAGGATTATAATAATATGTTTTCTACGTGTGTTATGGCCAAAAATATTAACCTTGAGCATTTTTCTTGAATAAAAAAAATAAATGTGGTCCCCCAAGTTTAGATTTTGTTATGCAGAGCAAATACAGCTTAAATTCAGGGCTTTTTTTCAGGGAAAACTTGGTGCAACTCAGTTCTACCAACTCTGGCTCAGACCCCTTGGTGCTTGCGCACCACAATCACTTGTAAACACAGAAGTCTGGTTTCTGTGTTTACAAGTGACAGTTTTGCACTTTGTATGCAATGCAATCCTGGTATTTAATGCCCAATTCACAAAAACTTTCTATAGTTTTTGTGAAATCTGACTGAACACATCCACTATTTGATGTTATTTGGAGGGTATGTGTAGGGGAGGGGTTTTGTGGGGCCGTGGTTAAGTTCCAGCACCTATTGTTTGAGAAAAAAAAGCCCTGCTTAAATTGGAAACAAAATTAAAACCGAACACTAAACCTACATTTAGCCACATTCTAACCCTAATCTATCTAGCCCTGTAGAGCAAAAGTCGATAAACGTACCTATTCTGCAGCCACTCCGGTCCAGTCTCCAGCAGCGGATGCTGTGTGCAGGAGATAGCCAACAAAGGCTGTGAAATAGCTGGAAAGTGAAGTCACCTACAGACTAACTATGGTCTTCCGTTGTCAGCTGCCTCCCCTACACACTCCCACACACTAAAGCCGCTGCTGACAGATGAGGCTGTGACCAGACTGCAGTGGCTGCAGAACAGGCAAGTATAGCGATTTTTTCTTTACAGGTCTAAATAGATTAGGCTTATAACTTGGCAGAGAGTAGGTTTATACCCAGATACGTTTTTTACTTTATTACCACTTTAAGGTGTTTTTATTAGATTACCCCTGGTTATTAGATTAACCCTGGTTAGACCCCTGGTAAAGTCAGCAAGGGGACACCAATATATATTGGTCACCCTAGACTACACAACTAGGTATCCAGAATGGTCCTGTTAAGGAAAAAGTGCCCTAAGGTCATTACCCGTGAATTGTTTCACATATTCACGAACTGGGTTCCCCAAAGAGATACTGACGGACCGGGGTACCCCTTGTATGTCTTAAGTGATGGCAGACTTGTGTCAGATCAAGCAGTTGTGACGTCCATCTATCACTTGCAGACCGATGGCTTTGTTGAGAAGTTTATTAAACCCTGAAGTCAATGTTAAAAAGGGTGGTCCAGAAGGACAAAAAGGATTGGGACATGTTGCTCCTTGTCCTGTTATTTGCAATCCGGGAGGTTCCATAAGCAGGGCTTCTCACCTTTTGAACTGGTGCACGGGTGAGGACCCCAAGGGTTGCTGGATCTAGTAAAGGAAACATGGGAAAGTGAGTCCTTACTGCAAAAAAAAAACGTAGTAGAACAAATTTGTTGCTTTCCGGCATCACTGGGCCACCGTAGGTTTCCATACTGATGACAGGAAGTGAATGGAATGATCCTAGTGATTTTCCATTCATCTTCTGGTTTGCCATTGCGTTTCCGGTGCGCGCAGATGACGCGTAGCGTAATTTCCGGTGTGGCAGGATCCGACGATCAGCATCATGTGTGTCCTCGTTTTGTCACAAAGGATTTGGCACCAAACGAACTGGAGAGGGGTATAAGAGGAGGTTACCATCACTCATTCTGATGTTCGGTCTGCTGAAGGAAGGAACTTTGGAAGCGCTCCAGCTACAACTAGGTATTTGGGTGACTGGTTTAGCCATCTTACACCTACTGCCCTTTCCAATTAGTTAGCTTCGACTTCTTTTCATTTAGGGAATACCCGGAACATCACGGCAACAGCCATTAGGAAAATGTTCCTTTTTTGCTGGTTTCCCTTTCTGACACAGTTTTTTTAAGCCATTGGGTTACATTTTCATATGGGGCATGGGTAATACAAAGGTAGGCTCTCTCCCTTAGATCAATCCCCTTTTTTGATATTCAGTGAGGGACACTTTCCTTTACCTTCAATACAGATGGACTTACAAATCCTCCCAGTCCGCTTCCCCTCTTTATGATACTCCCAAAATGATCCTATACATCATTCCATGATAATGGGACTTTGTCCTTGAATCCACAGGTTGGTACTATGATCAGTGCATGGATTGTTTCTTTCGTTCAAGTCTGTAAAGTAATTGAATATTTTTGTTTCATATGTTTTGTTTTTTCATTCATTTTTGATTTGTAACATGTATTTCTCTGTTGTAGTGATCAGTTCATATACAGTGCCTATTGTAAGAGATCTCCTGAAGAAGCCGTAATAGGCAAAACATGTAGAGACAATTCAGATGTGCACTTTCTGTTGGTATATTTCCCTGATCTATCTGTGAATATTTTATGTATTCAAACCATGAATTTTTACCAAATAAATTTTCTATTTCAGTAATTTCGTTGAATGTGCGCTTTAAAAGTCCCAACAAACCTATCTATATTTAATGTAGTCAATAGAGATGTGGCGTCTTTAAATTAAGTTTTTCAACAATCCAGCTCATAAATCTTCTCCTCAAAGCTTTTCAGGAGCTTAAGATGGCATTGTGCCAGCATCCAGTGCTCATAGCTCCCAATTTTACCAAGGAGTTTGGGGTGCATACAGATGCTGCAAGCGAAGGATTAGGTCAATGTCTCAAGTGGTCAATAGGAAAGAGCATCCCATAACTATTCTAAGTAGGAAGCTGACAGCTGAGAAAAACTACACTGTGGTGGAGCGGGAGTGTCTCGTCTCAAATGGGCTCTGGACTCGCTGCAGTACTTTCTGCTAGGTAGGAGGTTCCGCCTGGTGTCAGACCATGTCTCTTTGACCTAGATGAAGCAAAAACAAGCAGACTAATGCCAGAGTGACAAGATGGTTTCTTTCTCTCCAGGAGTTTAATTATGTGGTAGAGCACCGACCCGGGAAACAACATCAAAATGCGGATGCCCTCTCCCGAGTGCATTATACGTTGTCAAATGGTGCCTCCAACACCTCTGCGTTGATGCAGAGGGGGGGAGGATATGTACAGGACTGTGTCCTGGATGGGTGCTATGTGGCACCAGTATTTAGATTATGGTCCCTTTAAGGAAGTGTGGGAGTATTCAGGGGGGGTCATCCGAGATGGGTGAGGAATTACCAGGATAGCCATTTTAAGGAGAGGACTGACTCGGGGTTCTCTGTTTTAGTAGAGCGGTATTTGGGACTCAGATTTTCGGGAGGCACTGAAGTGATATTTGGTTGGGAAAAGGCCCTTAACCCTGTGTGGAGGGGGTATCCTGTAATCAGGAGTGAAGAGCTACAGGAAGCAGCATTAGGTGTGATGGTGTAGGAGTGGAGAGAGACACTGGTTTTGGAGTGCTGCACGTTGGCTGGAAGCTGCCAGACTGGGACGGAGCCACCCTACACACTCTGGACTAACGCCATCGGGCTGTGGACACACTACACTGCAGCAACAGCTACTTATCTACGATCCAGGTGATCTATCCGGACAAACCTGATAGGTTTTCAGGGGCTTTTGCAAAAATAAGGCAAACCCCCCCCCCCGTATTGGGATCTTTGTTTGTTCTGGTAAGGGCTGCATTTGATGAGACACACCCTGAGCCCACTGACCACTATTACCCCAGCAAGGGACCTTTTTTTTCGTATACCAAACGATTGAGAACTCATACACCATACAACTCTCTGGCCCCTGATGATGGTCTTCTGCTCACCCACAAGACCAGAAACACGTTGGGCATCCTCCACCGTCCCTTGGAGAGTGTTTTTTAAATTTGTGTTGTATTATACACTGTCGTGTTCCAACTAACCCCATTCCTCTCTTTTTCTTTAAACACTTGGTGCACTTTTTCATCCCTGGTGTTCTATACCTGCATACCATTTTTGTAAATGTTTTTATGTAGAATTATCTCGACCAATCAGGTCCATTGTAAACAAGTGTCAACCGCCATCTTGTGCGGTCCAATAAATCTTTTTGTACTTTTGAGTTTGGCCTGAAAAGTCCCATCCTTTGGGGGTATCTTTCGTTGTTTAAGCTTAGCAGGGATGTGGCCACTCTCATACATTTTGGATCTGTGAACTCTCTTTCTTTACATTTTTAAAACATAATGGCAACAGAAACTACCCAAATGACCCTAATCAAAAGTTTACATACCCCAGTTTAATACGTAATACTGTGTATTGCCCCTATAACATCTATGACAGCTTTTATGGTACTTGTGGATGAGGCTCTTTAATCTTCTCAGATGGTAAAGCTGCCCATTTCTCTTGGCAAAAATCCAGGTCTTGAAAATTCTTGGGTTGTCTTGCATGAACTGCACCTTTTGAGATCTCACCAGAGAGGCTTAATGATACTGATGTCAGAAGACTGAAGTGGCCACTCCAGAACCTTCTTTTTATTCTGCTGTAGCCAAAGACAGGTCGATTTGGCCTTGTCTTTTGGATCATTGTCATGTTGGAATGAACAAGTACGTCCTGGCCGATGGATGCAAATGTTCCTCCAGTATTTTTTGATAACATACTGCACTGCATTCATTTTGCCAACAATTTTAACCAAATTGCCTGTGCCTTTGTAGCTCACATATCCCCAAAACATCAGCGATCCACTTCCATACCTTTCATCATAGGCCTTGTTGGCTCCTCTCTAAATGTAGCATTTATGGTTGTGGCCAAAAAGCTAAATTTTGGTCTCATTACTCCAAATAACTTTGTGCCAGAAGGTTTGAGGCTTGTCTCACTGTTTGGCATATTGTAAGTGGGAAACTTTGTGGCATTTGCGTACTAATGGCTTTCTTCTGGAAAATTGACGATGCAGCCCATCTTTCTTCAAGTGCCTCCTTATTGCGCATCTTAAAACAGCAACACCACATTTTCAGAGAGTACTGTATTTCACCTGAAGTTATTTGTGGGGTGTTCCTTGCATCCCAAGCTATTTTCCTGGCAGTTGTGGCTGAAATTTCAGTTGGTCTACCTGACCATGGTTTGGTTTCAACAGAACCTCTCATTTACCACTTCTTGATTAGAGTTTGAACACTGCTGATTGGCATTCTCAATTTCTGATATCTTTTTTATATATTTTCCTGTTTTATACAGTTCAACTACCTTTTCCCGCAGATCCTTTGACAATTAATTATTTTGCTTTCCCCATGACTCAGAATCCAGAAATGTCAGTGAAGCACTGGATGAAAGCTGCAAGGGTCTGTCAGGAGTCCAGAAATGCATTGGCCTTTGATACACACACACTAATTACAAGCAAACGGATCACAGGTGGAGATGGTTACCTTAAATAGCCATTCAAACCCCATTTATGTCAACTTGTGTGCATGTTATCAGGCAAAAATCACCAGGGTATGTAAACTTTTGATCAGGTTCATTTGGGTAGTTTCTGTTTTCATGATTTAAAACAAGTAAACACCGTTGATTGATAATAAATGGCTTTAGAAAAACATTAACCATGTGTGAAAGAAGTGTTTTTGTGTTATTTAAATTGTCTGAAAAAAGCCCAAGAAATCATAAATTCTGCCAGGGCGTGTAAACTTAAAAGCATTACTGTATATATATATATATATATATATATATATATATATATATATATATATATATATACACACACACACACACACACACACACACACACAAACACAGTATATGTGAACTGTATTTAGCTTACTGACCTTTTGCTGCAATTACTGTGGGAAAAAAAATCTTAAAAGTTCACAGAAGAACGAGCTACAGCTCTTTTGTCTTTAAGGCTCACTCACATGGTTACAGAGACCCATCAACATAAAAACTGTGCATATCTCTGTGCCCAGAAGAGCAATGTGTTTATACATTAACAGTATTTCACAAATGTGAGTACATCCCTCATATTTTTTTAAATATTTTATTATATTTTTTCATGTGACAAAACTGAAGAAATTACACTTTGCTACAAAGTAGTGAGTGCACAGCTTGTATAACAGTGTAAATTTGCTGTTCCTGTGCAAAGTGTAATTTCTTCAGTGGTGTCACATAAAAAGATATAATAAAATATTTACAAAAATGTGAGGGGTGTACTCACTTTTGTGAGATACTGTACATATAGCCACCTGTACACATCCAAGCCTTTCCTACAGTGACAGATAGGGGCCCATGGACACAAACTTTATATGTCCAGGGACGCACATCTGTCCCTGTGTGCAAGAAAACAATTCACTACGGAGTGCATTTTTCACAGTATATGGCTATATGTGGCTGTGTGACCGAGTCCTTATTTTCTCCGGCAGCAGAAACTTGGCAGTCTGCTGGTCTTGTAATGTAGCAGGAGTTTGAAAGCTGTTAGAAACTCACTGAATTCAGACTCAGACTTTAGCTTTTGAGGATACATTTCTTCAAGTTACATTCAACTACAGATGTCAGTGAGGGCTTGTTTGTACTACAAATTACACTATCTAGAAATCCAAAATGAAAAAGGAGATTCAAAATAGGTACAGTACACATACATTAAACATCATCTGCTAAAAAGCCACCTGAACTTAAGTATGGGATATCACTGTATTTAGAAGCTGTATATGTTACAAAGCTCCTATCATTTACAATATCTGAGACAGCCAAAATATTCCAGAAATTAGTTATTTTCAACATAATTTTTAGGCTCATATATAAAAATTATTAAATTGCATTGCCAAATGTATGGCTAAAAAAAAAAGACAAGAAAACACTGCAATGTGTTCATATAAGCACGTCTCAGGCCTGTCATGAGTCTGTGCTCAGTTGACTCATAGCAAAGGAAGTATGGGATAAAATGCGGTGTGTGTGTGTAAGGGGGATGGGGAGGCTTAATTACTACTGACCTCTGAACTCTTTGTTCCATACTACCAACCCTTTAACTCTTCATTACTTACTTCTGACCCTACAACTACATACTACTGACCGCTCTGCATTCTGTGTTACTATTTACTGTGTGTTATATTCAAATGAATTATGTTTTACTTACTACTGACTCCTGCATTTCTTACTGTTGACCCCTGCACTATATATTACTGCTGACCTATGAGCTCTGCGTTACATACTACTTACCTGTGAACTCTGCATTACTTATGTCTGATCCCTGCACTCTGAGTTTCATACTAATGATCTCTGAACTCTGTGTTACTTACTCATGACCCTAGCCATCTACATTACTAATTGACTTAACTCTGTGTTACCTACTACTGGCCCCCGAACCCTTCAAAACGAATTAACTTTTTAATGCCACTTTACCAGGTTATTGACAAAAAATAAATAAAAAAATGCACTAGGCCATGGTGATCTTTGATCTCTTCCATGTTGTACTTCTCCAACTCTCCAGAGTGGTCTACCCCTAGCCTATGCATTGCTTTTCTGTAGACTTTAAACTGTATATTTGCAGTGTGATGACTCAGGCGCATTTGCCTCCAATTGCCAGTCTCACCAGATTTGGAGTAATATTTTGTGATATTAATATGGCACTGATCACTGCTATTCTTGCTGCAGGCTCTGACATGAGGAAGTAAAGTCCTGCCTCTACCAATAGGGAAAACCACTGGCAACACTAGTGAATAGTACTTTGTCCTCTGCTTGACTTTTGTTGGGCATAGTTATCAAGGTAAAGTTCCTTTTCAACTTGTTTTTGGCAGATGTTCCATTTAGCTGCAGTAAAATTCCAGCCAAAACTTGGGATGGTTAAGAAACATGTATTGATTTTATTGTTGGCTGTGTATTAATTCCCCTTACAAAAAAATAAAAATAAAAAAATAGGGAAATACAACCTGCATTCCTATAGTAATACAAGATCATACACAGTTTACAACACACACAAATTGGATCTACAGATCTGACAGAATATATAAGTCATAAGGGCAATTCAGCCTTGTAAACCAAAAGAAAAACAATGAAAATAGTTTATACCATTTACTCTAGGTTTGCATCTTACTTTTTTTGCAAATAGGTCACAAGGTTGCCTCTGCTGCATTTATTTATGACTTCACTGATTCAGTATTTCCTAAATAATAATCCCCAGAGATTTCAAGGCCTTAGGCACAGCCAAGGGCCTCCATCTCACTCCGTTATTAATGCTTCTGTGATGCATTGTCCTGAGGGAGTTACAGCAACCAGGGGCTAATATTTAATATTTATTTTATAAAACATACTCGGCTGTCAAAAAGATCCTGAAATTTCATGCCAGAGCTAGAAACGGAAGACAAATTAAGTTAGTGCAAAGTTAACCTGTAATGATATACAGATATTTTAGAAAAAAAAATGTTACATACTGGTTTTACTTAACAAAAGTGTTAATGTATATTTAGTGTTTATTTGACCTAAAATGTTAAAGTGGAGAAACTATGTTTTTTAGCAAGAAAAATACATTCCACTTAAGTATGGTGCCAAAATCAGTTTGTGCTGTAAATAGCCAACAATGCAGCCTACCTGTGACCAACAATGCAGCCTAACCGTGACCAACAATGCAGCCTAACCGTGACCAACAATGCAGCCTAACCGTGACCAACAATGCAGCCTAACCGTGACCAACAATGCAGCCTACCTGTGACCAACAATGCAGCCTACCTGTGACCAACAATGATGCCTACCCGTGACCAACAATGCAGCCTACCCGTGACCAACAATGCAGCCTACCCGTGAGCAACAATGCAGCCTACCCGTGACCAACAATGCAGCCTACCCGTGACCAACAATGCAGCCTACCTGTGACCAACAATGCATTGGCTCCCATTCAACCCCACCTCCCAGTGGTACTCGCCCCCCCCCCCACTCCCACGCTCCCACGCTCACCAGCCCTCATTTTCCATTTGCAAAATGTGACCAAAAGAAAGCTCTATTTGTATGAACAAAATTATAAAAATTTAATTTAGGTACAGCGTTGCATGACCAACACAATTGTCAGCTGAAAGCTGAAAATTGGCCTGGGAAGTAAGAGGCCAAAGTGGTTAAAGGAGTTGCAAATGCAGAAGATTTTTTTTTTTTTATCTTAATGCATCCTATGCATTAATATAAAATACTTCTGTGTATAGCTGCCTCTCCAGCATTACCTACCTAAGCCCCTTCTCTCCAGCAATGTCCACGATCCACTCAGCCATCCAGTGCACTTCCCCTAATTGGACAAGACAGATTAGCAGCACAATTGGCTCCCACGGCTGTCAATCAGTCAGCCAGCCAATCAGGGGAGAGAGGGGATGGGCCAGGTTGGGGCTCAGTGTCTGAATGGATACACGGAGCTGTGATATGGCTTGGATGTCCCCTGTAGCAAGCTCATGGCTGAGGAGCACTTAAAGGAGGAAGGGGCCAGGAGTATTAAAGAGGAACCCGAGAAGAGGAGGCTCTGTGCAAAACCAACTGCACAGAGGAGGCAAGTATAATATGTTTATTTAAAAAAAGAAAAAAAACAAGCCTTTACAATCACTTTTAAGATGATGGTGCCTTTGATGAGTAATGCCACCCATACCTTAAGATGCAGTAGTCCATAGCAACAAGTCTATAAGAAGTGGTCACCCTAAGAATGGGCCACGTTGGAGGGGGTTGCAACCTGAAGAGCTACATGGCAATACAAGTCCTTACTTGCGTGTCCCACAGCAGGCTCTCCCCCTCCGCAAGATCAGCTCACTGCATTTAAGCCCCTTCATGAGATTAAGTGACACACCTACAAGTGACAACTATGGGCAATTTAAGGAATTGAAGATTGTTGCCAGTTAATGGTTACAGATTACATTCATTTTCTCCTGATGAGGAAATATAGTTGACGAAACATGTTGAGCCAACAGGCTATCCTAGATGCATTATGTTATTATATATGATGTGATTCATTCAATTTTAATATTAACTTATATCTTTATATGGAGCCAACTGGCCACAATGTTTGAATAACTTTCTACATGATTCATATCCACACGTTATTACCCAATACTGGGCTATTGGTTATGACGATAATTCAACCAATTATTTGTTCTTGTATATGAGTTATGCATGTTCTCAATAAACCTGTGCTTTTTATCAGATGTGTTTCCACTAATGTGCCTAATTTAAAATCCCAAACCTCCCCCTTTATTTGCAATTGATAGGGATGGAGACTCCTACTTCCCCGGATGAGTCATAACTCCTACTCCCATACTCCCCCCCCCCTTTTATAAATATGTTTTGTATATTTTAGGCCTGAATCACATTAAAGCGATATCAAATGCGCATGACAATGGAAATCACATTATTTTAAGGGTGCCCATTTACATCAGTGCAGCTTTGGTGGGATTCCAGGATGATGATTTTGGCCCACAGAATATAAAAACCAAACATAAAATGCAGTCAAGTTGCACTACATAATCACTCTGAAAATTGGATCACATTGCAGCCACAGTACCGTGAACCTAATATCATATAACATTAAAAAATTGCAACTACGACTAATTTATTCTCCAGGGTCCCTGCTTTTAGAAAATATATGTTTTGGAGTTTTAACTAATCTTCAGGCCTAAATGTAGCATTTTACCACAGGTGCAAAAATTGACAAAGTGGTTAAATACCTGATATCTCCAGGATTAAAATCGAAATACCATTTTTATGTTTTATACTTTTCTAATATGCAATTACAGCGGCTTATCTGTAAAAGGGAGATCAGCTTTAAGAAATAATTAACTACTGCAAAAACCCTGTTTCAACTGTAAATCAAAGAACCTAAGAACATTAGAAGCTCCACAATTTTATAAGAGAAAAAAAAAAGTTACCCGAACAGAAGGTTTGATTGCTGAAAAATGTATTGTCTGAAATGACAAGTGGTCTCCAGGAGGTCAATATAGCAAATGTAGTCAGAGAGTTTTGCTCCTCTACAGAACTTTGTTAGCAGTTAGCATTCTCTTTCCTTGTCGTCTTTGTTTTCTATTTTCTTCAGCTGAGTTGCAGCTTAAGCCTTGTAATCGCTGTGAATGTCTCGCCTAAATTAATCGCTGCTCCTGAAAAGATATAGCTCAATTGAGCACACAAAATTGTGTCTGATTGCTGCAGTCATTATTTCTGACATTCAAGTGCAGAAGGTCTTATAAGGATTATTACAAAGGTTTAAAAGGTACAGTGATGACAGCACTGTGTAAGAGAAGATATTTAAGATTTGGAGCCAAAGTTTGTTACTGCATGGGTGGAAACAAGCTGTCAATAAGTATAAAAAAAAAATCAACATTAAGGTGTGGGGGGTTTATTTAAATTAGGTGTGGGGCCTAAACGTCTGTAAAAACAAAGTTTTTGGGGTAGGAATGTATTACAGGGGGCAGTAGTCCAGTGTAATAGGCATGAGAATGAAGGGGTGAATACTTTGACCATCAAACTCAACAACGGGGGATCCAACTAGCAAAGAGGGTGAATTCCAGCAAGAGAGGGCGAAGGAGAAGGCTTAGGAGGCAAAAGTAAGGGAAAAGATGTAGGGAGGAAAGTGAAAGAAGGGAAGGAAGGGGTAGGAAACAGGAACAAGGGGGAAAATAATAAAAGAAGGTCAAGTAATAAGGGAAGGGGGCAAGAGAGGAAGGAAGAAGAGAGGGGGGAGAGGGAAGAGGAGAAGAACATGCTTCGGAGTACCCTGCCTCCCCTCTCTAATCCCAGCTCCCACCCCTCTATAAGAAAGCTGTTAATGTTTGGAGAACAGTAGTGGTGGGTGGGCAGTCTAGTATCGTGAATCTGAGTATTCCCGGTTAAGCAGCCAATCAATGGGTCTCCCATAAGCCTGCTGTATTCTGCCATGGTTTGAAAAATAGGTCTAACATGACTATGTGTTTGTGAATTTGGATAGGTTATCCTGTGCTGTTGCGATTGGTTCCTCCATATCTGTCATTTTGTGTAAGCAAGAAAACCTGACACATACAGTCGCTGTGCAAGTTGAACCCCAGGAGATGGGTACACAGAGACTAGCTACATTGGCCATATGCATGGCCAATGACATAATTTCCTGGGAAGAGGTGTAATGGAATAGAAGTGCCGGTATCTTTTTGATCATATTGTCTATCTGCCCAGGGGGGGATAGGATTACTCCAGCTGCTGGGGTTGTATATATGATTTATGAGTGCTGGATACTAGATTTTTAGTGACAACTAAGTATTCCATCGCATTGGGAGGGATTTCCTCTCACTTCCTATTTTAGGAGTCCAAAGATATACTACCTTAGGTATTGACAGCTTTAACTAGCAACCTATCTCAGAAGGGCTAGCTCTATTGTTATCATTGAGCAGCCATCTGATTAGTAATTGCCAACATTATAATTTTGGTACATGTGTAGGTATAATGCACGCAGTGGACTTTATGTCAATGGCACGATACATAAATCCATCTCCCTTAATGCATTGATGTTCTAATAAGATGCATATGTAAATTGTTAGCCGATCAGTACTGTGGTTGCAATAGAACTAAATATCCCTGCGTGGTATTAAATATTTTGTTTGTATAAGTATTAATGAGTTATAGAGTCAGACTACAAATACTGTGATCCTCTGTGACCAGGTACGCCCCCTGAAGACGTAATCCAACGAAACGTACGTCGGCAGGGGTACTGGTCACGGGTCTGCCCACGCCTTCTCTGGCACTTGAGGAACTAGCAGGGTCGGTGGAATGCACACCGCCTACAAGGCTGAGCCTAGTGACACCACAAAGCGATTTGTTATACGCCTGCAGCTCCAGTGCTGGGAGGCACATTTTAATGTAAGGAGCCACTTGGCATTTTCTATATTCATTTTAAATAAACAGTATTATGCTTTGGGCTTTTTCTCTGTTTGTTCATACATCTTACCTGGACTCCGGGAGTGAGGCAATAGAAAACTTTCCAGTAATCCAACATGTGTACAGGCACAATCCTGTCAACGCTATATTTGACTTTCTTTTTCAGTAAAGAAGTCAAATATTTGTGGTAAGCGCATCTTATATCTGAGCACTTTTGGGTGAAGACAGATTTTTTTTAATGTAGGGTGGAGGATCACCAACATCACCTTAAGCAAGATATACGGATTCATCATTGGATTCCACACTGATATTGGGACTTTATTTTATTATTTTTCTAGTGATCACTGTTAATATTGCATCACCAGTTTATGTATTACTATCACCTGTATGTATTTGTTTTATATATTGGTAATTGTATTGGTAATAATTAATTAATACATCTATAGTATATACCACTATAGTAAGCGCCCTCCACAAACACTTTTTACAATATAGGAAAATGAAAGGAAATCTCTCCAATAGGACACATAAAAAAAAAATGACAGGGGTTATAACCATCCCTTACTTAATCCATAATGATAATGACCTTAGTACTACATTAACTCTAATAGGGTGTAGTTTAGTGTAAAAAAAAAAAAAATGAAACGCCAGTGGCAATATAAACTAGACAGAACAAATGGTACCAAGTATTTACTTCTATAATTACATCTAATTGTGCATAAATGGCATCTAGTTTGATGTAATTAGCTTTAATTCCACTAGAGGGGATGGTGACTATTCTTTTAGGTCTACATTTAGGGAAGAATGGATTTAAAGGCTAAGTTCCGATTTGGGAAAGAATAAATGCACATATTTTATGCAGGGGAAAACAAAATGTGTTATTTTTTCCTGAAGGAGAAGTGTTTAGGGAAAAGTTTTACAGCTTTCTGGCCATAACTCTGTACAGGCTTTTAGCTTGAAAGCTGCAGGGCTTAGCAGCACCCTTGCAGTTCTTTGCAAACTACAGGCCCACCATGGTGGCAGACAGGACTTGAACTTTTCTCATTCAGAAATTGCAGTTAACAAATAGCACGGCTGGGCAGGTGGAGCCCTGCTCAGTTGTGCCAATTTAAAAAAAGGACCCCCCACACACTGTTACAGAAAGGGGAGGCTTGGAGCATGTTATGTTACAACTTAAATAAACGTTTAACACGTTACATGCTCTAAAACTAAACTTATCCTTTAAATGGAATGCAGAACTGTGCTAAAAAATTTGAATCCAAAGACGGGTCATGTAAAAATTTGTTTTCACGATATGATCTATAACTAGGCTACAGAAGAACTCCCAAATCTGCTGTGTACAGTACATAAAGACAGAAAGTGCAAAATAAGGCAATAATTAATTCTTGTAGCTGGATGTATAGGTAGATGCAGACAGCTGCAGCTGCTCTGCTTTTACAAAGCAATACCAGGCTGACAGCAAACACAGCTGTCGGACAGTGTTTGGATGTAATCACACAGACGATTTATTGTGGTAGAAAAAGATGGTTGTCCCCTGCACTGTGAATGAAGCCATAGGTTTTCGATAAAACACTGGCACAGATAGCAGCTATATACAGATTTACTTGCTAGCCACTTGAAAATTTACCTGAAGCTGTATACCATCGCTGTACTACAACATACTACACAATGCTCCTGCTAGCTCCAGGCAAGCTTTATCACACACTGTGAAACCATCTCTTTTTTTTGCCCTGAACAAGGTCATGAAGCACACAGAAAGACTTTCATGTAAAAAGACTAAATTTCCCCCCGACTGAACACTATAGATATGGGCAAATATCACACCTATTGAGGCAGCGAACCGACCTCTGTATTTCCCTTCAATGGCATATAATCCAGTACTACTTAGCAACATGCATAAATACCAAAGGCATATCGATGTTTTATTCCTACCTTCAAGATAAATTAGCATTTACCAAATCTCCTAATATGCAGGCCTGGGAGAAAGACTTTAATGAGGTTTACTCAGAAGATCAGTGGCAAGTGGCTTTAAAGGCAACATACTCCTCTACCAAATGTGTTAATCTTTGGGAATTGTTCCAAAAGATCTTATTAAGATGGTATCTTACCCCATATAGATTGTCCAGGTTTGTACAAGGGGCATCCTCTAGGTGCTGGAGGGACTGTGGGAAAATCGGTATGTTGTGGTCTTGTCCTGCTATAACGCAATACTGGCAAATGATTCAAGACCTTATAGCACAGGTCCTTAAGATTAGTCTGATCCTGTCCCCGGGGTTGGCGCTACTGTCCTTAGGTATGGACCTGGTTCCATACCAACTGAGGACACTGTTGTCCCACATTCTTTCAGCTGCTAGACTGGCCTTGGTCAGACATTGGAAGACCTCACCACAGTCTAATCTTTCTGAAGGTATTCAAATAATTAATACTCATGGCTCATATGAACAATTATTTTCCTCGGGCTTGGGTAAATATACTGAGACTAATAAAATCTGGGAACCTTGGAATGAATGGTATAAAGCTAAGGCTCAATCTAGCTCTCCTTGAGTTTAATACTACCTTGTACATGGTGGATATAAAGGGTTATTGTTCGTTGCAAATGATGACTAACTGCATTTATTGTATTTTATTGTTTCTCCTTCCCCAGTTTTACTCTGTTTTTCTTATTTTTAGTTTATTTGCAGTATATGAACATACTATTGCTACGGTTCTACATAAGAACTGGTCCCTCAGGACATGGTCGATTACAGGAAATAATTTCTACTCATTTAAGATGCGAGATGCCATCATGGTATGTGTAGTGTATTGTGTGGATGAGCTACTTTTTATGTCCTTATGTCATGTATTATCTTGTATGTGTCATTTCTGTTCAAACAGCTAAAATCAATAAAAAACTATTGAAACTAAAAAGACTACATTGGCATGCAGGGATCAGAACAGCAAATACGTCCTACATGTTACATTTTAATTCTTATGAGTGTCCTTTTCACACATGGACACATTTTATGTCACATTATTATATATTGTTAATTGTGTGTGATCACGAAAGATAAAAACACTGTCTATACAAGCTAATTATTCCTGTTTCATTCCTGATTTCAAACAAATGGAGGAATAGGGCTAAAATAGCACTGACTAAACTGTTGTAGCGAAATCACTTAGCATCACACCCCATACTACAATCACTTTACATCTCTCCTGCAGTAAAGCTCAGAAGTTATGCAATGCCAACATCTGTGCCTGAGACTTCTTCCGGTTTCTGCATCTTCATCCTACAAGATCAACCTAGGATAGTAAAACTGGGCATGTGCATACACTGAGTTAAACATGCACAGATTAGTGTACAATATAAAGAATTTTAAAAGTCTGCAGGCAAGCAAGTTTTACTGCAGAAAAGATGTCTCTTATGCAAAGAAAAACTCACCTAGGCACCATTTTTTTTTAAGTTCTGCTTAAACTTTCAATGACTCATAGTTTTCCTTCTACACAATCTTAAACAAGAAGTGTGCTGTATTGATTAGTAAGCCAAGTCATGAACTTACATTATGGAAAGGAGTCGTTAAAAGCACAACCACCACAGAAAGCCTTTAAATCTTTTAACAAGGCGACTATCAACATTGTGTACCTCCAGGAGTTTCAGATCCAAAACTGCTTAAAGTGTTACTAAACCCAGGACCCTGCATTCACTATATCTGCTCTAGTAGTCTTGGATGGGAGAATCTGTGCATACAAGACCAAGCAGCCTTTGTACGCAATGCAGAGCATTAACTCCGTAGGTTCCACAGTGAGTATAACAAGCATGCTTTACTGAATTTACTGTTGTGGGTTTAGAAACTCTTTAATGGAATGCCTCAAAGTAAGTGAATCTACCTGCTGCCTTATGGGGTAGTGGTTGAGGCCTTTTGTTATATAAAGCCTAATGACTCTGACATTGAAAAGGTATGTCAATGATACTCTTATGCTATGCACCTAACCATATTCCCACCATACCTAGTTCAGAGACATGACTCGTAATGAGAAGTGATTTAAAAATGTATGCCTACAGGCTGACCCTGGCCTACCACAGATGGTTGAAGGCAGAGTAGGCTTTCAATGTTAATCCGATACTGTAGACTTTACCAAAAGAACAAATGCCCTATTGAGATACACAAGTGTGTTTAAGATGGTAAGCCAATCCCAGTCAAAGGACTGGCTTGATCTACTAAGCCAGAAAAAAAAAAAAAATATAATATATATATATATATATATATATATATATATATATATATATATATATATATATATATATATATATATATATATACACACACACAGACGTATATATAAAATTTTCCATACATAATCCATGTTTCCTGGGTCCTCTGTCCAGGCAATCCAGAAGTCATCAAAGGGCTCAAATTGTGCAACAACGCCCATTCCAATATGTAGAGGTTTGGCTTACAAAAGATACAAGGATTTGCCCCATACTGCCCACATATCCTGTAGAACTCAAATCAGCATGGAGACTCCCTGAAGTTTATAAAGTTAATAAATCAAAGCAAATATAACAGCTGTGTTTTGAGTGGCTAGTTCACAGAACCTGAAGAACTTCCTACCTCACCATGTAGATGTTATCCTTGAGCCAACCAGCACAAGTCCACCAGGAGTATATGGAGTTTGCTCTCTTGCACCTGGTACCGCTAAAATACAGCAGTTCCATCTACATTATGGGAGAAAACACATTGCTGACACTGGCACCATTCTGAAAATAGTAGATCCTGAGTTGTTAGCCCTGGGGCTATTCAGAGAAGTCCACGACTTACTGTATGATGAAACTTGCCAGACACATGACAATTGCAGCAGCACATTTGGACATTTAGGAAAGGTAATGAAAGGCTGACCAGCAGATTTTCTGGGAAGTGATGTAGAAAGCTTACATTACCATCTTATGTGACAGCTTTGTAATTTAATTTGCAAATAAACCAGAAAAGCAGACTGTCCAGGTTACTTCTAGGTAAATTTTCTGGGCAACAGAAAGGGTTTTTCATAGAGAGGGTTTTTCATAAATGATTTCATATTTTACATGTAAAATACATTTCTTTAAATACCAATATTTTATTATCAAACCTTTGGTTATCTAGGAATGGGACTGCAAATTATCATTTGAAGCCTTCTACACTACAGACAGAGGGTCTTCCTATAGAGATACAATGACCAAAAGGGGATCAAACCAGTTGCTGTCTAAAAAGTACATATATACTGTACATATACAGACATACACATTACACACATATGCTTAACACAGTTTTTCTTTAAATATTGTACAAATGTACGTAACAGCAGAGCTGAGCAATTATCATACTGTCAAAATGGGAAAGCATGTCCTTCATGTTGCTAAAACCACAGAGCAACACCCTAGGATGTGCCTTCAAGGCAAAATGTTGCAGAACTGCTCAGGGAAAAGTTTTGTATTTATATTTCTAAATGTGTTTATATAGTGGGCATACAGCTCACTGACAAAGAATGACACAACGCAGATATTGGGCAAATAAATGGAAAACGAAATGTAATACAATAAGATAAATTCACCAGAGAGACAAAGACATAAAAGGAAAGTGAATGCTTAAACAGCATAGAAACAGCTGCTATGTTTAAGAAAATAAAACACCCTTGGGATATCTCAGGCAAAAACACACTGCACAGACTCATGCAATGGCAGCAGAACTACAGATGCATTGCTCCAGTTGACATGTTTAATTTAAAATGGTGTCAATCCCTGCTGAGATACGGCCTAGTAAACATACTGTAAAATACAAGACAATCTAGAAAACGTGTCAGAAAATTGTGTCAGTTTTATGGAAGCAGTGGATGGAGAACACCGAAACAAAATCTAAAATAAATCTCTATTAAGCAGTTATCATAAGTTTACCATTTAAAACCATACATGCATTAGTTCTGTATAAATGGAGCAAATAGTAAAATTTGCTTAGAATTACTTATCAGGTAAATTATAAGTATATACAGTATGCTGTTATAACTCAGGGAAGAATGTTACATAAACGGATAAGCATGTATGTGCTTCAGCTTAATGACCTGTCAGGGCTAGTGATTAGCTAGAGTTTGGGCCAAAACTAATCCGGCCAGAACCCCCCAAAAAAAGCTGTCATATAGGATAGCAAGCCATTAGCCCAGTCAGCTTCTACTGGGAAATTGCCCACCCCAGAGCCGTACATAACAAAAGGGCATGGATTTTGAGGACATTCACCTAATGTGGCCATGTGGTGTTAATTGGCAAAATATAGTCCAGATAATGCCAAATTAAGACAATGATGTAGCCAACATTACTGCCCCTTTGGTACATGTGGCTGCTGGAGGAGAAATCCCAGGCTGCACATGATCAGATCAGTGGCCCCCTTTTATATGATAGATTTGAGCATGTTTGGGCCAGAATAGGCTTGACCCAGTCCTCAGCTCATCACTAGTCAGAACCATATGATTTCATCATCATGCCGCAAATGCGGTTATAAACTTTGGACAGCAAAAAGTAGCATATAAACAATACAAAAAGGCGAACCCTGTAGGAACTTTACAGTACTGGAATGCCATGCTAAGGATAAATATAATATTGTGTACAGTGTGCTTTTTTGATATATTAAATGTATGATTTTGAGTTACAGCTGCCTTTAGATGATACATTTATTCAATGAAAGAGCACAAAGTGAGACTTGTCAAATTTCAGATGAAATTTGGAACATGTAAAGGAATGCAGCTGTTGCTTACAGTCAGTGCAAGCCTGATTACTCATTTTATGCTTAGGGATAGGTTTTCAAACAAAACAAGAGGGCAGGCCCTAAGTTACATAAACTATTCCTAATATATGCAGTTTCCCGTTTGGTTTCCTGTTAAAACTCCCTTAGCGTATTGTTCATGAACAAAACAAAGCCAGAAAATCATACATTTTTAGTTTTCTAGGTCATACTATAGTACCAGAAATAAACTGTGTCATGGGTAAATGACTTGTGAACTAGAAATGCAATAGACAAATAGTTGAAGTAGCTAGCACTACAGAATTATAGGTTAAACATAGTTGATCCAGGGAAAATCCGATTGTCTCTCGGGGGATCAGGAAGGAATTTGTTCCCTTGCTGTAGCAAATTGGATCATGCTCTGCTGGGATTTTTTGCCTTCCTTTGGATCAACTGTGGGTATAGAACTGGGTATATGGGATTGTACGATATTTTTTTTTTATGGTTGAACTAGATGGACTTGTGTCTTTTTTCAATTTACCTATGTAAACATAACTTTAAATATGTATAACCAAAATTATACAAAACAAAATCTAATATATCAAGCTTTTCTAAACTTGCCATAAAAGAACCAGTGTGGAAGGCATACGAATCATAGCTTATCATTATGGCAAAATAAAAACAAACAAAAACAAGCTGGAATACAAAGGTTACCTGTCGTCGATATTTCTATTCAGGCAAAGATTGAGTGATGTGAGATTCTGGCACTTTTTCACTATCTCCACCACCGTTTGATTGTCCAGTTCAGTGATGTTTCTTAAGTCAAGGCTGGAGAGATTTTTAAGCTTAAAAAAAAAAAAAAAAAGACAAAAACATTTACTTGTTTGGCTAATAAAAACAAGACAATATACACCTGGTTTGTAAACTAGCTTACTTACACTGGTAAGGTGGATAACCCCATGTGAGGTGACAGAGCAGCCCATAAAACCAACATACTGCAACTCCGGGCAGTGTTCTGCAAAGGCTTCCACAGACCTATTAGTCACCTGAAATACACAGAACACAAGATGTACTTAATGGATCATGTAAGCTATAAAGTAAGACAAACAATAAATACAAATAAGTGACCTGCCACATATTATATTGCTAAAACACATCCTTCTTGTAATCAGTATAGTAGGAACAAGATGACGGACATGGTGGGTCCAGAGCAGAGAGGAGAAGATGCATAACTTCCATTTAATATTCAGGTAAATGATGGTGTCAGTTTCTGCATTACCAATTTATTGCCTGCATGAAGGAGAGCCGTTTTGTCATGCTATACATTTACCGTAAGTAAGTTATTGTTTGTCACATAAATCATGGGAGGAAGATGAAGCATGCAGCATGCTAAAAGCACCTAATTTGATAAAGGTGTCTAATTTCCCCTTGGTTCCTTCATCATGGGTTTCAAATACAATTTGATTTCCCTATAATTTACCTGACATCAGCCAAGCACCACAGCAATATATATAATATTTGGGGATGCTGATTTTGGATATTGGACAGCAGCACTCCAAGCCGTGACGACTGAATAAAAGCTTTTTCTCTTAGTGTACTACTTATCTTACCATCTTCCTTTTGGTAAGTACCCTGTGTGTGCATATACAACAGTAAATATCTTCATTTTCCACTGTGGTGATTATTTTATGTATTAAGTAACTGGTGTTGTTATTTTTAGACTGGAGTTGCAAGGTTCAATTAGGGAGGGTTCACTTGCTATTGGATCATGTATACTATTTACTATTTAAGGAGTGTCTTCATTAACATTACTGCCTGATAAAGGCGTTTGTTTGAAATCTGAAATGTAGTTACTGTTCCTAAAACAGATGTTAACCCTTTTCCACTATAAAAAAAAAACACCATATAAAAAAAAAGTTATAGCTGGTGTTTGGCTTTAAAGTGATTGTTTTTTGCTATTATACATATATTTTTTTTTGTTTTTTTTTTGTTTGTGTGTTTAGTATTGTTGTTCACCCCCTATATAGGCTAGGCACAGTTTGTGCCTACTGTGTGAAATATCACACAGTGTACTGCATAAGTTGGTACATTAGGGTCTCTTAGAGACGCCCCCCTCCCTTTTTTTTTTCTTTTACCCTCTTTCTCCCTTTCTCTCCACCATGGCTACTACAATGGTGTCTCAACCAGTGCTAAAGATATGCTCTTACAATGTTAAAGGTCTAAACACAGCTTCTAAGAGAGGGCAAATTATATATCAAATGCACAAAGTTAATCTGCTTTTTCTTCAAGAAACCCATTTCCAGACTGATTTTCTCCCCACCTGCCCTAGTGGACATTTTAATCGGTGGTTCCATAGCACTAATCCAGAACAGAAGACTAAAGGAGTCTCTATCGTGTTCCATAAGACCTTGCCTATTGAATTAATTGACGATATGGTAGACACTCAGGGAAGGTACGTTTTTGTTAAGTTTTTCCTGTGGGGAATTAAATTTACAGTGGCAAACATATACCTGCCGAATACCAACCAAAGCCAAATAGCAATGAGATATTTGGAAATATTGTCTGGCTTCATGGAGGGGAGACTTATTCTGGGGGGAGATTTTAATCTTCCAATGGACCCGCAAATTGATACCTCCTCATTAAGAAAGGCGGTTTCAGTATCTAGGTTGAAGACATTGAAGCGTACTCTCTATGATTATCATTTGATAGATGTTTGGAGGATACTACATCCTAAATCAAGATATAGTCGAATTGACTATTTTTTTGTGGACCACAACTGCTTGGATTGGTCACCAATATGTGATATTGGTACAATGGTTTGGTCAGATCATGCACCCCTTTTTTTGGAACTTATTATCCCCTCGGTCCCACTTAGAGAATGGACATGGCGCTTAAATGATGCATTACTAGAGAATACAGAGTGCTCTAATCATATAGTGGAAACTATCTCAAATTTCTTGTCAGACCATGCCCTAGATTCCACGACACTTCCCACCCAATGGGAAGCTATGAAAGCAGTTTTATTCAACTAGGTGCCCGAATGAAAAAGAAGCGGTCAGCAGAGATTACAAAGGCGTTTCAAAAGCTTAGAACCTTAGAAACAGAACATAAGAGATTAAATACGACAGAAACTCTACTAGAGGTTGCTTCAGCACGGACTTGTCTACGTAAACTATATGAGTCTTCTGCCCGCACATATTCAATTAAGGTGGCGTTTTACAATATAAATTTAGCGATAAGTGTGGAAAGTCGTTGGCTAGTTCTTTAAATCCACACCAGACTCCTACCTTTATCTCAAAGCTTCAGGGTTCAAATGGTGAAATAATATCTTCACCTTCTTTAATTAGGAAAACATTTAGTGACTTCTACCAGTCTTTATACAATATACCCCCAAACCAACTTTCAAGCCCACTTGATAATGAAGAGGATAAAGTAACATCCTATATAGTAGATACTCCGTTACCTACTTTGGCGGAAAATATAGTAGAAGAATTGGAAAACGTAATCACTGAAGAAGAGGTTACCAAAGCTATTGTTAATACCCCGGGAGGTAAAAGTCCAGGCCCCGATGGCTTTTCGCCAAAATTCTATAAACATTTTTCTTCAATTATTACCCCCTTTCTAACCAGGGTATTTAATTATATAGCGAACAAATCTACTTTCCCGAAACAAACGCTGGAAGCACATATCTCACTCATCCCGAAACCAGATAAAGATCTGTCGCTGTGCGCAAATTTCAGACCTATATCTTTAATCGGGGTAGATGTAAAAATATTCTCAAAAATGTCAACAGGCAGTCTACAACCACTATTGCCTCAACTAATTTAGATCAGGTTGGTTTTGTCAGTGGTCGAGAGGCAAGAGACAATACGCTTAAAGCCCTCCTGCTGACGGACTATGCTCGCGCTCAAGAGATTCCTCTATGTCTGTTAACAGTCGATGCCGAAAAGGCGTTTCACCGGGTCAGTTGGAAGTTTTTACGAGCCTCCCTTCAACAGGTTGGCTTGGGTCCCTGTATGATGGCAAGGATTATGTCTCTCTATCAAATCGCCCTCGGCTAGACTTAGGGTGAATGGATCGTTGTCCCCAGCTTTTCATATCTCTAATGGAACACGTCAGGGATGTCCTCTTTCTCCATTATTGTATGTTATAATAATGGAACACCTTGCAAATGCACTGCGACAAAATGAAAACATAACGGGCATTCAGGTAGGTCCCCTACATGAAAAACTGGCCCTATTTGAAGATGATTTATTATTATTTGTAACAAATCCACATACCTTTATCCCATCTATACTTTCAGAATTCCTGAGATTTAGCGAAGTTAGTAATTTTAAAGTTAATTGCAACAAATCCGAACTTATCAATATATCTGTCCCGCAAGCAAAAATGAAGCGAATATCGAAGAACTTTCGATTCAAGACGTGTACGGAGTCGATTCGATACTTAGGGATTAATATCTCCGTGTCACCAGCACAACTATACTCTCTAAACTTTCTCCCGATGCTCAATAAAATTCAAACGACTCTGACATCGTATACACTCAAACGTCTCTCGTGGTTTGGTAGAATTAATACCCTTAAGATGGACACACTCCCTCGTCTTCTATACCTGTTTCAAACAATCCCAATCCACCTTCCGGCAGTGTTCTTCCGTAAAATTCACCGACTATTTTCTACGTTTTTCTGGAACTCAGTCCAGTCAAGAATTCGTTTCGGGACACTATCTCTACCAAAAAATTAAGCGGGGGTACCAGATGTATTCCCCCTTTTTTTTTTTTTTCTATTCTACCCTTTTTTCCTCCCCCTTTTTTTTTTTTTTTCTTTCTCTTCCTTTCTTTTTTCCTTCTGTGTGTATGTTTATTTGATGTTTCAGTTACGATAATATGTATCACGTACTTGTATGTTTAGTCGCTACGATCATAGTATTAATGTATGTATATTTGGGTACTACTAAAAATTCAATAAAATTCAGATTGATTATAAAGTGATTGTAAAGAAAAAATGTATATAAAAAAAATAAATGAATAACGGACAATTTATACTTTCCTACTCCACATCCTCCTCTTCTCAGGTCCCCCGCTGGCACTTCCCGGCTCCTCCCCCTTCCGGAGTGACCCCATAGCAAGTCGCTTGCTGTAGAGCCACTCGTGTGTGCTCTCTCCCGAGCCAACTCTCTGCATCCCGCCTCACTGGCTTTAATTGACAGTAGCGGGAGCCAATGGCTCCTGTTGCTGCATCTCAGCCAATCAGGAGGGAGAGACCCAGGAGAGCCTCAGCTGTCGTGCACATTGTTGGATCGAGATTAGGTTTAGGTAAGTGATAGGGGGTGCTGAGGGGGGAGATGCACACAGAGTTTTTTTACCTTCACAAATTTATATTTATTATATATATATATATATATATATATATATATATATATATATATATATATATATATATATATATATATATAAATAAATTCAGGGCCGGATTCAGCAAGGATTTATGCCAACGTATCTATAGATACACCGCGTAAATTCAAAGCTGTGCCGGCGTATCTTCTTTCTGTATTCAGAAAGCAAGATACGCCGACATTAGCCTAAGATCCGACTGGCGTAAGTCTCTTACACCGTCGTATCTTAGGGTGCATATTTACGCTGGTCGCTAGGTGGCGCTTCCGTCGTTTTGGGCGTAGAATATGCAAATGACCTAGATACACCGATTCACAAATTTACGTACGCCCGGCGCTATTTTTTTACGTCATTTACAGTTGTGTTCAAAATTATTCAACCCCCCAATGCTGTAAAGGGTTTTAGGGAATTTAGTGCACATTTGTAATTGTATTCAGAATGAAATCCTACAAGGACTTCTTAAAGAACCATATGCAACTAAAATGACATCAATTGGTTTTGTAATACAGTAGTAAATGTTTATTTTGTGAATTCTTCATTTACACAATTATTCAACCCCTTAAAGACTACCACTCTGAAGAACAGAGGTTCATTGAAGTGTTTTCAATCAGGTATTGAAAACACCTGTGGATGTCAGGGAGCAGCAATAAAGCCTAATAAGCACCAATTAGGCAGCTTTAAAATGACTGTGATACTCAGCTCCTTCTAGACATTTACTGGTGTGGTTACAAACATGGTGAAGTCAAGAGAATGGTCCAGGAAGACAAGAGAAGAGGTGATTACTCTTCACAGGAAGGGCAATGGCTAAAAGAAGATTGCAAAGATGTTAAACATACCAAGAGACACCATAGGAAGCATCATTCGCAAATTCAAGGCAAAGGGCACTGTTGAAACGCTACCTGGTCGTGGCAGAAAGAAGATGCTGACTTAGACTGCTGTGTGCTACCTGAAGCGTAGAGTGGAGAAAAGTCCCCGTGTGACTGCTGAGGAACTGAGAAAAGATTTGTCAGATGTGGGTACTGAAGTTTCTGCTCAGACAATACGGCGCACACTGCGTAATGAAGGCCTCCATGCCAGAACTCCCAGGCGCACCCCCATGCTGTCTCCAAAGAATCAGAAGAGTCGACTGCAGTATGCCAAAAGTCATGTGGGCAAACCACACAAGTTTTGGGATTGTGTTCTGTGGACTGATGAAACAAAATTAGAACTGTTGCCCATGGATCAACACTATGTTTGGAGGAGGAAGAACAAGGCCTATGATGAAAAGAACACCTTGCCTACTGTGAAGCATGGCGGGGGGTCAATCATGCTTTGGGGCTGTTTTGCTTCTGCAGGTACAGGGAAGCTTCAGCGTGTGCAAGGTACCATGAATTCTCTTCAGTACCAGGAAATAGTGGATGACAATGTGATGCAGTCCGTCACAAACCTGAGGCTTGGGAGACGTTGGACCTTTCAACAGGACAATGATCCCAAGCATACCTCCAAGTCCACTAGAGCATGGTTGCAGATTAAAGGCTGGAACATTTTGGAGTGGCCATCGCAGTCACCAGACTTAAATCCGATTGAGAACCTCTTGTGGGACTTAAAGAAAGCAGTTGCAGTGTGCAAGCCTAAGAATGTGACTGAACTGGAGGCTTTTGCCCATGACGAATGGGCGAAGATACCCGTAGATCGCTGCAAGACACTTGTGTCAAGCTATGCTTCAAGTTTAAAAGCTGTTATAACTGTAAAAGGATGTTGTACCAAGTACTAAGATTGAATGTCACTTGGGGGTTGAATAAAACTGATAATGATGTGAGCACAGAAAAGACATTTGTGGTTATTTCATTATAAATGTTATGTTATATTTGTCTGACCTACACGTGCCTCTTTGATTTAATTGTAAGCAGGATGACTGAATGATCAAAATCAATGTCAAACTGGCCAAAACAATCAATTTCAGTGGGGGTTGAATAATTTTGAATACAACTGTACGTTAGGCTTTTTCGGCGTAAGGTTGCTCCTGCTATTATGAGGCGTACGCAATGTTAAGTATGGACGACGTTCCCACGTCAAATTTTGAATTTTTTACGTCGTTTGCGCAAGTCGTTCGCGAATAGGGCTGGACGTAATTTACGTTCACGTCGAAACCGATGACGTCCTTGCGGCGTACTTTGGAGCATTGCACACTGGGAAATTCCACGGACGGCGCATGCGCCGTTCGGGAAACCGTCAATCACGTCGGGTCACCGAGAATTAACATAAAACACGCCCCCTCATCCTCATTTTAATTACGCGCGCTTACGCCGGTCCCATTTACGCTACCCCGCCGTAACTTAGGAGGCAAGTGCTTTGTGAATACAGCACTTGCCTCTCTGACTTACGGCAGCGTATCGTAGATACCCTGCGCCGCCGTAAGAATGCGCGCCCCTACCTGAATCCGGCCCTAAAAAGTTATAAAACCTTCAGCCTTTACAACCATTTTAAAACCTGTGGTCTACATCAGATATTAAGTTATTAATAGTTTCTGAATTAGTCCTGATGCCAGCTATTTATCTTTAGGAATACAGGCAATTTTCTGTCCCCTTTGATGCCATCTGGCCCCCAAGTGTTACTTTACCAATGAAAACTTAGTAACTAAAAATACGCTAGCTGGTACAGTAGGTTCTACCTGCCAGATCCTTTTCCTTTAAATGCACACTAGCTGTGCATTCTCAACTCAACAGTGTACATTCACAGCACGCCTTGGCATGGAGATGAATTTATCCCATGCACATGCATGTAATCTATGTCATCTTGGACTGACAATCAAGGTAGTTGAAAATAATGAATCCAGAAAAGATTAAAATATGTCAGTGCCAGCAAAGCAGCTTGTTAATGTCACATCAATAGATGAGTCATATGTCATACACTTCACTATGACTAATAAATATGTACTTTTCATTTAATACCCCACCTTGTCCATGGCCTCATTTAAAGTCCCAAACTTCCTCACTTGATTCACCAAACAAGGAATGGAGGCACATTGTACGTGCCTCATCTAAAGTCCCAAACCCCCCCATCAATGGATGAGATACGAGTATGTCAGACTTTAAGTTTGCTTTAAAACTGTGCAGAAAAAAAAATGTTAAACTCCCCTTTAAGGGCTGCTTCACACTGGAATTGCACAGGAATGCAGTGCATGTTCCTGTGCATTTGCCGATCGCATAAAAAGTAGTGCATACACTACTTTTGAAAAATATGCTGTACCAAACTGCACAATACTGTGGTACCATGCAATAGGGTGCCAGCACATGCACTGTGTATGCAATCTGCATTTGGCGTCCCATTAACAATATATGGGCACTGACAATTGATCGCAAAGGCAGTGCATTTTGAATGCAGTACAAAAAACGCTTAAGAAATGCACATTTTCCACACCATGTTCTGGTGTGAAGCTGCACTAATTCATTAAAATGTGTGGTCATGTAACATGTTGCGTCCAAAATCTTCTACAATACATTGGTAGAGTCCTTTGAGTGTCTGCATACCTGCCTCCATGATGAAGACATTTCTATTCTGCCTGAGGAGGGGACCAGTTGGTCTATGGCATAAACATAAGCTTCACTGGTCTCTATTCCAGCTGCAGTGAACAAAGTGACAACAGGCTTAGGTTTAGTAAAAACTAGATTTCTGGGTGGGGGAAAAACTTGTGAAATGGCAGAGCTGGTGGTGGTGGGGGGTGGTAATTGGTTGGGAGAGAAATAAGTTTTAATGTCACCTGCTTTCAATATACTGGAGAACTACATGTTTACTGTGAAATACAACTCACCCATGTGCTCAACAGTTTTGGGAAACATTTATTAATCTCTGGTCTGCGTTAACCACAATGATAACCCCACTTGATCTATTGTTAAATCGTCTCCATAATGTCTATATCTGTATCACTTAGATTTGTTTGGCGCTTTGGATTCTAAATATAGTGCTATGGACATTATCTTGCATAGAAGATGGTACACACTGTGCGTGAACTTTGTGCATTAACAGAATCCATAACAGAACATTACAGACTGTCAGACTAGCGGAGCTGGCTTGTAATCACTGCACAATGGTTTAATCAATATAACAGAACAGCTTCATAGCATCTTCATATTGCCCCGCAAGACAGGTTTACATAAGAAATACTTTGCTCCATCTCCACAGTGAATGCCACTGACATCTTTAAATACATATAACAGGCACATGAAAGAACATATGGTTTAAAATCATTTAATCATTTCATTTATAAAGAAACTTTTAAAAAGAGCTTGCAATAGCTTATAAGTTGTTGAGTATAAACCTTCCCTCTAGCAGTAGCCCTCAGAAGAGCGATCCACCGTGGATGGTTGTTTAGAGGATGTTTGACAGGCAGGTAGAAGGCTTCATGTCGCTCTATTATTATCCCAGCTTTGCCTGGCAAATAAGACATGGGGGGGGGATTTTCCTGCACAACAATCTGCAGCCTCACGTCTGTGGTATGCGTTTGCCTCTGTATGGCTGTCACTGCAACTTGGGGGGGAAAGGGGGGGCAGGTAAAATGCTACTTAGCCACCTTTTTGATTTTACCACCCCAACCCTACCCAAGTGTAAACTTGCCCTAAAAATAAGGTTACCAGATTTTCATAATACAATCCAGTAACACCCTAACCATGGCCTTATTTATAGCCACACCCACAAATGCACACTCTCCTTTTATTTTATGTTCTTTTAGAAACAATTCTTTATACATTTTTTTTTTATCTAGCCCTGAAACAATTGGTCATAGACTTTGGAACAAGAGGCAGGCTTTGAAGACAAAAACAAAATACCTGGGTGCCACATGCCATTCACTATGGCAAATTGTGGGCAAGGCTGCATTGCTTAAACAGTGGGTGGGGCTTAAAATGTATGGTTAAAGGAAAAAACTCAAACTATGCTGTTATGGGTCAAGAGAGTGTGAAACTAAGGAGTTTAGGGGTCAGGGTTAAGTATTGCAGAGAGTTCAGGCTTTGGAATCCTGATCCTTGAACTATGTTGCCAAATCTTGACCCTTGGAACTGTGTACTTTACTTAAACCTGACCCTTGAACTATGTCCATTACCTAATCCTGACCCTTGAACTATGTCCATTACCTAATCCTGACCCATGAACTGTGTCCATTGCTTAATCCTGATCTCTAAAATCTGTGCATCCTAATTAAGTAACGCAGAGAGAGTTCAGGATTAAGAGTTCACAAATCATGCAGTTACTCACAGATTGTGGCTTGGGTCTGGCTTCAAACTGGTGCCAACAAAAGTCATGATACATGCACCTAATATTTAAAGTGTATATGGACCCAAGAACAAAAAAAATGATATAAATGATATAATGCAGAGCTCCAGTCCTACACTAGTTTCCTTTTTTCAAACTTTCTTTATTTAAATTTAAATTGATCCTGCCATTAATATACCTCCTGTGCTATGGTGACAATAGTCACTCACTATACTGCATCTATGGAGGAGCAGCATTGTCACCTTAGGACAAGAAAACTTAAAATGTTTCCCTTTTCTTGTCTCCTACGTAACCTTGCCAAATTCCATCTAATGCTGATGCTTCAATTTCAGGTAGAGTTATTCTTCAATGCAGTACTCAAAGCAAGGCAATAACCGTCTAAGTACCTTGCCAATTTAGTACTTATTGTTGAAAAGCAACTAGCAATATAAGAAGTAAACATCAAGCTGCTTGTCTCGTCTTTGACGGATCTGTGGTACCCATTAGAAAGCAAATAAACCATTTTTTTTGCTAGGTAATAGAGACAAACTGGAGAAAACATAATAAAAACAAAAGCATCATTAACATGCCAAATGACAGTGAGCAGAATTTATGGTTATACATTCAAAGAGCAATAATGAGCGAAACCACATTACAAAGGTTGTTTTTATTCCAGAAGAAAATGGTCACACGTATTGCCAATTACACCACAGATGTATTAAACACTTGACGTCCATGCCGGAATATTTGAGCGTGCATAGATTTGTAGCATTAGTAAGCCATAAGTGGTCTGAACAGAAATACACCTCCCTAATTAGGATGTTACTTTAAAACAGTAATGAGGGAAGACCATTAAGGCACTTGTGGACACTTAGCTACTTCAGGAGGCCTTTATTACAGGCCTATCTCCTTCTTACCGATTCCCTGGGTGAGTGTTCTGTCCCATTTCTTTTGTGCTTATCTGCTTGAATATTTTGTACTAATGCACTAAACGTGTCATGCACTGTATGGCAACAATGTAATACTGCATTTGTACTCTAAAGATTGCAATAAATACAACCAGTAAACATGGCAATTTTTTCTTAGACCAATTTTACACTGAGGCTTTTTTCCGGCGCTTTTTCTCTTGCAGTCCCAGTGTGAAAGCCAGAGTGCTTTCACACTGGGGCGATGCGCTGGCAGGAAGTAAAAAAAAAATATCCTACAAGCAGCATCATTGAGGCAGTGGAGGAGCAGTGTATACACCGCTCCTGGCCATTGAAATGAATGGGCACCGCTGCCGAAGCGACCGCAAAGCACTTCGGCAGCGGTGCTACACGGGCACATTTAACTCATTACTCAATCGCTAGTGGGGGCTAAAAGCGCCCAGCTAGCAGCCAAATAGCGCCGCTAAAACAATGGTAAACCACCACTAAGACTAGCAGCGTTTTACCATCAACGCCCACCTGCCCCAGTGTGAAAGCAGCCTTATAGCACCACATGGACACAGGGCCACCCTGTAACTACAGTTCAGTTCAAGGAGATCAAGGGAAATGTTATTTTCTGATTTCTCGTCAATTCATTTAGAACAGAGCCAAAATCGTTCTTTCAGCCCCTGTTAAAATAACTGGAGCGTTTCCTCCTAACAAGATTCCACTTCAGTTTTAGAGAAACAACATTTTCTAAGGTCTAGTTTACACTTGCGGTCAAGGTGTAAAAAAAAACTTGTCAATTAAACCATGTTTTTACCACCCTCCGAACAGCCACTGTAAACTGCAAAAGCAGGCAGACAGGGTTGTACACATGCTGTAGAAATAATTAAACCTCCTCTCGTGTTCAGCATCATTGATTAAAATTATTGGGGCTGACCCGCAATGCTTACAGGATTAAAACAGTTGGTAAGCAGACAATATAGTCTCCCAGTCGCCTGTTAAATACCCCCCTGAAAACGATACAATGTGGATAGTTTTTCACAGGGGTGGCAAGGGCTTCCACATAGGTAAACAAGCCCTAAGATGCATTGAAATTCATACACGCGGCAAACCTGTGTGGCTTTTGTCTTTCCTGTGCATGTCAGTGAGGGTCGGTGGGAACAGTTCATGTAGTTTCACTTGAGCCCAAACTTAAAATTCCAAGTAACATTTATAGGGGAGTACAGAGGTTACAGGGATCACCCTGACCTCGGCCCAGGAGGTAACAAAGCAAGGGTCAGGACAGCCCCAAAGTCTGCACCTTGAAAAGCTAGTTGGCAGTGGAATTTGCATTTTTTCTAACCACACAGGTTTACTTTAACAGTTTAGATGCTATGAAATAGCTACACTAACTAGTGGTAGAGTGACCACAGATGTGTACATATTCTTGAAACTATGGTCACTTGGAACACCTTAAGCTAGAACAGAGTTCCATGATCTACAAACCACCCCAAACCAAGAAAAAAAAAACAGAGGACCAAGTATAATTACGTCCATTTTATTTCTGTAAATATCACCTAAAGGAAGTAACGACAAGAGGTTTTTCACTCTCTCTCTTATTTTGTATTCAATAAAGGCAAAAGTACAAAAATAGAGCCTCTGGGCATACCCCGACTCAAGGTAATACAGTAACAAATACATAAAACAAAAACAGTGTCTAGTTCATCATTATATTTTTTCTAATGGGGACACTATTTTTGGTGACCCTGGGGGGTTATAACCCTCCCTTATCCTATCTAAAATGAAAAAGTTTTTTTCCTACAGTTCTACTTTAATGCTCCGTTTGGATTCCAATCTGTACTTTGCAGAAAATTGCATTCTAACTGTAAATCTACCCTAAAACTAAAATCCTGGCATCTACAGACATTCACATTCTAAGACTAACCTACCTAGCCCTGTAAAGAAGAAAATCTGTATACATACCTTTTCTGAAGCCGATCCAATGTCCAGCGGTGGAAGCTCTGCAGAGGACACAGCAGGCAACGGCTATGAAATGAATGGGGAGTGACGTCACTCTTAGGCTTTCGTTGTCAGACGTGTCCTCTGCACCCACCTCCACAGAAAAGCTGCAGCTGACAACTCAGCGTGGGATCGAGTAAAATAGGCTGCAGAAAAAGTATGTTTACTTATTATTTCTTTACAGGGCTAGATGAATTAGTGTTAGATCGTGGTTATCTGTAGATGCAGGGATTTTAATGTTAGGATGGACTTCTACTTTAACAGAAATGGATAGTGATCACCTGGCACTTGCCTCTGGACCTTTTGGGTTATTGTGATAAGCTCAGTGTTTAAATCATCATTGGACAAGCAGACACAGAGATGTCAGCACTATTCAATAAGCTCTGGTGACTACTACAAGGTTATGGTTTACAGACACTTATTACTAAATCTAATTTTTGAAAAATAAGTGAATATAGCAAAAGGAAATCTTCACCGCTCAAATATGAATTTTCCTTTGCAGGAAGGGAAATTAAAATACCAAATATGACCCCTTGTCAACAAGGTTATAGACATTTACAACTAATCACATTATAACAAGTCCATTAGCGTTCATTGTGAAATCTGTAATAATTTCATTGCTTGTTCGACCTTCACTGACTTCCACTCACAGCAGCTTGCTTGATGTTGGTTTTGCTTTGCAAGTGTATTAGTGGCTGATGAGAAAAGATTTATAAGTCACGGCCTAAACTATTGTGAATAAGAAAGATGTTGGCACAAACGTAGCGGTCAGGAAATTAAGCATCTGTCATAAAGGTCTACAGTTACTTATGTATGGCTAAACTATGTGCCAATAATTTCACTATTTTGTAGAAGAGTTGTAGTCTTTTACTTTATTAGAATTCCACAGGTAAATATGAAATTAAAATGTAATAAAATGCACATTACAGTTATATATGGCAGGCCACAAAGTCTTTAGCAAACTGAAGTTTTATTTTTCTCAAATCTAAATTAAATACAATATATGTCTGCAATTTTTCCATTACTGGTGTTTGGGTTACTATAGAGAACCCCAACTAGTTGGGAAATGTAAAATATGATAAATATGAATTCGAAGTTCAAACTGCCATAAACCTATGAATGATGATGCCATTTTTAGAGGCCCTGAACCATTTAGCCTCCAAAGCTTACCTGGTTATTTAGCAAAGCAATGACTCCTTATCCTGACTGGTAGAATAACCTAAATGATAGCTAAATGCTGATAAGAATGAAGATTAAACAGAGGCTACAGCTCTTCAGAAAATATGTGGGAACTTAAACACAACAATGAAAAAAAAATAATGAAACAGCTGGCACTTTTTTGATGAAAAACAAAAAAAAAAAAAGAAAACAAGCAGTGCTGGTCTGTACTACCCTCTGTGAGCACTTCTTAATTGTGCTAATGACAAGAGAATAAATCAAATAAAATGTCAATCTTATACAGTGGGGAGAACAAGTATTTGATACACTGCTGATTTTTCTAGTTACAAAGCATGTTGAGGTCTGTAATTTTTATCAAAGGTACTCTTCAACTGCGAGAGATGGAATCTAAAACAAAAATCCCCCAAAAAAATCATGTGGTATGATTTTTTAAGTAATTAATTTGCATTGTATTGCATGGCCTAAGTGTTTGATACATCAGAAAAGCAGAACTTAATATTTGGTACAGAAACCTTTGCAATTACAGTGATCATACGTTTCTTGTAGTTCTTGACCAGGTTTGCACACACGGCAGCAGGGATTTTTTTGCCCATTTCTCCATACAGAGCTTCTCCAGGTCCTTCAGGTTTCGGGGCTGTCGCTGGGCAATACAGACTTTCAGCTCCCACCAAAGATTTTTCTATTGGGTTCAGGTCTGGAGACGGTCTAGGCCACTCCAGGACCTTGAGATGCTACTTACGGAGCCACTCCTTAGGTGCCCTGGCTGTGTGTTATGGGTCAATGTCATGCTGGAAGACCCAGCCACAACCCATCTTCAATAATCGTACTGAGAAAAGGAGGTTGTTGACCAAGATCTTGTGATGCATGGGCCCATCCATCCTCCCCTCAATACTGTGCAGTCGTCCCCTTTGCAGAAAATCATCTACAAAGAATGATGTTTCCACCTCCATGCTTCATGGTTGGGATGGTGTTCTCGGGGGTTGTACTCATTCTTCTTCCTCCAAATACGGCGAGTGGAGTTTAGACCAAAAAATATCTATCAAAAATATCAGCTTTTTCAGCCAGCGATTCCCTACACCATAAGAATGATAATTTTCCACCACTTGATCATTCTTACAGGTGGCACAAGGGGGCGTGCCCACCCCCCCACGCCCTCCGGTGCTTCTACCGACTCACTGTTGCCATCGGAGAGTCAGTGACAGGATCCACCGGCCCTGGATGTTTATTATAGAGATTTCACCAGAGTCTCTATAATCGTTCGAAGACTGGTTGTGATGTTATGACGTCAAGCTCGGCCTCGGCATTTAAACAAATGGCGCCTCGGCTGGGAAGTCGAGATCTTTTTTTTCAGGCTTCCCAGCCTAGAGGCGAGTTGTCTTATTGACCCCATATCTCACTGTAAAGAGGACCGATCATGCCATATTCCTATTACAAAGGGATGTTTACATTTCTTGTAATAAGAATAAAAGTGATCACATTTTTTATTTTATTTTTAAAGTGTCAAACGAAAAAAAAAAGTAATCATTTTTTTAAAGCGCCCCTGTCCCCGTGTGCTCGCATGCATTAGCGAATGTATACGCAAGTCCCACCCACATATGAAAATGGTGTTCAAAACACACATTTGAGGTATCGCCGCAAACGTTAGATCAAGAGTAATAATTCTAGTCCTAGATCTCCTCTAACTCAAAACATGTAGCAAGTATGTCCATATTATAATCTAGGTTGTGGAAAATGTCTGTTTATTACAGTGTGGATCGGCCCACCCAATGTTGGGTGTCCGATACCCGTTTTCTTTGATTTCTGTCAAAAATTTCTAATAAAACTTTTATTGAACCTAACTCAAAACATGTAAACAGTAAAAAATGTTCAAGCGTCGCCTATGGGGATTTTTAAGTACCAAAGTTTCTTGCCATTCTACGAGTGTGTGCAATTTTGAAGTGTGACATGTTGGGTATCTATTTGTTACTCGGCATAACATCATCTTTGACATTTAGTAAAAAAATTGAGCCAACTCTGTTTGGTTTTTTTTAAAGCATAAAACATTTTTGCAACGGCCACCATAGTATTCTCTAGGGTCTCTGCTAAAAATATATATCATGTTTGGGGGTTCTATGTAATTTTCTAGAAAAAAAATATGATTTTTACATGTAGGAGAGAAATGTCAGAAATGGCCTGGGTGGCAAGTGGTTAACCACTTAAGACCCATGCCATTACGCAGGTAAAGGACCTGGCCAGTTTTTGCGATTCGGCACTGCGTCGCTTTAACTGACAATTGCGCGATTGTGCCATGTGGCTCCCAAACAAAATTAGCGTCCTTTTTTTCCCACAAATAGAGCTTTCTTTTGGTGATATTTAATCAACCCTGCGGTTTTTATTTTTTGCGCTATAAACAAAAATAGGACAATTTAAAAAAAAAAATCAATATTTACCTTTTGCTATAATAAATACCTCCAAAAAAGATATAAAAACTATTTTTTTTTCTCAGTTTAGGCCGATACGTATTCTTGTACATATTTTTGGTAAAAAACAAAAATCGCAATAAGCGTTTATCGATTGGTTTGCGCAAAATGTATAGTGTTTACAAAATAGGAGATGGTTTTATTGCATTTTTAATAATATTTTTTTTTTTTACTACTAATGGCGGCGATCAGCTTTTTTTTCATGACTGCGGCATTATGGCGGATACATCGGACAATTTTGACACATTTTTGGGACCATTGTCATTTTCACAGCAAAAAATGCTATAAAAATGTATTGTTTACTGTAAAAATGACAATTGCAGTTTGGGAGTTAACCACTAGGGGGCGCTGAAGGGGTTAAGTGTGACCTCATATGTGTTTCTAACTGTAGGGTGGCGGTGCTGGACGTGTGACATCATTGATCGCCTTTCCCTATATAAGGGAACAGACGATCAATTACAGCGCCACAGTGAAGAACAGGGAAGCTGTGTTTACACACAGCTCTTTCCGTTCTTCAGCTCCGGGGACCGATGGCAGGACTCCGGCGGCGATCGGGTCCGTGGGTCCCGCGGGTGCGGTCACGGAGTTTCGGACCGGGTCGCGGGTGCATGTCCGCGACTCACAGCTGGGCACGGCTGGGCACTTAAAGAGGACGTACAGGTACGTGCTTGTGCCCAGCTGTGCCATTCTGCCGACGTATATGTGCAGGAGGTGGTCCTTAAAGGTTAAAGGTTAATGGCACCACGAAACTGGCTGCAGATTCAGTCCCTCACACTGAACACTCTCATACATGTCCTGATTACACATAGAAGTCGGATATAAGAAGGCAGACTTACATAGCGTAATTTTTTTTATAGCCAGGCAATATTTAAAATAGTGCAACACTCACATATTTCATAGTGTCTTCCTGACACTAGGTAACAACGCTTGTTCAGTTTTTAAATAGCAAGTCAGGCAAAAAGAAATTCAAATACATTTCAAGTGTAACTAAAGGCAAAACACATACACACAGTATGGGTGTGTGTGTAATTATATATATATATATATATATATATATATATATATATATATATATATACACACACACACACACTCACACACACACACAGTATCTCCCACACCCCCTCTCATTTTTGTAAATATTTTATTCCTTCTTTTCATGTGACAACACTGAAGAAATTACACTTGCTATAAAGTAAAGTAGTGAGTGTATAGCTTGTATAACAGTGTAAATTTGCTGTCCCCTCAAAATAACTCAACACACAGCCATTAATGTCTAAACCGCTGGCAACAAAAGTGAGTACACCCCTAAGTGAAAATGTCCAAATTGGGCCATTTTCCCTCCCCGGTGTCATGTGACTCGTTCGTGTTACAAGGACTTAGGTGTGAATGGGGAGCAGGTGTGTTAAATTTGGTGTTATCGCTCTCACTCTATCATATTGGTCACTGGGAGTTCAACATGGCACCTCATGGCAAAGAACTCTCTGAGGATCTGAAAAAATAATAATTGTTGCTCTACATAAAGATGGCCTAGGCCAGGGATCCTCAAACTACGGCCCTCCAGCTGTTGCAGAACTACACATCCCATGAGGCATTGGAACACACTGACATTCACAGACATGACTAGGCATGATGGGAATTGTAGTTCCTGAACAACTGGAGGGCCATATTTTGAAGACCCATGGCCTAGGCTATAAGAAGATTGCCAAGACCCTGTTACTGAGCTGCAGCATGGTGGCCAAACCATACAGCGGTTTAACAGGACAGGTTCCACTCAGAACAGATCTTGCCATGGTCGGCCAAAGAAGTTGAGTGCACACGCTCAGAGTCATATCCAGAGGTTGTCTTTGGAAAATAGACGTATGAGTGCTGCCAGCATTGGTGCAGAGGTTGAAGGGGTGGGGGTCAGCCTATTAGTGCTCAGACCATACACTGCATCAAATTGGTCTGCATGGCGGGGGCGTGGCCGGATGTAGGAACGGTGCGAGTGGTGTGGGAATGATGGAGTGAGTGAACGAGCCCCACCACTCCATACCCCTCACCTATGCTTGAGACCATGCTGGAAACCACGTGCCTTGTTAGAGCTTTTTAGCTGACACCAGCCTCGGGTATAATCCCATGTTCCTTGTTACTCTGCCCGGCTTGCCACTGAACTACCTAAGCGATATTTTCTTCAGTGAAAGCAGTGGGACCTGGAGATCTTGCTCCACCGTGGGATTATCTCCCGCACGTAGCGCCCCCCTCCGGGAATCGGGTGCAGCCAAAGACTCCACTGGCCGACTGGCTCCTACCTTGCAGGTGGATTGTGGGAGCCCGGATGGTCGTACGCTGCGCTGTGGTGTGAGAAGTCCGGGGGTGCCGCTGGATGTGGAACAGAGGGGTCGGCAGCAAATAGAGCCGGTGGATTCCCTGTCGGAAGTCTCGCGAGACTTCAGCAGGACGGGCTACAGCTACTGTCAGAGCTGGACCTGGAATTAGCTGAGTGGAGAGAGAGCTCCTGTGTACTCTGCTGCACCCTGCTGGGGAAAAAACAGACCGCAGGGAGTGAGATCTGCAAGGAGACAACTTTCTTAGCAAAGAAATGAGAAAAGACCCAGGTGATACACTGTCCCTCTTGCCTATTTTTGCTTAATTGTTTATACAGCTCTTTACCTCTTGGTCCCCTCCATCTAAGTGAAAATGCTCCCATTTGAAAATAAATGACCTTTAATAATCATTGCAATATATAATGTTGAAAAGAGCAGTATTACCAAAAGCCCACCTTAGTGTGTGTTTAATGAGCAGCCGCTACTAAGGATAAACCTTACATGGAATGATTGTTCCTCTGCTGTATTTTTCCCCTGGATATCCGGAAAAAAAAAAAAGAAAAGAAAGCAAATCCCTCCGAGACCCTGGGAATAACTTTTTTTTTTTGTTTCCTGCACATTATTGACCACCTGGCGCTGGTATTTCTTTATTTATTTATTTTTTTCTCCCCATGTCTATATTTTTTATTTTTTTTTGACCGACATAACTGTAGCCCGTGGTGGGGGGGCGAGCTGCTTCCCGTACATATTCTTCTTTCCTTAATATGTCCAAGGGACAGGTGGGAGCCCTAACTACACGGTCCGCAAAGAGCCAGGCAAACGCATTAGTATTACCAGTAATATCAGCAGCAGCCGCCGCAGCAAAACTCGATCGCTTTGCCCGGACCTCTCTGTCTCCGGCGAAGGGGACCCAACTACAGACGGCACAAGCAGCAAACCCCTTGGACAGGAGAAGCAGGGGCACGATCACAACAAAACCAGCAGCAGTACCCCCTACGAAAACTGTGAGTACCAAAGGGACTGGGGGAGAAAAAGAGTACTCGGCAATCGCTGCAACGAACACTGTAATAAAACCAGCCAGTTTACCCACAGTAACCATGGAGGGGGGCACAACAGTAAGTGAGGGGGAACCCACTTTGAGAGATCTCCTACATGCCATCAACTCCTGCAAGGACTCAATAACAGGCCTAGAGACCCAACTGAAAGGTATCAAGGAGGACTTATGTTCAATGGGGGACAGGTTGAGCAAGACCATAGAAAGAACCTCTATCTTAGAGGAAAGACTAAGTACAGTCGAGGATGACCTACTCCCGCTTAAACAAGAAATCTCAGGGTTAAAGAAACAAATGGACATGCAGGGCGCAAAGATCGATGACCTGGAAAACCGAAACCGCAGGAATAATGTTAGAATTATTGGCATACCGGAGCGGAGTGAGGGAGCCAACCCCATTGTATTTCTCGAGGACTGGTTTAGAGAGACTTTTGGGGCCACATGTTTTTCACCCTTTTTTGGCATTGAACGTGCCCATCGGGTCCCTTTTAAACCACGTCTGCCAAGTGAGCGCCCTAGACCACTCCTTGTCAAAATATTTAACTATAATGACAAAGTGACTCTGTTGCGGAAGGCTAGAGAAAAAGGGGAGATTTTATATAATGGGGCCAAAATCTCGCTGTATCAGGACTTTTCCCCCGATCTGCAGAGGCGCAGAGCTGAATTTATTCCAATTAAAAAAACTCTTCAAAAACATGGACTTCCTTATGCTTTGCTTTATCCCGCCTGCGAGTCTCTGCATTGGGGGGAACTTTTTTCTTTGACTCTCCGACAAGTACTGCGAAGTGGCTTGAGGACAATAAGAAAGACCTATGACCCATAGAGAAGAGGTGAAGGGGAGAAAGAGAGGAAATTGGACTTTTCTTTTTTTTTTTCACTTAATGCACTTTTAAATATGCACATGAATAGTAATATGGTAAATAGCTGAAAATAGGCTAGTTAAAACACAGGGAATCCCTCCTTAAACATAATTAAATAGCACTAAAACTCCACAAAATGGGAGGAGGAGAAGGGAGAAAGTAAGAGGCACTGTAATGATGTTAGAGGGAGGGGGTGGGGCGGGGGGTGGGGGGGGACAGAGGGTAGTACGGTAGGGAGGTATGGTAGTTGGGAGGTCCCAACAATGGTGTGTAGTGTGGAGGCCACAGGTGGAGCCCCTAGGGGAGGCCCAGGAGCGCCAAGAGCGGGAGGGTGGTGTAGTGGGGGAGGGGATGGGAGGGAGGGATTCATTGGGGAGGGCGGGGGGGAGGGTTGGGTTACACACCACTATTAAGCGTTTGATGACACTACTTACAATTGCAATTCCCCTATTCAGATTGTTTTCATTATTTTGCTTTTTTGAGGTATGGCGAAGTGGATAAACACTTCTTGTGGTTTCCTTCTTTTTCTCTCTCCCCTTTTTTTTACTGCTTCCTTAGTGACAGGAGAGTCGTATTACGCTTTCGCTTATGTTAAAAGCAGTGCCCTGAGGAGTGTTTTTTTTTTTTTTTTTTATAGTAGTATCTTATGCCTGGATGTACGCGTTTTTCTGTGCCCTTTTTTTTTCAATATATACAATTTTTGAATGCTGTTCAGTCCAGTTTTTGGGCCTTCTCCCTTCTCTTTTTTGCTATTGGGACCCCTTTTTCTTTTTTCACCAAGATACTAATTGGGCAAAGGTCAAGGGCTACTAAAATCAACTATAATATATGGTAGATAAGACGTTCTGTATAAAATCTCTAAACGTGCGTGGAATGAGTGACCCAATCAAGAGAGCAACTATCTTGGATATGTTGGGGGGGGGGGGAGATGCCGGCCTGCTCTGTCTACAGGAGACACACTTAACTGCAAGCACAGCTACAAAGTTGGGTGGCCCAAAATTCCAGGCCACATACCACTCGTATCACTCATCCTATTCCAGGGGTGTGAGTATACTGGTGAGGAAAGGATTGGTATTCTCCTGTAGAGAGAGCAGGATAGATGATCAGGGAAGGTTTATATTTTTATTTTGCTTAATTGAAAATAAGCTATTTGTGATAGCCAGCGTGTATATTCCCCCCCCCCCCCCATTTAAATTTGAAGTTTTACATAAATTGATTGAGTTTACATTGGACAAACCAGGAATACCGATAGTTATTATAGGCGATTTTAACAAAGTCTTAGATAGGATCCAGGATAGGTTCCCGCCAGGAAATAGACCCAAAACAAAAGGAGAGGACCGCTTAGCGCTACTTTTGGATGAAGTGGGGTTGTGATATGTGGCGTACGCGCCATCCACAGGAACGTCAATACTCCTGTTTCTCGAAGACTCACCACACTTTATCCAGAATAGACATGGCGTTGGGCAATGAGGAGGCAGCAACATTAGTAACAAATATAGAATATGGCCCAAGAGGAGTCTCTGATCACTCACCGATCGAGCTGAAAATAAAAACTAGGGGTAAATGGTACCCAAGAGAATGGAAAATTAGCCCTCACTGGCTCGAACTAATGAGTGAACACAGTATGGTGACGTCGGCTCTTAAAGAATTCTTACAGATAAATGAGGGAACTGCATCTGTGGGGGTGGTATGGGACTCCCTAAAAGCCTACCTCCGAGGTCTCCTGATCCAAAAGATAGGGATTAAGAGTTAGAATAGGGAGGGAGAGAGTGAGATAAGGAATCAGTTGCTACAGGCAGAGAAGAGATATATAGAAGCCCCATCCTCTCACAGTTTAAAAGAGTGGTTAGAAAAACAACAAATATACAAAATGACTATATTAAAAAGAACCGAGGGAAAACGAATATTCCAGAAACAGAACCAGTTTGGAGAGGGAGAGCGAGTGGGGCGTCTACTATCTCTGATTATTAGAACCAATTCCCCCCCCCCCCTCCACTGTTACAGCAGTTAAGTTATTAAGCGGCGAAATTTCCTCCGATAAAACCGTGATATTAAATACTTTTAGGGAATTATTTGTATCTCTTTATAGCTCCAAGAGAAGGGAGGGGACTGAAGGACCGGAAATTTTTTTCCAGGGATTGTCCGTCCCGACCCTCTCGGAGGAAGATAATATCGACATGGAGGCGCCAATCACCCTGGGAGAATTAAAACAGGCAGTGGCGGGGATGTCAATTCAAAAGTCACCAGGCCCAGATGGGATGCCCTTAGAGATCTATAAAAGATATGGGGATACCCTACTACCAGAACTCCTAAAGACATTAAATTGGGCATTGACTCATGGATCACTTCCCACCTCTATGACAGAAGCCACTATTATTGTCTTGCATAAGGAGGGGAAGGATCCAACTGAGGCTTCATCGTATCGTCCTATCTCGCTTCTATGTACTGACGCCAAGATCTTGGCCAAAGTGTTAGCAACTCGTCTTAACCGGTATATCCATGTGCTTATACATCCTGACCAATCTGGCTTCATCCCCAATAGGTCAACCAGTACCAACATCAGGAGAGTGTTCCTGAATATGCAAATTCCAACAGAGGGAGTGGGCTCCAGAGCCGTTTTAGCCCTGGATGCTGCCAAGGCTTTTGACAGCCTGGAATGGGACTACCTATGGAAGGTTCTAGAGAAATTTGGGTTTGGCCCCAGGTTTATGAGTTGGGTGAAGCTGTTATACAATCAACCAAAAGCAAAAATTAAAATTAACAATGAATTTTCAGAAATTTTTCAACTAGAGAGAGGAACGCGTCAGGGCTGTCCCCTTTCCCCCCTTTTGTTTGCTCTGGCGATGGAACCATTAGCTATCAAAATTAGAAATACTAAAGATGTACAGGGGTTCCGCAGACAGACTATAGAGGACAAGATTGCACTGTTTGCTGACGATGTCCTCTTCTTTCTGGGAGACGTTGAAACCTCGTTAAAAAATGTGATCAAAACAGTGGGCGAGTTTGGGCTATGCTCCGGGCTGGTCGCTAACTGGGAAAAGTCAGCACTATTGCCAATTGATCCCCTTGGCGCCCAGATACCTCCTGGAATCCCTCAGTTAAAAGTAGTAGTTATGTTGAAATATCTCGGGATTTGGATCACGAGGGACATCAATAACTTTGTCCAAAATAACTTAATCCCTCTTTTATCCAAATGGGAACATAAAAGAGACGCCTGGTGTAGACTACCATTATCCATAGCGGGGCGATGCAATCTAATAAAGATGATATGGTTACCCTAGTTACTTTATATCCTCCAGAACTCCCCAGTTTGGATAGATCAAAAATGGTTCAAAAGGATATAATCCCTCTTCAGAGAGTTAATCTGGAAGAAGGGACAAGCCAGGATTTGTCTCCAGACCATGCAGTTACCAGCGAAAGAGGGGGGATGGCAGTACCTCACCCGAAAACATACTTTCTAGCTTCGCAGTTACAACATCTTGCGAACTGCGGACTGGAGGGAGGTGGGAATTCCGGTAGATTGATGCTAACAGGGGCACCACACAGGACAATAGCAGAGGCACTTGAGGCGGGCTCATTTGTCCATAAATGTCCAACTATAAAACTTAGCCTTAAAGTGTGGCAAACAACAAAAGTATTGATGGGCTATAAGGGAATAACAATTTTCACCCCTCTCTGGTGCAATCAAAACTTAAAAGAATTAAAGGACATTGAGAGATGTAAAGAATGGGAGAGACAAGGGATAACCCGTTTAAACCAATTGTACAAGGAAGAACAGATGAAATCCTTCGCAGACTTGCGACAGGAATTCAACATAACAAACAAAACATTTTACAGATATCTCCAGATCCGACACGCCATCCAATCTCAGTTTGGGCTACAACCCATCGTATGGTCCCCAGCCCCCACCCTCCTGAAGATAACCTCTTCAAAAACAACTAAAGGCCTGATATCCGTGTTGTACTCAAGAATAGGAGCTAAAACCATAAGTAGGGCAGGCCTTATTAAGAGCAGGATAGGATGGGAGAAAGACTTAGGTCAAATGACCACGAAACAGTGGAGTGTGATCTTGAGGAGGGGGGTATTGGTCTCGATCTCCCCATCTCAGAAAGTATCACACTTGTTCCTCTTGCATAGAGTATACTATACCCCCAGGAGAATGTTCAATCTCGGGTGGAGAAGTACTGACGAATGCCCAAGGTGCAGAGCGACAGGCAATCTTATCCACATGCTGTGGAAATGTCCTAAGCTATTTAGATACTGGGAGGAGGTGGTTGCCAAAATAAATAAAACTTTTAAAACCAAGCTTGAAGCTGAGTCTAAGATATGTTTGTTAGGCAGTATAGAGGAAAACAGAGTACCAGCCACCTCCCTTGAAGTGGTATTGAGATGCCTCTTCCAGGCAAGGAAGTTAATTGCATTGAGGTGGCAGGCCCAGATACCACCCACTGTTAAATCCTGGGTCGAAACCATTAACACAATGATTTGGAGTGAGAGAGTGACACTCACTAGGCAGGGCAATTATAGAAAGTTTGTGAGGATGTGGAAACCTTGGTTAGATGAAACAGGATGCTCTATATAAAAAGAGGACAGCTGTCATTCAAATTCAACAAATATCTTAACCCGCTATCAGGCATTCCTGTATGGGGAATATTCACCCAATAAAGCACATTAATTTTAAAAATTGGCTCACGGTGTGATGGGAGGGTGGGGGGAGGGCGAGGGTGTGTGGGGGGGGGAGAGGCGAGGTAAGACAGTATAGAATAAAGAGATTTTTCACTTATTTAAAATGGTACAAAGAAAGAGGAGAGGACAAGATAGGGGGAAAACGGGGATAAATGTATGGTTGTGTATTTTTTATACTATGCACGAGGATGTAACATTACTTGTATCTTTTTGTATGCAAACAACAATAAAAAAAAGTATTGAATAAAATTGGTCTGCATGGCAGTTCCAGAAGGAAGCCTCTTCTAAAGATGATGCAAAAAAAAGCTAGCAAACAGTTTGCTAAAGACATGCAGACTAAGGACATGGATTACTGGAACCATGTGTTGTGGTCTGATGAGACCAAGATAAATGTATTTGGTTCAGATGGTGTCAAGCGTGTGTGGCAGAATCTAGGTGAGAAATACAAAGACAAGCATGTCTTATCTACAGTCAAGCAGGGCATTATTAAAACATAACAACCCCATACACACCTCCAAGACGACCACTACATTGATAAAGAAGCTGAGGGTAAAGGTGAAGGACTGGTCGAGCAGGTCTCCAGACCAAAACCCTATTGCGCATCTGTGGGGCATCCTTAAATGGAAGGAGGAGGAGGGTCTCTAACATCCACCAGCTGGAGGAGTGGGGCTGGGCTCAGCCCTTCCTTCTCTGAGCTGGCCGCTCAGCTGTCGGCTAATTGCCAGCTCCCATCTCTCCACAGTGACTCACCTGTTGAGGATCCGGCTCATCAGTCATGCCAACTTAAGCCTTCCCGTTCACTTGCTCTCTGCCTTCACCTTGGTCAACATCACATAGACTATCTCCTGCGTTCCTGTTGAAGACTTTGCTTGGCTGACATCACTTCTGCCTTCTGATCCTGCTTGCTGTTATACAACATTCTTCTCTGGCTCTATGACATTTGGCTTGGCTGACTATCCGATCTGGTTCCCGAACTCTGGCTATGTTTTGACTACGCTTACAGTTTATCTTTTTAATATTAAACAAGGGTGATTTAACTGTACTTCTGTCTCAGTCTGATTCATGGTTTCTGACAGAAGCTCTGGTGAACTCTATTCCCAAGAGGGTTAAGGCAGTGCTGGAAAATAATGGTGGACACACAAAATATTGACACTTTGGGCCCAATTTAGACATTTTCATTTAGGGGTGTACTCACTATTGATGCCAGCAGTTTAGACATTAATGGCAGTGTGTTGAGATATTTTGAGAGGACATAAATTTTTTTTACTGTTATACAAGCTGTACATGCACTACTTTACATTGTAGCAAAGTGTCATTTCATCAGTGATGTCACATAAAAATATATAAAATACTTACAAACATGTGAGGGGTGTACCAACTTTTGTGAGATACTGTGTATATATATATATATATATATATATATATATATATATATATATATATATATATATATATATATATATATATATTTATATAATTCTGTATCCTATTGTATCCTATTTCTTAATTTCCTGTCCCATAGCCAAAACATGAAGCGAGAGGAAATCTTGCTAAAGTGAGGGAATACTTGTGTATCATTAGAACTAGTGCCCCTAACAGAAAATATCCTCTCTATTTGTGTTCTGATTTTAAAACAAAATTATTTTTACTTGCACTGATAAACTGTAAATAGGACAAATAGAGAAGATGACTCTCCCTAATTGGAGCGCAAACAGCAATAACAATGGATAGGTTTTCTAATCCCTCTCTACTCCAAAACTTAAAAAAAAAAAAAAATAAATGTTTTTCCCTTAGTTATACTGTACTTAAAGTTTACTGTTATACCTGCCAAAGAATTTATAATGTTGATCAGTGATTCCTGTGATCCATACATTTATATCAATCAGTAAGATCAACTAGTTTCTTCCATAGCAATAATGCTTCCTGTGTGAGCTCCCTGGTAATCATTTAAGGGTGCTGATTCATGGCCTAATACGCAAATCGGCAGGAAGTGGTGATAAAGAAAACCACTTTGTAATTTTTTTATGGGAATTAACTGCAAAAGCTGTGCAGGGGAACCTTAGTGGAACCCGGTTGGGGACATTTCATGTGGTAATTAGAACATTATATGCTTATACTATACACAGTGTTTGTTACCCCCAACATATCATATTCGTGAAATGTGCCTGATGTTCCATGTACTTGTATGAAAAATTATCCTGTTCTCTTTGTATTGCTTCCTTTGTGTGAAATCCCTGGTGTTGCTGCTAGTCACTCTGCCTTCCTTATAAAAACTGACCACATGAAGCAGGAGAGCACACTGTGGTCAGTTTTCTAGCTGTGCTGGGAACTCAGTGTGCTCTCCTCCAATAATCAGACTTGTCCTGACACCCCCCACCCCTCTGCACAGCCTTTTACTGGGAGGCTCCGTGTACTGTTGCTTTTTCTTCCCCCAGCTCTTATGCAGCTGAGAACCAAAGAAAAGATTAAGGGAAAAAAGGGAAAAAGGGTATTTATGTTTTTTGTTTATATCTATCCACAAGTGTTTTGCCTTTCATTTCCATTTTAAACTGAATAGGTTGTTTTACAAAGTGATCGTTTGCAATTTGTAACTTGACCAAAATGTATCCTATAGTGTAATTTAGATTTCATTGAAGTAACGCATGATTTAGCATCTCTCAGTCATAGACAAGGGATAGTCGCTGGTTTTAGACGTTTGATCAGAATTTGATCTGGTTTATGAAAAAATAAAGCATTTCGAAGACAAGACACATGCCTCAGCTGCAAACAAAAAAAGATAGGTGCCAATTATTTTTAAGCAGAATTTATGCATAGCAAATGTTATTGTTCGGGTATTGACCTAAAGAACAAGAAAGTAAAGTGACACACAGGAAAACATTTGCAACCAAGAGTAGCAGAAACTTTCACTAGTCATATATTGAACTAATTCTTGGCCACAGGACAATGGTGGCCACTTCAGATGACCTATACAAGTGCTAGCATACTTTGTAATCACAATTAAATTCTGCGGTTTCAAGGTCAGCTTATAATTCAACTCAGCAATATCTTTTATAAGTCTACTTTCACAATGGGTCGGTGGCGGCGTTAGGGGGTTATCTACTAAAGGAAAATCCACTTTGCACTTGGAAGTGCAGTCGCTGTAGATCCGAGGGGGACATGCAAGTAAAATAAAAAACAGCATTTTAACTTGCACATGATTGGATGATAAAATCACCAGATCTTCCCCTCATTTCAGATCTACCCCTCAGATTTACAGTGACTGCACTTCCAAGTGCACTTTTGTGATGGAGCTAAATAAAATGTCTATGTTATCTTTTTCTTTTAACCACTCAAATGTTACTTTCCTTTCTTTTATTACTTTCCTTTCTTTTATTATTTATTTATTTTCATGTTGCTATATATATATATATATATATATATATATATATATATATATATATATATAATGTCTGTGTATGTGTGTGTTGGTGATCACGTGAGAAACATTAGTATTATTTTCCTTGAAAGAAAATTATGACAGTTAATCATCCCAGAGTGAAGACGATAAACAGATGTCTCTCCCAATACCCACTCCTTCCTGCCCCTCCCACAGTGCAAAGAAAATGGCTGAAAGCTCTTTGGAATTCCTTGTGGCAAAAACACATGTCACAGGAAAAGGGTCATATATGGATGAGCCAATAAAATACACACATATGTGAAGACGTTTGCTTATGTCACGTTGTTTATATAAGGGGCTGGGACCCGGAATAAAGGCCTGTTGAAGTTGAGAAGCAACTTGCACTGATCAGTGTGTTTCAGTGTGATCCCTTTCGCATGCATGCTCTCATCCACATGAATTTGGCTCAGCGGCAGAATTTAACATATGTATCTTGGAATTGGACCAGGGATAATATCCATTACATTTTCAGCGCAATAGTGCAAAGTGGATTTGCCTTTCATAACCCCCATAATGTTGCTATTTTGTGTCTCTAACCACTTCAGCCCTGGACCATTTTGCTGGTCAAAAACTGGGCCATTCTTTTGCGATTCAGCACTGCGTCGCTTTAACTGACAATTGCGCGGTCATGCGACGTGGCTCCCAAACAAAATTGGCATCCTTTTTTTCCCACAAATAGAGCTTTCTTTTGGTGGTATTTGATCATCTCTGTGGTTTTTATTTTTTGCGCTATAAACAAAAATAGAGCAACATTTTGAAAAAAAATATATAAAAAAACATTTTTTTTTTCCTCAGTCAAGGCCGATACGTATTCTTCTACATATTTTTCGTAAAAAAAAATTGCAATAAGCGTTTATTGATTGGTTTGCGGAAAAGTTAGCGTTTACAAAATAGGGGATAGTTTTATGGCATTTTTTTTCTTTTAGTAGTAATGGCGGCGATCTGCGATTTTTATCGGTACTGCGACCTTATGGTGGACACTTCAGACACGTTTGACAAATTTTTGGGACCATTGGCATTTTTATAGCAATCAGTGCTATAAAAATGCATTGATTACTATACAAATGTCACTGGCAGGGAGGGGGTTAACACTAGGGGGCGAGGACGGGGTTAATTATGTTCCCTAGGTGTGTTCTAACTGAAGGGGGGGGTGGGACTGACTAGGGGAAATGACAGATCGCTGTTCATACATTGTATGAATATGTGATCAGTCATTTCTCCCCCTGACAGGACCGGGAGCTGTGTGTTTACACACACAGCTCCCAGTTCTCGCTCTGTAACGAGCGATCGCGAGTGTCCGGCAGTGATCGCGCGCGTCGGCACCAGGGATGAGCAGGGGGCTCACGCCTCCGGCGGCGCATGCGAAATCACATATTACGTGATTTCGCGCAGCCGAGCCGACCTGCTGCCAAAAAAACTGCGGCGGCTGGTCGGTAACTGGTTAAGGACCACAGAAGCTGAATAGTGTTGAGAAGACATTTTTTTATCTATGATGAGACAAATATAAGGTCAACTGATATTAGACGATCACAATGCACAGTATGTGGTAAAAAGCTTGGATTACCAGCATTTACAAAATCATTATAATTCCAAGAGGTGGGTGACAGTTATTTTAAAGGTTAACCTCACTGCTTTATGAGAGCAGTCTATTAGATGAAGAATGAAATGATTATATCATTTATCATTGAGAATAGTGTTTATAAGCATATCATTTTCAGCTTTACTACGTGTAAGAGCAGGATAAGAGTGTTTGGATGTTTTATGAAAATGCAAAGAAAGGGCAAACAAAGAAAAATAAAACTTTGAAAAATAAAATAAAACAAAAATGATGCCACCTGTCTGCAATAGCACACTTACTGCCTTCAGGCTCAGAATATGGGGAAAGAGGGGGAAAAATGGGGGGGGGGAAGCTTCACTCTACAGGTAACACAGCTTAGATTGCACACATTGATAGGTTTCTGTGTTCATACAGTGACAAGAAAAAGTATGTAAACCCATTGGCGTTAACTGGTTTCTGATGTAATTTGCCATAAAATTTGATCGGATACTCATCTAAGTCACAATAGACAAACACAATGTGCTTAAGTGGCTAAAACAGATTATAATTTATTGTGTCTTCATTATATATACTTATTAACCACTTAAGGACCGGACCAATATGCTGCCTAAAGACCCAAGGTGTTTTTACAGTTAGGGACTGCATCGCTTTAACAGACAATTACGCGGTCGTTCGACGTGGCTCCCAAACAAAATTGGCGTCTTTTTTTCCCCACAAATAGAGCTTTCTTTTGGTGGTATTTGATCACCTCTGCGGTTTTTATTTTTTGCGCTATAAACAAAAATAGAGCGACAATTTTGAAAAAAATGCAATATTTTTTACTTTTTGCTATAATAAATATCCCCCAAAAACATATAAAAAAAAATGTTCCCTCAGTTTAGGCCGATACGTATTCTTCTACCTATTTTTGGTAAAAAAAAATCGCAATGAGCGTTTATCGATTGGTTTGCGCACAATTTATAGCGTTTACAAAATAGGAGATAGTTTTATTGCATTTTTATTCATTTTTTTTTTTTTACTACTAATGGCGGCGATCAGCGATTTTTTTCGTGACTGCGACATAATGGCGGACACTTCGGACAATTTTGACACATTTTTGGGACCATTGTCATTTTCACAGCAAAAAATGCATTTAAAATGCATTCTTTATTGTGAAAATGACAGTTGCAGTTTGGGAGTTAACCACAGGTGGCGCTGTAGGATTTAGTGTACACTTAGTGTGTGTTTACAACTGTAGGGGGGTGTGGCTGTAGGAATGACGCCATCGATCGAGTCTCCCCCTATAAAGGGGATCACTCGATCGATGCAGCGCCATAGTGAAGCACGGGGTAGCCGTGTTTACATACGGCTCTCCCCGTTCTTCAGCTCCGGGGAGCGATCGCGACGGAGCGGCTATAAACAAATAGCCGCGCAGTCGTCCCGGATCGCTCCCCGAGGGAACCCGACCGCCGCGTGTAGCGCGGGGGGGTCACGATCAGACCCCCCACCCGCCAGAAGGCAGGGACGTACAGGTACGCCAATGTGCCTGTACGTGCCATTCTGCCGACGTATATGTACATGCGGCGGTCGGGAAGGGGTTAAACATTCATAGTACTGGAGGATAAAAAGCAAGTCAACCTATAGACTAATTACTTCAACCAAAGACAAGTGGAGTCAGTAGTTTGCACATCTGGAGTCAAATTAATGAAATAAGTTTGGAGGTGTGGTCTAGAGCTACTTTGATTGATACAAATACCCAAACATTTTAACCACTTAAGGATCCCTTCACGCCGATATACGTCGGCAGAATGGCAGTAGCCGGCGCGTGCACGCGACTCGATCCGAAGTTCCGTGACCGTGGCCGCGGGACCCACGGACCCGATCGCCCCTCGAGTCCCACAATTGGTACCCGGAGCTGAAGAACAAGGAGAGCTGTGTGTAAACACAGCTTCCCCGTTCTTCACTTTGGCGCTGTCATTGATCGTGTGTTCCCTGTTATAGGGAAACATGATCAATGATGTCACAAGTCCAGCCCCGCCCCCCTACAGTTAGAAACACAGATGAGGTCACACTTAACCCCTTCAGCGCTGCCTAGTGGTTAACTCCCAAACTGCAATTGTAATTTTCACAGTAAACAATGCATTTTTATAGCATTTTTTGCTGTGAAAATGACAATTGTCCCAAAAATGTGTCAAAATTGTCTGATGTGTCCACCATAATGTTGCAGTCACGAAAAAAAATCACTGATCGCCGCCATTAGTAGTAAAAAAAAAATATTATTAAAATGCAATAAAACTATCCCCTATTTTGTAAACACTATACATTTCGCGCAAACTAATCGATACACGCTTATTGCAATTTTTTAACCAAAAATAGGTAGAAGAATACGTATCGGCCTAAACCGAGGAAAAAAGTTTTTTTATATATTTTTGGGCGATATTTATTATAGCAAAAAGGAAAAAATATTGCATTTTTTTCAAAATTGTCGCTCTATTTTTGTTTATAGCGTAAAAAATAAAAACCGCAGAGGCGATCAAATACCACCAAAAGAAAGCTCTATTTGTGGGAAAAAAAGGACGCCAATTTTGTTTGGGAGCCACTTTGCACGACCGCGCAATTGTCAGTTAAAGCGACGCAGTGCCCAATCGCAAAAACTGTCCGGGTCTTAAGTGGTTAAGATGGCTGTTCATAAAAAGCATCAGATGATGTGAACCATGCCTCCCAAAGAGGAGCTCTCTGAAGTCATACAATCAAGAGTAGCTGATCTTCATAGGGCTTGAAAGGGATATAAAGCAATATCAAAGTGCTTATGCATTCATCAGTAGACAGTTAAACTGTCTATAAATGGAGACAGTTTAGTACTATAGGTACTCTTACTAGAAGTGGGTGCCCAGTCAAAATGACTCCCATGGCACAACACAAAATCCACAAGAAACAGCAAAGTGTCCAGGGCAGAGAACCAAGGAGGAAGCCGCTGTTCGGAAAAAAAAAATTCTGAGTGCCTGAAGATTGCTAAAGAGCACCTTGGCAAACCAAAAAGTTACAGTGAAAATGTTTTGTGGACTGATGTAACAAAGGTTTAATTGTTTGAAAGGAATACTCAGCACTATGTATGACACAAAAAGGGAACAGCTTATCAACATTAAAAGATCATTCCAATTGTGAAGTATAATGGAGGGGACATCATGATCCAAGCTTACTTCGCTGCCTCAGGGCCTGGACCATTTGCTATCATCAGGGGGAAAATTAATTCGCAAGTTTACCAAAATATCCTACAGGATCATGTCAGGATGGCTGTCTGCCAGCTGAAGCTTATTAGAAGTTTGGTAATGCAGCAGGACCCTAGGCACTGGAATAAATGAAGATTAGCTTCAGAAAAATAAAGTGTGCCCTTTGGAGTGACCCAGTCAGAACTTGGACCTTAATCCCTTGGAGATGCTGTGGAATGGCCTCAAAAGAGCCATGCACAACAGACATCCTGCAAATGTGTCTGAGCTGAATAAGTTTGGTAAAGAACAACAGCTGAAACTCCCTCCTGAATGTTGTACAGGTCTGACCCAAATCTACTGGAAAACACTTGCTTGAAGTCATTCTTGCCAATGGAGGTTCAACCAGCTATTCACGCTAGGGATTCACTTACTTTTCCCCCCAGCAATGTGAATGTTTAATGGGGGGGGGGGGGGGTTCAATAAAATGTTTTGGTGTGTTATCAGATTACACACACGGAGAGTCTGCCAATAAGAAAAAGGCAGCCTCGTCCGGCGAAGGAGGAGGGAGGGGCCTGATGAGGGTGCTCGTCGGAACATGCTGCTAGCTCTGAGGAGCTCCGTGGGCTCCATGGATCCCTCGGGTGTGCACTAGGCTGTGTCTCTTCCCTTCCCCCCGCTGTGCCTCTTCCCCCCGCTCCCCCCGCCCCTCCTTCCGCCATGCTACCTTGGTACCGCGCTGTGGAGTGTGGCCGTGGGGTTCTCCTGGAGACGTGGAGTTTGTGGAGTCCCGACTTTGGCAGGCGTTGGAGGAGCTGAAGGGCTCGGGTTCCGTGTGCTGGGCGCGCTGTGCGGTGCTGAGGAGTTGTGAGGAAGTGCAGCCTGATTCGTCTGACTCGGCGGTGTGAGTTACCAGTGTGTCAGTGTGTCAGCATGGTTCAGCGTGCAGCGTACCTCAGTGAGTGAAGCTGCAGCTGACTACCGATAGTGGACTGATAGAAAGACTGTGACTATCATTGATTAAACCTTAACGTAATGCTACCTAAATGTTAATCATCAGCTAACTATATAAAGGCACCTCAGTGAATGTGGCTGCAGCTGCAGCGGATTGCTGATAGAGGAGGATCGATAGAAGACTGTCACTGACCCAATGCTATCTAAATGCTATCTAAATGCTAACCATCAGTCAACTATAAAATTACACTCCAGCGAGTGATGCTAAGTGTTGAAGCGGTTTGCTGATTGAAGACTGTCACTAACTAAATGCTAAATAAATACTAACTATCAGCTAATCATAAGCTAATTATATAGCAACCGCATGCAACTATAAGTAACTATAAGTTACTATAAATGATTACAATTATAGGCGATTGAGTTGTGATTAGCGTGTCAGGGTACAGCGCACTACAGTGCACTATAGTGAGCGAGGCTGAAGCAGAAACCGAAGCGGATAGTGGACTGCCACTTTAAGTGATTACAAGGGGTGTGGGGTGTGTGGGGAATAGTGTGCCAGAATAGTGCGCGGGGAAGCGTGGCTTTCTTTTCCTGCCCCCTACCACCTTCCAGCTCAAGCTCACCTACCAGCTCACATTGCTCCCACAGTTCGCAGGTTGTCACTACACATTAAATATTAAAGGTTGGGAGACGCCTGAGCAGGAGACATGAGATAAAGGAGAAGGAGAAAAAATAAGGAAAACAGAGGACACCTTTCTATCTTCAGAGGTTCACCAACTGGTAACTATAGTCATAACTTTAAGTTCTGGTAAATGCTCCGGTAATTGACTGCAACAAGCGGTGAGTTATTTTTTTTTACTCTACCGTTTTACTCTACCGTTGGCTCCTCTGTATGGAAATCTTGTTATCGGTGATTAGACGGATTGAAGATGTGAGACTATTTCTTTCCTTGTTTGTCATTTGCTATAAAGATTTTTTTTTTTTTTTTTTTTTTCCACTAGCTTAGTATAACTATATAAGATATGACTTTTCAACTGTAAATCTGCCATTTATTGCCACTCGACTGCCGATTTTTTTAGAGGGGAAATAACAGCCCCACTACTTATCCGCTATTCAACTGTTGAGCTGCCTGAGGGGTCAATAGTGGAATAACTATTCAGAATTGAAAGCCCTTATAGTCGATCAATTGGCCGTGTCAAGGGTATTTGGGGGGTCCCCCGATCATTTTTATTTCTGTGTGACTAACAGAATATAAGAAATGAGAGGTCGCCCAGTTAGGGGTGCTGTGGCCAACGCCCCCAAAATAAGTGCCAGCCCTGGCACTATAAAAAAATACATGACACAAGACACTTCCAAAGACTGTCCTAGTGAAACATCTGGGGCCAAAAGCAGACTATCAATGGGCCAACAAAAAAATGGACAGAGAAGGTACTCTGAAACAGTGACAATCAGAGAGTCTGAGGAGGATGTTGCGGAACCACACGGTGCCACCCATAAAGATTTACCTCCATCAAAAACAGAGCTATTAGAGATGTTTTCGCGACTAGAATTATCAATCTCACGAATGGAGCTCTCGTTAAAAAATGAGATAACGATTGTACACGAAGACATGAGTCATTTATTGAGAAGAGTGGAAGAAACTGAAGAAAAACTGGATAGTCAAGCAGCTGAGGTGTCAGAGTTAAAAATGCAAATGAAGGAATTACAAATAGAACAAAGGAACTTGAGGTACCGAATGGAAGATCAAGAAAATCGGAACCGGAGGAAAAATTTGAGGATCCGTGGTTTACCTGACCTGGAAGGAGAAGACCTCCAAGTAAAACTCGATAAATTATTCGGCCACATTTTGTGTAAAATAGAAACGGAAAAAATCAAATTCGAAAGAATTCATCGGATTAGAAAACCGGCGGAATTGGCAGCGGGAATACCCAGAGACGTGATCGCAAGATTTCATAATTTCCAAGATAAAGAACAGATTTGGCAGCGTCTTAAAACCATTAGGCCGGTAACATTCAATGAGACTGAATTACAGATCTTTCCGGACCTTGCCACCGAGACCCTCTCTAGAAGGAGATTATTAAAACCGCTACTCGAACATTAAAAAATAAATGGTATCCAATATTCTTGGGGTTACCCAGCGTGTTTAATCGGGAAGAAGGAGGGCAGGTCCGCGACCTTAAGGTTCCCTGAAGAGATGACCAAGTTCTGTAAGAGACTGGACATCCCATTGATAGAGATACCTGGTTGGAATGAACCACAAGGGAAGATATCACCTATACCGGGTCATCAGACATGGAACCTTATCCCAGGAAATAAAAGAGGAAAATAATTAAGAAAAAATCCACACAAGATGAATAACAAAAAACGGAGATGATGATGTGGGGGGCTGGGGGGTGGGGGGGTCGGGGGGGACCGGCTGGTGTGAGCCCGGGGAGTTCCAGGGTCCTGGGGCTACTCACCCACCCCCAGCCTTTGGTTGGGGGGGGAGGGCGGTGGCAGTTCGGGATGTAGTCACACTCGCAGAGCTCAACCTCTGGGGCGAGAACCGTGGGCCGGGTGGAGTAGGTTGGCCACGGATCCAGGTGCCTATTTAAGGCCGTAATGCCCCTATTGGTGGGGGAAGGGAGGGAGGGGGGGAGGGTTAGGGTGAATGGAGGGGTCATAGTACAGAGTAAATGGGGGGAGGTGGGGGGGTGTGGGAGAGGGTTTGGGGGGGAGTATCTCCGGTTATCAGTATCAGAAATAAGCTGCCTGTCGTGGTTTTGCCTTGATGCTTATTGGAAATCCTGTCTATGCAAGATGACGAGTGACATGACTCAATTTATAGCGACCGAATATAATAATAACAATGTAACGGGAGTGGTCGGGGGGCGAGTGACTATCTGGTAGATATTATGGGAACCTTAAAAATACTCTCATATAATGTAAGGGGATTAAATTCCCCGTTAAAAAGGGGTAATATTTTAAGAGAAATTAAACATCTCAAAGCAGATATAGTACTTATACAAGAGACACATATCTCGCAGGAGTCAAATCTTAAAATAAGCTCACCGGAATACCCATTATGGTACTACGGAGACTCACCGACTAAACTGGCAAAGGGGGTTGCCATAGGGTTTGCCAAGGAAGTTAGATTCGTCCTGGTAGAGAGAAAAGTAGATCCCGAGGGGCGGTATCTCCTACTTAGAGGAAAAATAAATGAAGTGGATTATTCTATTGCAAATATTTACTGTCCAAATAAGAACTCCATGAGATTTCTTAAGGGGGTCATCGAGATGTTTATGGACTTCAGGATAGGCAGGGTAGTTGTGGCGGGTGATATGAACCTCTGTCTGGATCTGGATCTCGATTGTACGTCCCGTGCACAGCGGACTGGAGATGCACAAAGAAAACTACTTAAAAAAAAATTACATCAACTCCAATTGATAGATGTTTGGAGAATACAGCATCCGAAAACACGTGATTACTCATTCTACTCCGCTGTGCACGGGACGTACTCTAGGATCGACTTTTTTTTAGTGGATCATAGCTCATTGGACGTAGTGACAAGTTCGGGAATTGGGATAACTACCCTGTCGGATCATGCGCCAGTTTCAATTAATTTAAAAAACGAGGGAGCTCCCAAAAGTAACACCAAATGGAGACTTAACGAGGATTTAATACAGGATGAAGAGGTTGTAGAAAGGATAAAACAGGAATTAGAATGGTATTTCAAGACAAACTGCTCCGAACACATGTCGGAATCATTAGTTTGGGAGGCTCACAAGGCCTATATCAGGGGCATACTGATCGCAATAGGATCAGCGAAAAAAAAAGAAACTAAGAAGAAATATGATGAGTTATATAAAACTATCTTGGATCTTGAACAGACCCATAAACTAACAGGAGAGCATGAAGCGGAGCGCACTGTTATCTTAAAAAGAGAGGAATTAAGAGATCTTATTGAATATGAAAATAGAGCGGCATCTTACAGACGTAAGAAAGAGAATTATCAATGGGGTGACTTGTCGGGTAAATACCTAGCAAAAGGGTTTCAAAACAAATTTAAGGGTAATTTTATAGAAAGCATTCAAACAGGCAAAGGGAGTAAGGTATATACAACATCAGAGATTGCAAGAGTATTTCAAGAATACTATGGGAAGTTGTATTCGATATCGCAAGGGGACACCTCCGAAAAAACAAAAGTAGAAGTGTTAATACAAAAAAATTTTTAAGTAACACATGTTTAAATAAAATACCAGATGACAAAATTAGTTTTTTAGAAGAACCTATAACGGAAATGGAAATTCGTAATAATTTAAAGGAGTCACCAAAGGGGAAAAGCCCAGGCCCCGATGGGCTAACAATTGCATATTACCAAAAGTTCAGTGACATTCTGATCCCCAGGATGTGCTCTTATATAAACGGTATTGGTTTAAACTGGGATATTCGTCAAGAGGCATTAGAGGCTGCAATTACAGTAATCCCTAAGATAGGTAAAGATCCCTCCTTATGTTCTAGTTTTAGACCCATCTCGCTATTAAATGCAGACGTAAAATTGTTCGCCAAAATCTTAGCAGGGAGAATGAAAACAATCATGAAAGATTTAGTACATACTGATCAAGTAGGCTTTGTCCCCGGGAGGGAAGGCAGGGACAATAGCATCAGAACACTTCTGTTGACACAGATAATAAAAGATAGTAAATCCCCAGGTCTACTCCTGTCTATAGACGCCGAAAAGGCTTTCGACAGGGTAGACTGGGGATTTCTATTGAACACATTGGAGTTTATCGGGATCGGTCCAAAAATGATGGGGTGGATAAGCGCTCTGTATAAACACCCAACGGCAAGAGTTAAGGTGAATGGGACATTGTCAGGGACATTTGAAATGTTCAATGGGACTAGACAGGGGTGCCCCCTGTCCCCCCTTTTATTTATTTTATCTTTGGAACCATTGCTGGCCGGGATTAGAAATAACCCCGACATCAGGGGGATTCAAACAAATGATGGGGAACATAAACTCGCAGCGTTCGCCGACGATATCTTATTATTTATAACGAATCCAACTATAACACTCCCGAATCTATTAAAAACCCTCAAATTGTATGGAGATGTATCTAATTTTAAAATCAATCCTCTAAAATCAGAAATCCTCAATATTAGCGTGAATGCACAGGACGTACGGAGATATAAGCAAGAGTTTCCATTTATTTGGAAAGATACCGAGATAAAATATTTGGGAGTTAATATTACATCATCCCCTGACCTAATCTACCTACAGAATTATATACCATTATTAAATGATATTAAAAAAGATTTAAAGAGAATTGCATTGAGACAAAGATCCCTACTAGGGAGAATAAATTGTTTTAAAATGTTTACTCTCCCTAAGATATTATATATAATTCAAATGTTACCAATCGCACTACCGGGTGCTTACTTTAAAATACTAAAACAGTTATTAAATAGGTTTATATGGCGTAACAAAAAAATGCGCATAAGTATGGAGGTGTTAATTAGAGATAAGGAACATGGTGGTTTGGGGGTACCTGATATTTACACATATTATATGGCCATTCACATGGCACGGGTGGTTGATTGGGTCAGAGATAACAAAGAGAAAAGGTGGGTGAGATTAGAAAGTTGTTCAAATAAGTCACTGTTAGGAAAAGAGATTTGGATACCGCCACATTTTAGACATATAAATCCGCACATGCACAAAATCACATTGGCATCCATGTCTATATGGGATAGGGCACATAAAAAACATAGATGGGGTTATAACTCCCCACTAATCCCTTTATTTGACACAAATTTTTTTGTACCAGGGAAAATGGACCTGTTTGGTAACTGGATTAAAAAACCAGATGCACAATTAAAAGACATATTAAAAGACGGCAAAATTCTTACCTACCAGGAACTAAGTAAAAAAAAAGAATTGTTTGAGTTGAACAGGTGGCGATACTTGCAGCTGACGCATTTTGTAGATTCCTTCCCCTCCCCCCTGAGGTCAGATAGATACTTGCTCCCTTTGGAGCGTTTGTGTTTAGCACCAAAGGGAAGGGGCGCGATCTCCGCAATTTATAAAATATTGATGGGATTGAAAGACCCCGGTTTCCCTCCTTATATTAATAAATGGGAAGAGGAATTGGGAACGGGTAAAACCGAGACAGAGGTCAGGAAAATATTAAAAAAGACGCATACGACTTCATTTAATTGTGCATTGATCGAAATGAACTTTAAGTGTTTAGCACGATGGTATATAACCCCGGCCATAGCACACCGTTATCAAGACGACACCTCCAAATATTGTTGGAGGGGCTGTCTTGAAGTGGGCACTATGTCACATATATGGTGGACCTGCCCAAAAATTAAAACATACTGGAATAATGTATTATTAGTAATTGAGGAGATAACCGGAATTAAAATACCTCCTGATCCATGGGTCTGCTTGTTTCATGGGACAGAAATGTCAACTAAACAGTACATGAGAACCTTACTTCCCCACGTACTAGATGCAGCAAAGAGTCTGATCCCCAAACAATGGAAGGACCCTATGAGCCCGACAGAGAAGAGCTGGTTTTGCAGAATTAATGATATATATTATGCTGAACAGCTCAGGTACATGGGAGAGGAAGGAGAAGGCGGATTTAAACGAAAATGGCAGGATTGGGCTAATTTTAAACTTGCACCAAGGTATATAGATAGGATGATATAGTGTAGGAAGGTTAACGGGCAAAGAGTGATTCAATAGGAGACAGAATTCCGGAGATAGGGGAGGGTGGGAGGGTGGGGATAAGGGTTGGGGGTGGCTTGAGGGTGGGATGAGGGTTTGTTCGGCTAGGGGAAACTAATGTATCTATTTATGTATTTAAGTATTTTTTCCTTTCTCTCCTTTTGTATATTTATTGACATATATTTAAAAAAGCACTTTTGCAATAACAAAAAAAAAAAAAAAATTTCCAACCATGATGCGAACTAAGGAGACTGCGAATTGAACGCAAATTGATTGAGTATCCTGATAGTTCTCTGAGGCGGATAAAAAAAAAAAAAAAGATTACACACACACTTGTGAAAATGGATACATGACATTTTTAGGGGCTTGTCCTTATCCCCTTCCTGACCAGCTGCCACAATTGTACTGCGGCAGGTTGGCTCCCCTGGGTGAAACTATGTTACTTTATGTTGGGGCGCTCTTTGACCACAAGGGGGCACCCGCTGCTCGCTCGTAACCGAGCGAGAACCTGGGATCTGTGTGTGTGTAAACACACAGATCCTGTTTCTCTCAGGGAAAAGGAGACAGATCATGTGTTCACACTAAGTAAGAACACTGATCTCTCTCTCCTCCTAGTCAGTCCCATCCCCCCACAGTTAGAACACACCTAGGGAACACAGTTGAACCATTGATCCCCCCCTAGTGTTAACCCCATCACTGCCAGTGACATTTATATAGTAAACAGTGCATTTTTATAGCACTGATCGCTCAATAAATGTCATTGATTCCAAAAATGTGTCAAAAGTGTCCGATTTGTCCACCGCAATATCGCAGTCCCAATAAAAATCGCCGCCATTACTAGTAAAAAAAGATAATAATAATAATAATAAAAATGCCATAAATCTATCCCCAATTTTGTAGACGCTATAACGTTTGCGTAAACTAATCAATATACGCTTATTGCGAGTTTTTTTATACCAAAAATATGTAGAATACATATTGGCCTAAACTGAGGGGAAAAAAATTGGTATATTTATTATAGCAAAAAATAAAAGATATTGTTTTTTTCCCCCAAAATTGTCGCTCTTCTTTTGTTTATAGCGCAAAAAATAAAAACCGCAGAGGTGATCAAATATCACCAAAAGAAAGCTCTATTTATGGGGAAAAGGATGTCAATATTGTTTGGATACAGCATTGCACGACCGCACAATTGTGAGTTAAATCGATGCAGTACCGTATGGTGAAAAGTGGCCTGGTAATTGAGCAGCCAAATCAATTAGTGCATATTTTAAGTTAAAGTGTTTGTTAACCCCCCCAAACAAAAATTGATCCTGGTCCCTTAAAGCAGATTAAACAGCACAGTGCTTGTGCTGTGTAATCTGACCCTCTCTAAACTGTAAAAAACCTGCCTTGATCCTGCCACTTCCTGAATCCCCCTCTATATGCTGACCACGAAAATCAGGGCTGCTGAGCCCTGACCACCATGGTTAGCGTTTGTCCCTTCATCATCTGCAGCCCTGATCTCAACTCTTCTCTGTCCCCCTCACCCCCTCCTTCCTGCCTGTCAGGTAATCTTCTAACTAAATATACAATGATATGGAAAGGCTTACATGTGTTCTACTGAAGTATTTGTTTTTTAGGTTAACCTTCTAGGTTAAAAAATGATTTAACGTTATGCACAAAATATGTATAACAGTATTAATATTCAATAACTACAGTCATTTCATCTGTGAGAAGAAAATTATTGTCAATAATTGGATAGTGTATAATTTGTGTTAATATAGGAAACAAAATCAGAAAACAACAATTTTCTTTTTTTTTTTTAGGACAAAATAGCCTAGATTCATGTGTCATTAATATGCTGGATTGCAGGTCAGTCAAATGTTGTAATACAAATAAAAGTCCCAACAAATTGGAAATATAAATATAACTTGTAAGTCATCTGGGAAAAAAAAAATCTGTGTCAGTACTTTCCAATGGGTACTGACAGACAGTAAAACAACAATCTAACTCAACACTAAACTCACAACTTGGCTACCTTTAAGAAGACTACAAACATCAGCAGTTTATTATATAGAGATCTTTGAACAAAAAGAAATGGAATATGGCCCGTTTTTCAAGTGAAAACTATGGAGAAAGCAAGCTATAAGCCACTTAGTGATAGATCGAAGTTAACAAGGTCACAAGATTCATTTGGCAGGGAAAGGCTAACAAATTTGGAGGTTTTGTGACATCTGTCGGCTTGCAGTCTGACTGGGGCCACCCATTCATTTCATGTCGAGCTCCAAACACTTTTCAACTGGTAATGATATTTCTCTCTGTGACCTGTAGTATATAGAGGTTGATAAGAATTTTGTGCTTTTTCTGTGGCTATACACCAACACCCTGTAAGCACAGGCCTACAGTAAAAAAAATAAAAAATAAAAGAAGCTATCTAGACACTATGTGAAAAATCTGTTAAATCTGGCAAGTCAGAGACTTTGATGAGAAGAAAGAAGAAAAAGGAGACAAATCCATTGTATGCTAGTACTATGATCTGAATGTCTACACTTTGGCTAAGGTTTTACTTATACAGTACTTTTTGTTGAAAATCTGGTCACACTAAGGCCTCGTACAGACGAGGGGATCTCCGCTGGAAACGGTCCACCGGATTTTGATCCGATGGCTTGTACACACCATCGGATCAAAATCCGCGCGGAATACATCCGCGGTGACGTGTCGCGCCATCGCCGCGACGATGACGCGGCGACATGCGCGACGCTGGAAGGTAAGTACTTCCACGCATGCGTCGAATCATTACGACGCATGCGATGGAGGGGAGCGGACGGACTGATCCGGTGAGTCTGTACAGACGACCGGATCAGTCCGCTGGACTGGATACCAGCGGATAAATTTCTTAGCATAATTTGTACCGGAAACATGCTTGTAATCCAAAGCAGTCATATATCAAAGCGAATTTCTCCTAAGAAATAATGGAAACGCAAATTATTTGTTCCACAACCATTTATTCATAAGTCTTTCAGTTTATAGTCCATATAAAACGATTATAGCAATGTGATAGATTGTGTAACCATAAAATGTCCATCCACAAATGGAAGCCTCCACAAGGGGATTAGAAGCAAAACCCAGCAGGAGCTACAGAGCATAAAAGAGAAGAGGAAGGTGCCTTTAAGTGTCGCAATATGGTTACATTTAATGAAGGTACAATATTTCGCAACTCGCATGGTTGATGAATAAAAGAGGCACATCTAAGTGTGCAGGAATCCGGGGTAAGACTGTCCACATAGACCGTCCCCCACACCGCTGGCTCTCATGGCTGTCAGTCTGCAATCGTGATTGGGAAGTCTACCCTGCAGTAGAGCAATCTGAAAGCGAGGCTTGAACAGCTCGTGAAGCTACAACGCCAATGACGGTGAGGAAGATGGTCTATGTGGAAAACGTTACCCCTGATGCCTGCATACTTAGATGTGCCCGTTTTAATCATCAACCATGTGAGTTTCTAAATGTTGTACCTTCATTAAATGTAATCATATTGCTACACTTGGAGGCGCCTCTCTACTCTTTTATACTCGGTTGTGACATGACACTACTTGTATATCAAGACATTGCTTGTATATGAGGTCTACATGTATTTAGAAAATGTTGCTGGTCTTGCAAAACACTCTCAAACCAAGTTACTCTGAAACCAAGAATTTACTGCATTTTAATTCAGTATTCTGGAATAAAAAATTGCTACCTGGATAACAAGATACCACAAAGGCACAGTTGCAACAAATTCCAACTTTCTTCATAATGCAAATATTATCTTGGCAGGATAAGGATAACAAAAAAAATATAAGTGGGACATATCTAACATTATTGAGTTTTACTGCCCATTTGCTGATTTTCTTACTTCCGTTAACACACAAAGTGTTATTTCAGCATTTCAGAGTTACCATATTTTCTGTCTTGAAGCTCGGATGTTGTTTTACATGTCACTACCATTCATTTAGCTTCTAACTCAGGCAAAACGAGTCAGTCGTCTCAAACTATCTAAGACTAGACCCTCAGAGAAAACACAAAATACAAATATTGTTTAAGCCATAAACAAAAGCTCACACTGAGGCGATGCGCTGGCGGGAGACAAAAAAATCTCCTGTCAGCAGCATCTTTGGAGCGGTGAGAGGAGCGGCGTGTATACCGCTCCTTCACCGCTCCTTCCCATTGAAAACAATGGGAACCGCGGCAATACCGCCCGCAATGCGCCTCTATAGAGGCGCATTGCGGGCGATATTAACTATTTATCGGCCGCTAGCGGGGGTTAATACCGCACCGCTAGCGGCTGATACCCGCGGCAATTCCGGCGGTATAGCGCCGCTATTTTTAGCGGCGTTATACCGCCACCGCAGCTCCTGCCTCAGTCTGAAAGGGGCCTAACAGACATATTATACTTACCTGCTCTGTGCAAGGTTTTTGCACAGAGCACCCCCAATCCTCCTCTTTTGGGGTGCCCCGTTGGCGCTCCTGGCTCCTCCTCTTCATCCGGTGAACCCACAGAGACCCGCACCTATATACCACCTATATTTGGTAGACTGCAGTCCCCATGAAGGTCTAATGATAACATTCCTTTAAAGGTAAGTGTACTTGTACAGTTAACATTTAAATATCCCCACACCCTAAATCCTACAATTAACCCTGTCCCTGCTTCTCGCACATCATCACATTGGGGCCCCCAGGAAAATGCACTAGCTACCTATCAATTTAATTAGAAAGGCCATTATGTATTTTATCCAGGTGCTGTTTTTTAGAGCCAGCGGTCGGCTTTCCAGGGATAACAACCGATGCCGCTAAAAGCATACCCCCTGCCGATCCGCCACTTACGGTGGCTAGAGACAGAGAGGCATATGTAAACACGAAAGTGACGTCACGTCATCACTTCCGGTTTACGCCGTTTAAAAAAAAAATACAGTATTCAGAATTGCCGTTTTTGGCGATCTGAATATGTTGAAGTTTAAAAGGAGGGATTTGGGGTATTTTAGACCTCCGATCTCTCCATAAAGAGTACCAGTCACTACCTATTACTGTCACAATAGATGTTTAGATTCTTTGTGACAGCAATAAAAGTGATCAAAAAAGTTTTTATTTTTGTTTGTTTTTTAAACACAAAAATCCAAAAAAATAAGAAAAAAAAATATAAAGTATCGCTGCGAGCTCGTGCAGCAAAGAAAACGCATACGCAACTCACTCCCGCATATGTAAACGGTGTTTAAATCACAAATGCGAGGTATCGCCGTGATCGCCAGAGCGAGATAAATGATTTTAGTTCTAGACCTTCTTTGTAATTGTAACCTGGTAACCGGATTTTTTTTTAAAGCGTCGCCTATGGAGATGCATGTCTCACTGAGCTGTCCTGCATAGCCAGGAAATCTTCTGGGACCTATGATGTGTCCCAGAAGATTGCAGGGAGGAAGGGCCGCCTAGGCGGTCCAAGCAGAAGTAGGACCTCGTCAGTAATTGTGATGCATTGCGGAATCAAATCAAAACGTTGATCAGATAATCGTAATCAAATTGAGCGCACCTCTAATCTATGGGCAGGGAGATTTTACAGAGATCGATCTACCGATTGAATTCTGAACTACCACCCATCAGTTTTTCCATGTTCAATCAGCACTGCAGGCTAAAGCCTGCAAGACTGATCAGTGTATTCAGACAGTGGAGAAATCACCCCATTGTCAGTACAAAATAGCTCAACAGGGAGTGTGTGGATAGAGGAATTGAATCAGTTGATTTTTTTTATTCAACCAGCAGGCCTGCCTAAACACTCCACCATTGTATGTGGATATATAAAAAAAAACAATTCCACGCCCAAAAAATAATATTTATATATATTATTAAACAATAATTTGGGTGCCCATGTAAAGGTCCCAAACACACAATATGTGCTAAGCTGCCCCCCTAGAAAGTGATGAAGTGTATGTGACTTCTATCTGATGCGTGCTAAAAAGTGTACTGGGGGCGCTGTGGAGTAATATGCAATTACACAACTTATCCTATAATATGCAACAAGTAAATTAATAAAAATGTGTCATGTTGTACGTGATAAATCAATCAATAAATGAATAGTAAATAATAAAGTCCCATTGGTGCAAACAAAGATACATAAATGCTTGAATATCCTCTAGATATATTTCTCGCTGTGATACAAAAACTGTCTCCGGTCGTGCAAACTTAATTGATCTTCCACCACCTGGATAATTAGTACGACACCCAATGTGCACAAATAGTAAATTGTGCTTACCAGACCTGGTTGACCTATTTAATGAAAAAGACGGTCAGATACGCTTGAGCAGGATACGACATATAAATCGACTGGAGCATGTACGATACCTCACCCTCGGAATGCTGAGATTTTAGAACATGGAGTACAAACAGAGAGCTTCCAAAGTGCAACTCTATTTTATTAAAATGGAATAAAAACAGCAGCCAATTGGCTACTCACATAAAAAGTGCCCTTCTCCCGGCACTGGGGCTGCAAGCTTTGATAAAAAAACTCTGGCTCTCCCACCTCCGTGGCGGCATGCATTCCACCAGCTGCTGACACTATCCAGACGATCGGGAAGTGACGTAGGACATAGTACTCGTGACCAGGTTGCGCCGCCGACGTACGTTTCGTATAGTTACATTTTCAAGGGGCTTGATTGATTTATTGATTTATCACGTACAACAGGACACATTTTTATTAATTTACTTGTTGTTGCATATTATAAGATAAGTTTTGTAATTACATATTACTCCACAGCGCCCCCAGTACACTATATGTGGGGATAACAAAAAATATTTTCTGCCAGTGGCACTTGAATGCATGAAGGGAAACCAGGCTGTAGAGGATGATTGCACTTAAAAAATGTCCCCCTGTTCAGATTTCGCTATAGTTTCTGTTTTTATTAAATATCATTATGTCTCAAACATATTTCAAATAACATATATTTTAAACATTGCAACTTTAATTGTGCAGGGGCAAATGCTATAAGTCACTTGTGATATTGTAGCTTATCATTAGCATATCGTTATTATTTATTACTGCTGATATTGCAAGACAGTCAGAATTAATCAGTTCTGTTCCTAAAGTGTCAAGGAAACGCAGAACACACATGCATGCACATTAATATAAATATAATAAATGCGTTTTTTACATAATCTTGCTGGGAATATATTTGCAGCCAGTTTAAATGAAAAGGAATGCCTATATTATTTACAAGACTACACATCTGCTAAACATGTTAGGCATTCTTGTGTTCTAAGTTAACTAATGCTTGCCATTGTCAACTTAAAACTTAAAATTAGGTCTGTCAAAATTTAGTAATATGGAATTATGGTTATTCCAATTTACAAACTGTCAAACTGGTTATTCCCAAAGTAGGGTTGGGTAATACATAAAAGGAATCAATGTAAAGAGGGTGAGAGATTGATTGTATGGATACTATAAGGGCTCCGTTAGAACATATTTCAGATCATGTGCATTATCCCTAGAGAAGACATGCAGAACAAACAATGCTTATCTGCTTCATTTTAATACCTTTGATGGTATGCCAAGCACATCCATATTAAAAGTTTCCATCCTGTAGAAACCATACGGTCTGTATCCAATCGTCAAGCTCATTAATTGATCTGCATTCCTTATGCCCTTGAAAATATCAGAGTACACTAATATTTCATGTTCTTGCTTTATAAATCATGGAAGAGAGGAAAAAATATATTTCCCAAAGTAGACTCTGCAGCAGACTGTTTATTATTCTCTATGTGTCTTCAGTATAATGTGAACTGCACTAAAAATGTATATTCAGCATCATCCCCTATTTTGTGACTAATCGTCTATACTTAATTTCGCTCAAATAAAGTATACCAGTTTATCTGGAAATTTGTTCTGCATTTGCCACCAAATACTTAAAGAGCCCGTCCACCCAGAAGTAATATTTTATTAATAGGTGGAGTCAGGTTAGCGGAGTCAGCTCCTTGCTTCTCATATACTGTTCATACCCAAAGAGGTCCTGTGCTAAATCCAACACTTTGGTCATCAGTAGTAAAACAATTTATAACAAAAGAAAAGTTCCATCTGAAATGTAGGCAGGCACTAATCAACATATTTGGATTTAATAAAAAAAATTAAGACTGTCTTCACACTGTGCCGTTCTGTTGCTGTACATTACTGTGCATTGTAACATGCAGAATGATTAACCATTTACCTTATTTATCAGCATATAACAAGCACAGGCGTATAACACGCACCTTCATTTTAAGAGGGAAGTTTCAGGAAAAATCCTTAATTTTTAAATAAAGAACTTTGAAGCAAAATAAGGGTCATTGTCCATCAAAGCAGCTTGCTCAATGCCCATCTGCAGCCTTGCCATTGCCCATAAAATGCTCTTTAATACAAAGTCCTGCCTCCTTGACCGGCTTCTATGATAGACAGAACATTGGTCCAATGCCAGCCCAGGAGACGGTACTTCCTATTGCAGAGACCACAGAGTAAACAAATTTCCTTGCTGTATGTAATCCGACGGCGCTCGTCCCGCCCCCCTCCCCGTATAACGCGCACACACTATTTGCAACACATTTGCAGGGTGAAAAAGTGAGTGTTATAAGCCAATAAATAGGTGCTCACACACAGCATAAAAAAAACTCAAACCTGCAGTTTAATTCTAATTTTGTAAATTCTTTATATAGAAAGATTCCCCATATATAAAGTAAAATCAAGGTATATCAAGATGCATAAACAAAAAACAAATGAGTTTATAAGTTAGCAGGGTGAAAAATTGTCACCAGCACACCATGGATCACCAGAATGGGTCCTAAGCTTTATTCATGATCACATTGTTGCAGCTGATCGCAACATTTCAGAGCCTCAAAGGACCCCTCCACATGCCTGATGGGTCACATGGCTTCATCAGGGGGATCCCAGATGAAGCCATGTGACCCTGTTGCATAACATGCAGGGGAGGGGCCGCATAACGTCACAACGCTAACACATCAAGGTACCATGAAAATACAAACACATACATGGATGGTGGATGTGATTATACAGCATATATGCTAGAACAGTCTGGTGCACTGTGAAGCACTGAGTGTATTTATTTTTCATATATATGGAGATAAAATTGGGAGTAAAGCAATAAAGAACATCTGAGTGGCCATATCACATCCCCAGGATAAAGATCTGAGCCAGTCTAGTCTCCAGAGGTGGGACAAAAGTGTTGTGTGACCGAACTTGGGTGGGGGGGGGGGGGGGAGTCAAACTTTTAAGGTGAGAGTTTATCCGGTGAAGGGTGTGCACTATAGCATGCAGATATCAGCACAGAGTGGTGGAATGTCAACACACAATTCGCAGAGACGATTATGTTATGCATTTGCACAGATGAGCATGCTATATGTATTTAATGAACCAAGGACACTTGCTCAGACTATTGATCACATCTGAATATGAACTGTTGAACACTTTTTGTATTTTCTTTTGTCATTTGTTAGTTTTGTAGTACAGTAGGGTAGCCCTGGAGAGCTTGAGTAGGATTCTCACCTCTGCACCATCTAATTCTATATGTTCCAAAGACCAGGCCTTCCTGAAGACGGTGTGTTTGTGGAAGTAGAGGTGCAGTCAGCAGATCACATCCATTAACCTAGCTAAATCTGTTGAATGGGAATCGACAGCATGAGGAACCCTTTCCAGTTCAAAAACCGCAGGGGTGGATGAGTTCATTACCTTCTGGAGGATCCCAATCATGGTCTCATGCACACTCTCAGTACCAGTTGCTTCTGTAATATCTCAGAGCCGCAGGTTGTTCCATCAGCTCCGGTCCTCCAAGTCCTCCATATGAAGCTGCAGCTGAGACAACTGTGTAACCTGTAATTGCTGGTCCTGTTTTAATGCCGACACCAGAGCAGTAGTGAGAGTTTCTCCAGGGGACACCTGCTCACCCAACTGCTGGACCTCAGTACAGACTGCAGTAAGATCCCACTTTTGGTCCTCCTCTAGTTTAAGAATCAGTCAAAGCAACTCTGGCTTTGTGGAAAGGGCACGGATCAGAGCTCACAATTCAACAAACTGGGTGGAAAGTTGGCAGCTATTAAGATGACTGAGACGTCCTAAGCACACCAGATAGAGGGAAAAGATGGTCCAGAGGCAGGAACAGAGTCCCGTAGCACTCCTTGTGCGTTTGCCATGACAGCTCATGTGCCATGGGCTTTGGCACATGAGGTCCTGGACAGGAACCACTTGATCTCAGATGTCTTGGCAAGCTTGTGATTGTACTTGGCTTTCCTTTTCATGGTACTCATATTTTGGCCAGCCACCGAGTATAATGAAGAGATCAGTAGGTGAGGGTCAGGAGCCAACACAACTAGCCTCTTCTCTCTGCCATGACCAACTAACATCCTATTTGTTATTTTAACAGAGCATAGCACAACACAAGGTTAGTCAGCACCTACAGCACTGTGTTGGGTACCATTGTAAATTAACCATAACAAAGTGCCTTGAGTTACATTAAAGCGGAGGTTTCGCGGGTTTTGCTTTTTTTTTTTTTTTAAATGTCCAAAGCCTGGTAACAGAGCTAGCTAGGTACTACTCACCTGCTAGCCGCTCCTATGTCCGTCCGCTCCGTTTTCGCCAAAAAGGATACCTTTTAAAAAAAGAGTCCTGGCCTTTTCCATTTTGCTTGTGGGCAATTTGAATCCCACAAGCAAACACTTCCTGGATTCCAAGTCACATGACGCGCTTTGCACGTCACGTGACCCGGTTTCCGTGTCACGTGACACTCGAGCTGGTCTCCTGTGAGTGTTGTAACGTCACTCCCAGGAGACCTTGCGCACAGCATCCAATTACGCCTCATCGGGGAAAAGGAGCGACATGCCCACTCCCTGCAGGGAAGAAGACCCGGAAGTGAGGCTGAAGACAGGTAAGTGCACAGATCGGAGAAAAAAAGACAACAATAGAGGTATGTATTAAGGCTGCAGACATGATTCGTATGAAGTTAAATTTGAGGGTGAACCTCCGCTTTAAGCATCTAGCCACAAAAGAGTGAAACCCACCTAAATGTACTGCAACTTTGTTAAGCTCAAAAACAAAATCTTATAGTCTCCTGCACTACAACATTCAGACTGGGAGAGGAAAGGGAAGTAGGGTCTCGTTCACATTTGCTTTCGTCTTTAAAGTATTAAACCCAAAATCAAAAATATAATATATTGCAGCTAACCAATCAATTGATGTGGAGACTGCATAGGTTTTCTTTTTTTAGGCATTTTTTCCCCTCTGTTTTCACCGGATGATCTGGGTCAGTAACACACCTCCTGCATTAGGGTGCCTACACTCTAGATCAGGGGTGTCAAACTTGTTTTTTTCACAGACCACACCAGCATTATGGTCCAGAGTGCCCCACTCCCCCTACATCAGATGTCAAGAGTCCCCCACCGTCCGTTACATCACAGTGCAAACCCCTTACCATGTGCTGCTGCTGGGAGAAAGCTGGAGGCATTGCTGGAAAGCAGAAAGTGTAGGGTATGGAGGAGGACCAGAGGAGGGCTGGTGTCAGCTGCTGGAGTCTGCTAAATGCTAAGACCAGGGGAGGAATCGTCAAGGGGGTGCTGAGGCTGCACAAAGAGGCACATGATCTTTAGAAAGTCTGTTCTCCTCTTTGCTGCGGACTACAGAGACAAGATAGGGCGGTGACGAGGGGGGTGCCACAGCTGGAGAGGCGTGAGCGCCACATGAAATTACCTAGGAGGGCCATATTCGGCCCACGGGCCTTGCGTTTAACACATGCTGTAGATGAAGGAGCACCTTTGAACAGCAGCATTGTCAGTTTGGGGAGGGGAGTTTTTGATGCATTAGCAGATTTAGATAAAGTAACACATTTAATCCAAACTCCAGCTAATATTTTAAAATCAGTTACAGTAAGTTTTTCTTTTGGGATAAAGGTTTTACATCAGTGAAGAAAAGCTGATCATTATTCACCCTACATTTTGTAAAAATTATCCAACATTTGTTAGGATTGACTTAGGATCTCAAACAGGTGAAGCCTAGATTTAATTGCCCTAACAATTAAGGGGCTTTAAGGAGAAATAGATACATCTGAAGCAGCAGCAAGTGTGTTACCTGCCAGTGTGGAAGCACTTGGTCAGGAAATATCCTTATTTCTGGAGGCGCAGAACAGCTCCTGATTACAAATAAGAATAGTTCAAGAGTGATATTGTAGACAATCAAGAGGGGCAACCTTGTGAGTACAGAAGCAATTTCGTAGAAATCACACCACACAATTGTCTTCACAAGTTGAGTAATTAGAGGGACTCCTCCTCCTCATTGCAAACAAGTATTTTATACAAACCAAATAGTGATAGTGGAACTGTGAGGGGATCTTGTGCATGTAATCAGCCATACAGTTTTGGAAATCAAAAAGTTAGCTGTTTGGAGTGCTGCCTACTTATACATTGTAAGCACCCTTGTCAGTGTTAAATGGGTTGTTTCATTCCTGTAAAATGATACATCTGGAAGAGAGCTTGTTCTTTTGAGAAACAACAGACTTGCAGCTGAATATAAGGCCCCTTTCACACCGACACCTTTTTCAGGCAAGGTTTAGCCCCAAAAATAGCGCCTAAATACCGCCTAAAAAAATCCTGCCTGGCAGTCTTCAGTGTGAAAGCCAGCGCACCTCCTGCGCCCAGTGTGAAAGGGGCATAAGACCCCTTTCACACTGGGGCATTTTTCAGGCACTTTAGAGTTAAAAGTGCCTGAAAGAAGCCTCTCTGGCTTTTACATTTGGATTGCAGATGAGGCTTCTTTCAGGCGCTTTACAGGAGCTTTTTTAATGCCAAAGCGCCTGAAAACGCCCGGAAAATGCCCCAGTGTGAAAGGGGTCCAAGAATTGGTAAGTATTCAGAGAGGATTTGACAGGTGGCGAGTAGACAAGCACAAGCTTTTACTCCTTGAGATCCCACACTTGCACTTCACAACTGTACGCAGTTGCCGAGCGGCTCTGTCCATCACACCTGCGACAGGGGGTACAATTCCTGATGCTGCATGTACACCTTTTGGCCACGGCCTCCGCAAATAAAGTGGAAGCTGTAAAAAAAAAAAAGAGGCTCAACCAAAGGGTTTTACCACCACTCAAACACTAGTGTGAATGAGCCCTAAGTCAGTAAGGCTCTACTGCATTCATTGCACAGTACATATAACAATTTATGCTTCCTGAATAGAAAAGGAGAGCAGAGGGATGACCTTATAAATGCACTGATTTACCCTTATTACAGGCTGAACAAGGCTTTTAAAGAGAATGCAAAAACAAGGCTGAATAGAACTAGAACTTATAATAACTAAATAATATAAAAAGATAAAAAAATGTTTAATAAGTTCCATCAAAGAAGAAAAAACAAACACATGCTCAAACCATTTTATTGATGCTTTAGGAATTCATATTTCATTTATTTTCTGTAGGCAACATGCTTTCCAGATGGCAGTTACTGATGTCAATGCTATTTATATCTCAAATCAAGTAAACATTTGTATTAGGCAAAGTTAAACTATTTTAATGTTTCTACACAGAATGTTTGCTATTTAGGTAACGTTGTTTCTTTGCTTGCTGAGCACAGTGACTCAGAGGACTTCTAAAAGCATCAAACAAAAGTGGAGCGCAAGGTACAAACAGAAAATCTCTGTGTGCTTTTACAGTAGCTCTTATTATTTCTCCAGCCCTTGCTGTGCATTAGTGATACATACAGACATAACGGCTTTGTCTGCTCAAAAAGACTGCTGTTTTTTTACAGAATGCCTGTGACCTTTGTGAGAATATATGGTCCTTATTTAATGGAATTATTCAGATAAAAAAGAAAAGGTACGTACTGCCTAGCTTATTAACAAGCTTGAAAAAAGAATGAACAAGTACCTAGGCCTGCTTTACTTGATGCAATAAAAAGGAAACGTCAAACTACAGATGTATTTAAAAAATGACACACAATACACAATATTCATAAGACAAAGTGTTCACACCATGGAAAAGGCAAAAACACTCTAGTTCCTCTTCAACTGTTCTCGAATGTCTAGGTTTTCAGACTTTATTGAATCATAAATGAAGGTCATAAGTGAAATCAATCAGTGTCTATGAGAAAAAAAAAAACTAAAGAAAAATATGCTCGGCGCCGCTCTTCTATACATGCACTTTATTTCTCTTTAACAAACATATCAAGTACTGAAGAATAACCAAGTACTCAGAAATGCAGTCAGGTCCTAACTTCAGTAGTGAACTGACAATGCTGAACATGTAAAAAAGGATGTGTTATGGAAAGGAGGAAAAAGGGAGGTTGTGATATCAGCATGTAGTTCTGTAGTTCAGAAGTCAGGACTTATACATGTGCTTTGCGCAAAGCAAGTTGGTGGATGTATCATCATCAATTTCGCTAAATACATGTGCGTATACTTCCAAAAAAGGTTTAAATGCACTGATGGTTTCTGCAGTAATTGGCAGTATTTATATAGTCCACATTTTGAGGAAGCTCATGCCATCTTTCTCAAGACACTACAACAGGTTAGTAAACAGACCAATAAACACAAAGTCCCATCCACCAACAACATCCCCAAGTGATGACATTACGATGGGGGAAAAAGACACAAAGGGAGCAAATCACAATAAACCATCAAAAAATAAAAATAAACATCATCCTAGCCTAAAGTGATTCTAAGGCCTCGTACACACGATAGGATAGCCAGAGGACAACAGTCTGAAGGACCGTTGTCTTAGGTTAACCTATGAGGCTGACTGAAGGTTCGTCGTGCGTACACACCATCAGTTAAAAAAACGATCGTGTCGGAAAGTGGTGACGTAAAACACAACGACGTGCTGAAAAAAACGAAGTTCAATGCTTCCAAGCATGCGTCGACTTGATTCTGAGCATGCGCGGGTTTTTAACCGATGCTTTTGCATACTAACGATCGTTTTTGACCTATTGGTTACCAGTCCATAGGTTCAATTTTAAAGCAAGTTCTCATTTTTTTTAACCTAAGGTTATGTAGCGCTATCCCTTCAGGAGCCGCTGGTTGTTGTTGGGATCGGCATATTAAGTTACCCTTTCAGTGTTGTCTAGGGGTGCGGTTGATAAGTAGAGTAGCTTAGAGCAGGGCTCAAAATTTCAAGTCCTGAGCCACTAGCCAGACCTTAAGAGTAACTCGCCACCAGTTGCCCCAACCAACACCTCCCCTGCCCCACCCCTAAGTCCGCCCCTAAACACGACCTTGTAAATTATCTCATGAAATTACACTGTTAAATATTTTAAACAGAATTACGTTCCAAAAATAAATATTTACAAAATTAACAAAGCATATCAGTACCCATCTGTGCAGCCTTACTGTGCCCCATCAATGCAGCCTTACTGTGCCCCATCAATGCAGCCTTACTGTGCCCCATCAATGCAGCCTTACTGTGCCCCATCAATGCAGCCTTACTGTGCCCCATCACTTGCAGCATTACAGTGCCCCATCACAATCACTTGCAACATTACAGTGCCCCATCACTTGCAGCCTTACAGTGCCCCATCACTTGCAGCCTTACAGTGCCCCATCACTTGCAGCATTACAGTGCCCCATCACTTGCAGCATTACAGTGCCCCATCACTTGCAGCATTACAGTGCCCCATCACTTGCAGCATTACTGTGCCCCATCAATGTAGCATTACTGAGCCCTATCACTTGCTCATTACTGTGTCCCCCACAAAAAGATGATTTTTTACATATTTTTTGCCGATTTTTGGGGCAGGTAGCGCATGCACAGCTCTTGGTGCAGACCGACATGGTTTCATCCCATTCAAACGAAAGGGCTCAAATCACACAGAACCTGGAAGGCCTCTGCCACAGGCCAATTACTTGAATGGGCTAAATGAACAGATTGAGATTGATCGAATCCTCCCAGTAGATGAAGTATAGGTCACCGGATGACAGCAATAGTGTACCTGTCAACATTCCAGTCACCAGATCCCGGATGGTTCGTTCAGGCCCTGTTGGACAACCTGCCTCCGGGTTCTCCTCAAGCCGACCCCCCATTGAACGGCATCCTGCCTGGGATCTCCTCAAAAGAATTGTGAACCCAGTAATTCACTTGGGTCCCTATCAGGAACGTGGAGCTCCGCGTAGCGTATGACCCCGGCCTGGTAGGCCATCACCAGCGTCCGTTGGATGCGCATACCCTGAAGGTGGGTGCCGCACCTGGAACCCGCGAAAAACCACACAAAATGGCGTCTGCCACAGATATACTGTCCCCCAGCATGCCTTGCGAGGGAAACCTCCTCCAATTGGCTGCTGGGGAAAAGCGGCCCTGCCAGAACCCCTCTAGCGCCAGCTGTCGCCCAGGGGTGGAATCAACACCCCTGGAGCGCAGACTGACCTACAGGACAGTTCAAGAATGACAGCAGCCCAATTTAGAAAATTGTGAATGGGAGCAAAATAACTCTCCCATTCCCCACTAACTTTAGCGTAGTGCCCATACTGAAAGTAAGGGGGCGCTACGGTTAAATAACCTATGGGGCCTACACACGATCGGTTTGGACTGATGAAAACAGTCCTTCAGACCGTTGTCCTCTGGCTATCCTATCGTGTGTACGAGGCCTAAAGTTTTTTTTTACCTTAACCACTTGACCTCCAGAAGATTTACCCTCCTTCATGACCAGGGCATTTGTTGCAATATGGCACAGCGAAACTGACAATTGTGTACTGTATATATTAATTGTAGATGCTATAACTTTTGCGCAAACCAAACTATGGGATTTTTTTTTACTAGTAATGGCAGCAATCAGTTACTGTCATTCTGCCTGTGTAACAAACTTTCAGTGGGTGCCAGCGGACATTGAGTCTCCAGCTCCTACTAGATACGTGAACCAGAGCAGGAGAGCCGCCCTGCCACCATGTATGTACAGTTGGCAAATGGTTGTTTTTCAGGGGTTGGGCTTGTCCCCTTAGTTACAGTGAAGACAACTCTTAAGTAACAATGAGCTCAGGCATGTTCGCAAACAGTACGTGCAGAGCCTCCCAAGCAGTCGGCACTGCACAGAGCTTATCACAGGCAATCAGACATTTCCCATTATCTGCAGCCACACATCGGGACAATGTCTCGCTGTTTGTGCCGACTTCCTGGTGGGCTCTGCACGTGCGGTTTGCGAACACGCCTGAGCTCATCCTTACCCATAAGGCAGAGCTTGACAAATTTTCTTGGAATCTAGGAACCAGCTAAAAAAGTTAGGAGCCAGAAATGCGCCGCATCCCGCCGAGCTTGTGTGCAGAAGCGAACGCACACGTGAGTAGCGCCCGCATATGAAAGCAGTGTTCAAACCACACATGTGAGGTATCTCCGCAATCGTTAGAGCGAGAGCAATAATTCTAGACCTTCTCTGTAACTCAAAACATGCAACCTGTAGAATTTTTTAAACATCGCCTATGGAGATTTTAAAGGGTAAAAGTTTGTCGCCATTCCACGAGCAGGCGCAAATTTGAAGCGTGACATGTTGGGTATCAATTTACTTGGCATAACATTATCTTTCACAATATAAAAAAAAAATGGGCTAACTTTACTGATAGCGGCCGTTTACCACGTGATCGCTTTGTCAAATGACAGAACGATCACTTGTAAACAAACCAGCATCAAGTTATGACGCCGGTTCCTCCCTCCCCTTTGTACCAATTAGTACAGTGTGAGAGGAGAAGGGGAGAGATCCTTTGCAGCAGCGCTGTGGGCACTACAGATCCAGCCTGCTCAGTGCCCATTCCAGGCATGCCAATACCCTGCAATACCCAGCCAATACCCTGCCAATGCCCAGCCAATACTCAGCCGTCCATCCATAATCTGCAATACTCATCCATCCATACCCAGCCATCCACATCCACGGCTCATCCATGCCACATCAGTTCGCATCCATGCCACTACAGTAACTCAAAGTGTAATTAGATGGTCAACTTAGACTTGAAATGTATGCCCCTAGAATGCTTGCTGGTGCTCCCTGCTTGTTGGGCCTCTGTATGTGGCCATGCTGTGTAAAAGTCTCACATGTGGTATCATCATACTCAGGAGGAGTAGTAGAATGTATTTTAGGGTGTAATTTGTGGTATGCATATGCGGTGTGTGAGAAATAACCTGATGACAATTTTGTGAAAAAGAATAAAGAAAAAAAATTTTGATTTTGCAAATTATTGTGGGAAAAAAATTACAACTTCAAAAACCTCACCATGCCTCTTTCTAAATACCTTGGAGTGTCTACTTTCCGAAAACGGGTCATTTGGGGGGTATTTGTACTTTCCTGGCATGTAAAGGTTCTCAAGAAATGTCAGTACTTCAGGTGTGATCAATTTTTAGACATTGGCACCACAGCTTGTGGAATAATTTTCTCACTGACCAAATAATATACACCAATTTTGATTAGTTTTAATCCGTAGGGATTCACATTCCTTTATTTATCAGTTGAGATTTTGTATGGTATATAGTTATCCTCTGGAGGGGCATCAACCTTTATTTAATTTATATACACTAATTGTTTGCACAATGTTCATGTTGTGTTGATTCTTTAGCGCAACCTAATTTCCCCCTTTTTTTCTGCTCTTTACGTCACACGTGCAAGTTCACTCCTTTGAGGGTAAGCATCCACTAACCTTATCTAGGTATACATGTATTTCTCTGTATACCCTCATACTTGAGCACTTACCTTTAGCCTGGATCGGTTTTTATATTTCAATATTTTTATTGAAGAAAAGAACAGAATAGTCGGCACACACAGGCCACTCGTTAAACATTTCAATGAAGGAAAACAGAAAATAGAAATAATAGCGATTCCATTCATTACACAGTATTAAGGCCTTGTAAATAGAGATACAATAAACAAAAAAAAATAGAAAATTAACCCCAAATAGAGACAGGCCAAAATCACTGCAAGCCCCAATAGGAGCTTGGGCACCATTATACAATCTAACACAAGTAAATTAAGAGTCAAAGAGCAATACCGTGTAATATATGACAAGGAATCTTTATCCGTTTCCTGAGAGTCTAAAGATCAGATAAGATTCCAAAATGACCTAGTATACCGTATGGTCAAACACAACAAGCATTAAAGGAAGAAAATAAAGAGAAAGAAGGAAAAAGGAAATAAATTAAAAATAAGAAGAGAGGAAAAATAAGAACAAGAAAAAAGTAAAAGGGTATGAGAATAAAAGAGCAGAAGAGGGTCAACTCAGAGCTCATTGGGGAACCGAGATATACTGAATCCAGGGGTCCCAAATTTTCTCAAATTTCTCCGATTTATTATGGAGTATATGCGTGAGTTTATCGTTTACCATAATCCAATTTACCTTATTTTTAACAAAATCCAGAGGGATACTCAATTGTTTCCACTGACGGGCCATTGCGATTCTTGCCGCTAGCAAAATGTACAAGATTAATTTCACTGATGTCCTGGGCACCTCATCAGGCAATCTGTGAAATAAAGCTATCTCGGGGGATCTACGGATATTCACCCCCGTCACTGAATGTATCAAGTTAAAAATCCCGATCCAGAACCTGATCACCGTAGGGCACTGCCACCAAACATGATACATTGTCCCCAATTGACCACAATGCCTAAAGCAATTAGGCGAAGCAGACACATGCATTTTAGCCACCCGAGTCGGTACCAAGTACCACCGTAAAAGAGTTTTATAGTTGGCTTCAATTAACGTGGTATTGATAGAGACTTTAGATAAGTTATAAGCCATATCTTGCCAATCTGACAATTCAAAAACAATATTCAGATCTTTTTCCCAATGCTTCATATAAGGGAGCTTTGAGTTTGGTTCAGCGAGGGACGTATAGACCACAGAAACCCATCCTGTTACTAGCCCCTTTGCCTGGCAAACCAACTCAAATGGTGTGAGTGCCAGTGGTTCAGTAACAAGATTGAGCTTGCGTCTGACAAAAGATATTATTTGGTTAAATCGGAACAATTCACTATCAGGTACCTGTAACTCATCCTTAAAATGTTGGAAAGAATGTATCTGATGACCATTAAGATAGTCCCCAATTCTAAGCAATCCTTTATTCAACCACCAATGAAATGGTTGTGGTGCCAAACCAGGTGGGAACTCTGGATTACAAAAAACACAGGGCTAAAGGAGTGTGTGGAGATGCTAAGGATGCCCAGTGGCGTACTCTGTCCCAGACCGCCAATGAATGTGATAAAGAAGGGCATAAAATAGGAGGGCGTAGTAGACTGGGAAGCCACATCAACGTTCCTATAGCCAGAGGATGACAGGCGAGCGCCTCAATCGAGACCCAAAGGGGCGTGGGACCAGCCGCTGTAGTATAAGCTAATTGAGCCACCTGAGCAGCTTGGAAATAATTTTGCAAATTAGGGAGGCCCAGACCTCCTTTTGTTTTTGGGGCATATAAAGTCTGTTTGCTCAGCCGAGATCTCTTATTCCATATAAAGCGGAGAACCTCAGTCTGTAGACACTGTAAGTCTCCTCTCGGGATAGCCACTGGTAGAGTTGGAAAATAATAAAGTAATCTGGGTAGGAGCGTCATTTTGACAGAGTTTATCCTGCCAAACCAGGATAAAGAATAGTCTGCCCATCGACGAAGATCATCTTTCAGTTTTTTAAACAAAGGGGGGTAATTAACCTTGTAAAGCGTCTCAATAGAGGACGTTATTTGAACCCCTAAATAAGGGAGAGAATGTAGTGCCCATTGAAAATGAAAATCATCCTTAAGGTTCTGCACTATGGAGTGGGGAAGGGAAACATTAAGGGCCGTTGTTTTGTTAGGGTTTAAGGAGAGACCAGAGAGTCCAGAAAACTGATCTAATAATGACATTAAGTGGAGGAGAGTAACTTTAGGATCGGTAATATACATGAGAACATCGTCAGCAAACAATGCACATTTATGGACTTGTTGCCCACAGCTAATACCAGAAATGTTAGGATGGGACCGGATTGCAATAGCTAAGGGTTCGATAGCGAGAGCGAAAAGTAAAGGTGAAAGCGGGCAACCCTGTCTCGTACCACGTTTGATATCAATTGGCAATGATTTGAAAACCCTTATCGAAACCTGAGCTGATGGGGATCCATATAAAGTTTTCAGTAAGGATAAAAAGTTGGGGCCAAACCCAAAAATCTCTAAAGTAGTAAATAAATAATTCCAATTTACACTATCAAAGGCCTTGTGAAGGTCCAATGATAGAAGTAAAAGCTCACGAGATAGGGGGGAATCCCAATTAGACCGGAAAGCCGAAATCAACGTTATAGTTCTACGAATTTGGTCTAGTGTTTGGCGCCCAACTATGAATAGCGACTGATCTTTATGAATATATCTTGCCAAAAATGTATTCAGGCGTAAGGCTAAGAGTTTCGTAAGAACCTTCAAATCACAATTGATTAATGAGATGGGACGATAGTTAAGAACATCTGTAGAATCCTTATTGGGTTTAGGTATAACGCTAATGAAAGCCCTATTCTCATCAAAAGGGACCACGCCTCCACTCCGCAAAGAATTAAAATAAAGGGCCATATGTGGTACCAATTGTTCAGAAAATTTCTTGTAATAATTATTAGGTAGACCGTCCGGTCCTGGCGATTTAGAGAGTGACAGCATTTTAATAGTATCGCTTATCTCTTCACAAGAGAAAGGCTGGTCCATTAGTTCTCTATGTGCCTCTTCAATAGAGGGAACAGATAGACTCCCCAGAAACCCCCTGATAGATGAGGAAGAAGCCTCCTGGGGTTGCCCATAAAGATTAACATAAAACTTATGGAATTCTTGAAGAATTTTTTCGGGATTTTGAGAAATATGTCCCCCTGAAAGACGTATTTTTGGCAAAGCCGAATGAGAATATCTAGGAGTAAGTTTATGCGCTAATAAGGATCCTGGGCGATCACGCCAGGTGAAAAACCTATGGTTAGACCAGCGCAATTGTTTTTCCGCTTTCGTGGTGAGGCAAATGTTAAGTTCCAATCGCGCTTGCTCAAGCTTGGTCAGCAAGACAGGGGAAGGAGATTGTTTATGGAGGGTCGCAATAGTTTTATATTCCTTAGTTTTAGTAGCTACCAATTCTTCACGTGCTTTTTTGATCCTGGAGGACAGCTGTATAAGAAACCCTCTAACTGACGCTTTATGCGCGGCCCAATTAATTGCAGGGGAAGTATAATCTGCTTTATTGAACTCAAAATATGATTTTAAATGAATAGAAATATTCAGATAGAAGGATTCATTACTGAGAAGGGATTCATTCAAACGCCAATGTGATTTAGCTATTTTTGTCGTTAGGTCAGAAAGTTGCAGTAAAACCGGGTCATGGTCAGACCACGGAGTGGAGACTATTTTGGCCGAGCGTAATTTAGGTAGGAGTCCCGAGAGGAGAAAAACATGGTCAATGCGAGAATAACGATTATGGGCCCTCGAGAAGTGGGAAAAATCCCCAGAGGTTGGATTGGCTTCCCTCCAGGCATCAACAAGGTCAAAGTGATACAGCAACTGAGCAAACTTACGACTTTGTCTAGAAGGGGATTTGAAAGAGACTGTGTGGGATTTGTCCATTATAAGATCTAACGCCAAATTAGAATCGCCCGCCAAAATAACATCTCCCTCAAACTCAGGGGCCAAAGTTTGTAGGAGGGAACGAAAAAACGCCACCTGATTCGTGTTAGGAGCATAATAAACCAAAAAAGTTACCAAATTTTCTCCCAGATATCCCTTTACTAAAAGGTACCATCCCTCCCGATCTCTAACGACTTTAGTATCAGTGAAGGAAATTCGATTGGAGAAACAGAGAGCCACTCCCCTTTTTTTTCCGAAGCATTGGCAAGATAGCATGTAGGAAAACTTTTATGAATATACCGTGGAGTAAAAGAAGGGCCAAAGTGAGTCTCCTGTAGGGCAATGATATCTGCCCCTACTGATCTATAGTGTGTGAGAGCCTTAATACGCTTGGAGGGAGACCCTAAACCTTGGACATTATGGGAAAGTAGGCGGACAAAATTGTCTACTCTAGGCATGAAAAAAGTGCAACAAAAGTATCAAAATGTAAACTCACCCCTCCTTCCGGAATCCAAACAATCCAGAGGGGCTGGGCAGACCTCTGGTTGACCCTCAAGAATACAAAGTAAAAAGAGAAAAAGGAAAAGTAATGGAAAAAGAAAGAAAGAGAATATTCAGGCCAGGAAGCTCCCGGCTCCGAGTAGCATCTAGAAAAAAAGCAAGACATTACAATCATATAAGAACAAGTAGTATAATGTCCCAGAACAAAAGTTCTGGGGGTGGAGGAGTCTTTGCCAAAACCAGGTAATGGAAAGAGTCCTACCAATAGAGAGAGTGCATAGACCCCCCCCCCGGCACAAACATGAAATCAGATATTAAAGGCCCAAACCCATCGTAAATAGAATGGACCAACTATAAAATCAGTAGAAAAAAAAAAAAAACCTACTATAGAACAGTTCACATATCAGGCAAATTCCAATTTCAGAATACCTGAGAATAGTGCAACACCAAAACTCAAACAGTCGTGGTAACAAATAGCATTCAAGTATATAAAACATACCAGCCCCCCCCCCCCGAAAACAAAAACAAAAATCAAGAAACAAAAAATTATTAAAACAAGGGGGGGAGGGGGGGGAGGCAGGCAAAGGAACACATACAGCAACTAATGTCTATATTTAGACCTCGGAGAAGCCGCTGCAAAAAAAAAAAAAAAAAAGGGGAAAAACATCAGCAATGACAGTACCACCCTCAGGTCACTCGACGGGAGGTTGATGGATTCTTCTTCGACTGAAAGGACCAAAGAGGGGAAAGCGGTGGAGGAGAGCTGCTGGATCCGTGCTGATTCCGAGGTGACGGGCTGCGTGAGATGAAACCTAACTTCAGGAGGGTATTTTCACCCTCATTAAAGGTTGAGAACGAATAGGATTTGCCATTATAGGTGAACTGCAGCCGAAAAGGATAGTTCCATCTGTAGCGGATATTCCGGTCAATCAGGGGAGTGAGCAAAGGCTTGAAAGATCGTAGTTTCTGGATCGTGGCCTGAGAAATATCAGCAAAAACTTGAACCTTATAACCGTTGATTTCGAGATCTGGATGATCCCTGGCATAGCGCATAACCGCCTCTTTGACCTTGAAAAAATGGGGCTTCACAATCACATCCCTGGGTGGGCCATCGGGTTTCGGAGGAACCAGAGCTCTGTGTATACGATCTATTTCCATATGAATTTCGTCAACATTTGGAACAGCAAGTTGCATAAGAGCATAAGCACTGGAAGAAATGTCCTTTTCAGTTTCCGGGAGACCTCTAATACGGAAATTATAGCGCCTAGCGCGATTTTCAAGGTCATCAATTTTCGTGTACGCTTCCTCAAGGCGATCTTGCAGATCCGTGATCATATTGGAATTTTGGGACACTCTGTGGATAGTGTCATCCACCTTTGATTCAATGCTCTCCAAGCGGCTGCCTATTTCCTGGAAATCCTGTCTTATCTCAGCAGACAATTTATCAGTAGCTTTAGTCAGTTCCCTCTGCAATAAGTCAGCAAAACGGGCAAGGATTATAGGATCTCCTGAGTACTGAGGCTGAGCTGGGGGGGACCCAGAGGGGTCAGCAGAACTGTCCAATATAGGGTCATGGCTGCTAGCTTGGCTAAGTATAATATCAGCCATCTCCTTATCTATAGCCGAGGAAGAATATGATTCATGGCCTGGAGACAGGGCTGCAGCCTGAGAGGAAGCGCTGACAGGGCTTAGAGACATGCAGGGATTGGTTACGCTCTCACCTGCAGCTGGAGGGGATGCAGAGGAGCCTGAGACACAGCCTCCCTGTGCGGGGGGGTTCAGCTTTGCCTTCTGCTTCGGAGGCTGTGAAAGCTGGGACACTGTGCTGCCTCCGATCGTCGGAGACATGTGGGAGCTGGAGCCTGTCGCCATCTTGTAATCTTTACCCGCTGCCCGAGTGGAACTGCGACAGCCGCCCTGAGACCTCCCGGTCTGCCGATTCGACATGTGGCAGATCGCGGTCCCGTCCAGGGACACGGGTGAGCAGTAAAGCCGGATGGGTGCGCTGGGAGAGCCGCTCAAGGTAGCTATATGTGCCGGGGGTGTGCGGAGCAGCTCAGGGAGACATCCACCTCCGCCGTCCGCGCATGCGCTCCCTGGATCGGTTTTTACATTTAATTTTTTTTTTATGTGTTTCACTCTTTAGTTAGGGATTGTCTTCACAGATATCCCTTTGTTTTTTGTATTTCCCAATCACTCCCCCCAGTCTCTATGTCCACATCTCCACTGGACCAGGCTGCATTGTATTTGGACACATGTATATATCTACATATGCCTATTTTTCTACTCTAGTAATTACTGAATTATTTGGACATATATACTTGCATTACAGCGGATACTCATGATGGACATTTTGAGACCCCAAGGAATATACACCTTTTACCCAAGCCATGTTAGCCCTCCGGCTGTCTGCCGATGGAGTTTTGTTGGCTCCATCTCCTCAGCTCCCGTGCCAGACATTTGTCGCTGGCACCTTTTAGGAATTCAGCATATTATTTTTTTTAGTCGAATGGGAAGTATGGGGTCTCGCATACCAAGGCCCCTCTTACCATTTTCAATACATTTACTACTGTGATATACAACTTTATTGTCAATTTCTAGTTTAGATACACCACATATGTATCCATTCCTGAAAAAGTGAGCTGCGTCTCGCAAAAAGTGTCAAGATTAGGATGGAAACAAAAAAACTGCGCTGATCAAACTAAATAAAAAAAGGCTGCAACAGACGTGTGATACACAATATAACAAGGAAACAATAAATAAAGCTGCGCCAAAAATAATCACAGTTATAAGGAGTTATAAGGAACCCCTATAATACAACATTGTATTCAAATAAACAGTCCATAGTGAGTATCTACACAGCATGAAATCAGTCCATAGTGAGCTTTAAACAGCATGGAAGTAATTAAGGTGAATCTTCTAATAAGCACACTCATGGAGATATTCCTTCTTTAAACAGCATGGAAGTAATTAAGGTGAATCTTCTAATAAGCACACTCATGCAGATGTTCCTTCACAGACCACACCGCTATAGTGACAGATTAGTTATGACCAAGGTGATCCCTCCACCAGTAAAAGGGGCTGCTTACCAGAGGGTAAGCCAATTTGAGCGTTTGGCTATAACCCAGCCACGGCCTTTCATCCACAGGATACCAGGGGATACCGGGGGAAAAGACAGCTCTCAGGAACCCGCTAGATAGCACTCTTCCATATGTAGATTTAGGAAACAGAAGAAGGATGCACCATAGCGTAATTCAGTTATAAAAAAGGTTTAATAAAGTACGGTATAGGTACTCACAAACATCGCGGTAAAAACAGCAGTGGTTTAAAATCAAAAGTAAGCCGGCCGACAAACTACACGGAGCCCTTACTCCTCAACGTGGTGACGCTACTGCCTGTCCTTCCCAGACGCGTTTCGTCATCATCTGAAGTTCTCAATGGGGGTAGGGCTAAGCAGTACTTCACCCATATAAATAGTGCAAAACCTCGCTGTGATCTGCAGAGCAATAGCCGCGTGGGCGCCATCTTAACTGTGGCAAAGCAGCCCACAGTCAGCGGTGTGGCGTCGCGCCGCACATGTAACAGCAACATTAAATCAAAGGATACCTTGCATAGAGCGGTAACACACCATCTCGAGCAGCCCATCCTTCAAAAACATAAACAAAAAAAAACTACAAAAGCGAACAGGTCCTCCCAGCGTCGGATGTGATATCCACGGAGGGAAGTGGTATAAACTTGCAATGTAAAACTGGCCTGGCACAAGCCACATACACTACTCTCTGACCGTCCATCACCATCTAGCGATAAACAGAGAGAAATGCACACAAAAAAACGATAAAAAATAAATAAATCATAGATAATAAATTGTATACAAACGGAAACCCTATCTTTACTTTTAGAAAAAGCGAGACACCGGAAACTAATACATACCTTATTACCGGCCTTAAATGCCAAAGATGACACCATGGAGTGGTATTATTTTATTTGATCAATGGACCAATACTATTACAAAACGGGGAGAAAAAAAGGGGGGTTCTAGAAAAATAGTATCAATTTAAAATCTGAACCATGCCAATCCTTCTCAGTCCAAAGAGATAAAACCAATGGACAATCAAATCGTATATGAACCTGGATTATACTGATCTAGGCCTTAGAGCAGGCACGGTGAAAGTACTACCCCAAAGGAGAGAGAAATGTGCTAATAAAAATAATAATTAAATTAATAATAATAATAATAATAATAATAATAATAATAATAATAATAATAATAAAGGGGGGGAGTAGCCTAGACACCTCAATGGTGAAAAGGCCCCATCTACTATTAAGGTGAAAAAGGAAACAGAGACAACCGAAAATTATTGGTTCCTCTGAGTGCCCTGTGCTCCTAATAAACATTTAGTGTTAATAGAGACTAATATATGATAATATATTTAGTGTTAGTAGAGACTTATATATGATAATACCTAAAGCCTTATAACAAAAAAGCATTAGGATTAATTTGAAAAACGTGAGAAAAACTTTATATTATATAAAGAAAACACTATAAAATTTTACAAATTATAAATGTCACGCCTCCATTGTTGCAGATCACAGTGAGTATACAGATTCAAAAATGTTAGTACATCTCGGTGAATTTACAGATTATGAATTATTAATGAATGCGTTCACATCGGTCTCTATGTTCAACCCATAGGGGACATAGGTTTTAAGCCAATAGATCCATCCCATTTCCATTCTCGAGATTTCCCTAATGAGATGGCACCCCCTCCAGTGGGCCTTGAATTTATCTATCCCTAGGAAAAGCGTTTTGGATGGATCCTTCTTGTGTTTCAACCTATAGTGATTAGAGACCGAGTGATTTTTGAATCCACTCAGAATATTTGTGATATGTTCGTTGACTCGAACCCTAAAGGCCCTTTTTGTCTGGCCCACATACTGTAGCCCACAAGAGCACTGCAGTAAGTATACGACCCCAGTGGAGGCACACGTAATACAAGGCCTGATTTTGAACTCATTTCCCGTAGCAGTAGAAGAAAAAGCAGTTACACATCTCTGGGTGCTCGAATTTAAAGAGTAAACCCTACAGGTCTACACCCATAGAAGCCTTTAAGTTGGTCAAAAAAACCCGAACCTGTGGAGGGGGATCAATGATATTGGTTGCCACTTGATTTCTCAGGGACTGGACCCCTCTGGGTGAAGTCCTGCTTAGCCCTACCCCCATTGAGAACATCAGATGATGACGAAACGCGTCTGGGAAGGACAGGCAGTAGCGTCACCACGTTGAGGAGGAAGGGCTCCGTGTAGTTTGCCAGCCAGCTTACTTTTGATTTTAAACCAATGCTGTTTTTACCGCGATGTTTGTGAGTACCTATACCGTACTTTATTAAACCTTTTTTATAACTGAATTACGCTATGGTGCATCCTTCTTCTGTTTCCTAAATCTACATATGGAAAAGTGCTATCTAGCGGGTTCCTGAGAGCTGCCTTTTCCCCCGGTATCCCCTGGTATCCTGTGGATGAAAGGCTGTGGCTGGGTTAAAGCCCAACGCTCAAATTGGCTTACCCTCTGGTAAGCAGCCCCTTTTACTGGTGGAGGGATCACCTTGGTCATAACTAATCTGTCACTATAGCGGTGTGGTCTGTGAAGGAACATCTGCATGAGTGTGCTTATTAGAAGATTCACCTTATTTACTTCCATGCTGTTTAAAGAAGGAATATCTGCATGAGTGTGCTTATTAGAAGATTCACCTTATACTTCCATGCTGTTTAAAGCTCACTATGGACTGATTTCATGCTGTGTAGATACTCACTATGGACTGTTTATTTGAATACAATGTTGTATTATAGGGGTTATTCCTTATAACTGATTATTTTTGGCGCAGCTTTATTTATTGTGTCCTCAAGATTTAGGATGCTTGTGTAACATTTTATATGTACCATTGTAATAGTTTCCATTTTATATATCATGTGTATCACAAAATCAGCTTGGCATTTGTATCTATACAATTTATGTATGAATGTATGTATGCTGCTAAATGTGAGAGTGCACAGGGCATGCGCTCTCGGCACAGCTCTGCTTAACATTAGGTGCGCATATACGTGGCCTTACTTTTTTTTTTATTGCAGTTTGTGTCCCGATTGTGTAAATTCACCATTGGTCACAGAGAAACAATGAGCCGAAAAGCAGTTTAACCACTGGTTAGGACCGCCTATATACGTTGGCAGAATGGCACAACCTGGTCCAAAGCTCCGTGACCGCGCCCACGGGAAACGATCGCCGCCGGTGTCCCGCGATCGGGTCACAGGAGCTGAAGAACGGGGAGAGGTGAGTAAACAAACCTTCTTTGTGGCTTGTCACTTATCGTCCGTTCCCTGTCATAGGGAACGACGATCAGTGACATCACACGTCCAGCCACGCCCCCCTACAGTAAGAAACACAAATAAGGGCACACTTAACCCCTTTAGCGCCCCCTAGTGTTTAACCCCTTCACTGCCATTGTCCTTATCACAGTAATCAGTGCATTTTTATAGCACTTTTCACTGTGAAAATGACAATGGTCCCAAAAATGTCCGCCATAATGTCGCAGTCACAAAAAAAATCAATGATCGCCACCATTACTAGTAAAAAAAAAAATATTAATAAAAATGCCATAAAATGATCCCCTATTTTGTAAACGCTATAATGCTATAAACGCTTATTGCGATTTTTTTTACCAAAAATATGTAGAAGAATATGTATCGGCCTAAACTGAGGAAATTTTTTTTTTATATATATATTTTTGGGGGATATTTATTATAGCAAAAAGTAAAACATATTGCATTTTTTTCAAAATTGTCGCTCTATTTTTGTTTATAGCGCAAAAAATAAAAAAACCACAGGAGGTGATCAAATACCACCAAAAGAAAGCTCTATATGTGGGGAAAAAAGGACGCCAATTTTGTTTGGGAGCTACGTCGCACGACCGCGCAATTGTCAGTTAAAGCGACACAGTACCAAATCGCAAAAAGGGGCCAGGTCCTTTACCTCCATAATGGTCTGGGTCTTAAGTGGTTAAGAGTTTTTCCCAAAAGTAAGGGGAAATCTTACAATGGACATCTGTCTGTCCCCCTGGGGCAGCAAAAAAAAAAACAAACACACAGGCAGGCGCTTTAACCCTACCCTACCTGCAACAGAATAAAAAAAAAAAAAAGCTTTTACTATACATACACTTTTTAATGTTAAGTTTCTATGTGTACCCCAATTCTCAAATAAATAAAAGTTTTATGCAGTGTTTATGCAAAAGTGTGAGTAGGGTGCGAAGTGCCGTGCGAGTCGGGTGCGATGTGGGAACCCGCAGTGGATTCGCAGGGTTCCCGAATCGCACCAGTGTGAACTAAGCCTCAGAGCATACAGCCTACAAATGTCACCTGACTTCTCCCACCAAGGCTCGGTTCACACTGGTGCGATTCAGGAACCCTGCAAATCCACTGCGGGTTCCCACATTGCACCTGACTCGCACGGCAGTTCACACTGCCATATGCGAACTGCTGGGGAGTATCACACAATGGTAATGACACCCCCATTTCAGCTCACATATTGCACTGCGAACGGACAGGACATGAATCGCATCTCATAGGTGTGAACACTCATGAGATTCTGTTGTGGACCAAAAAAAGGGTCCTGTGCGCGTTTGGTCCAAATGAGATGCGATTTCAGCCACAGTTTTTATGGCTGAAATCGCATTGCACAGACATCGCATGTGATCTGAACAGCAGTGCGGTGCAAATCACTTGCGATCTCGCACAGCGCACTAATGTGAACCAGCCCTAAGTTCATTCAGCCTTACTGGGTATAAACAGTGAGAAATCCACCCCTCCCCCACATAACATATCCTGGTAATACAAGAATGTTGCATCTGTGATGAGGTGACCTCAGACACACCACATTGCAATAAAACAATAATAATAAGAAGATCACTCAAGCTTCTACTCTTCCCAGCTCTGACTAAATACATCTCCCCAATTACTTGTCTACGTATATTCTGCTGGCTGTTCACTGCACCATACATTTCCTCATCACACTGAACTGTGGATCACACCCCATATTATGATAATTATCCAGGGAAGGCAGCCAATCCTGAGAGAGCTGGAGGGGAGGGGGATGTGAACTGTGAACTTTTTACAGAGGCTGTGCATGTGTCCAAGCTAGTGCACGAGATATATAAATAACCTGTCACTCGAAGCATGGGGGCGAAGAGGACTTTTTATTTAGACAGGTTTTACTCTACAAGTCTTTTTATTTTCACTGAACAATACAAGAGGGCTGCTCATATCTGGATTAACTCTGTGAGGCAAGACTGGGCACAGATGATAGGAAATCTTATTCTCTACATTGTGACATCAAAAAAAATAAAAAATAATCTACAGTAGTGAAACATCACTTGTAAAGTGAAAAACGGTACCATTCTGAATTACCATGGCCCCTGGAGACAGCTCATTAAGTGTTACAGATATAGAAATGTGAATGCCTGCAATTGTGGATATCGTTGTAATGTCCTAATGCAAGCAGAGAGGCCCACAACTTTGGATCTTTTATAAATGCTTAGCCGTCTTCGGGGCACGCACTAAGTCTGATCTTCTACTTATATTTCTCTGCAGAATATTCTGCATTGGCTGACCTTTACTGAGCTTCTTGTGATTGTACTGTAAATACATGCTATATGTGAGGGGACTTATACCTGGGTTGTCATTTTGATGGAAGTTGCAGTACTCCAAGTCACTGCAAGACACAGTTGCAAGAGATAAATTCTTTCTATTTTTAAAAATGTGATTTTCTGTATGGATGACTGGACACTTATTTGTCTTTATGGTGGAGGTGAGCAGGTTTAGGCATGAAGATGAAGATAAAGGCAAATATATTAAATAAATGATAAAGTGTTAAAAAAAAGAATTTGCATTATAAAAGAAAGAAATCCACAGATACGTTTAGAATCATTAAAAAAGGTTCTTATTTTGGATAGCCATTGATAATTGTAGTCAATACTGTAGCATTAAATTGGCCAGAAATTACAAACAATGCATTGACAATGTCATACAATTATTATTCCATATCACTGTACTATTAAACTTTACGTTCATCAAGAACCCGTCAATTTTAGTAATTACATAACGGGCATTCTAGTCATCAATTGTGTTTAAAGATATTCAGGAGCAATATTGGCCATCTCTAGTTTATAAGGATTTTTTCTTTGATCTTATGGTGAAGCTCTTCCACCAGGAGTTTTGGCCACTGTGCCAGCCAGTACTTCAGCTTTTTGTTTCCTCACGTAATAGGCTGTACATAGCTTGGACCTTTATTTGGATTACTGTCCTGCTGCATGATGAAATGTGCACCAACAAAACAATGACCAGAGGGGATGGCATGAGGTTTTAAAGAGATTGGTAACCATTCTGGTTTACCATTCTTTGCTCTATATGTAAATCTGGCAAGTTATCAGCGCCAAAGCAGTCCTACACCATTCATTTCCGCCAAAACACTTGAAAGACGGCATCAAGTACTTTTTGGTCCCTTCAATTTCCTCTATAATTACATAAATTCTCCTTTATTAAAACATTTCAAATTAAGACTAATCTGTCTAGAAAAGTGCATTTTCTTGTCATTTCATAATCATCTGTGTTCTTTTGCAATTTTCATTTTATAATATATATATATATATATATATATATATATATATATATATATATATATATATATATATATATATATATATATATATATATATATATATATTTATATATATATATATTTATTTATATATTTTTTTTACTCAGCCTTTAAGGCCAGCATTCCTGAATTGCCTTTCCACTGCTGCAGAAGACTGTGGTATCTGGCATGTATAATTTGAAGCTCAATGGAGTCTTCAGTTTACATCGGCCAAGTATATTCCATGTGCATCCAACTATTTTTTTTTTTCAAAATCTAAAAGTTTTAAAAGTAATTTTCTTTAGAAAGCAGCCACAATCTGAGTGTGGAAGCTGTGGATTCTCTGCATAGAGGTTTAACATGAACCTTGATGAATCAGACATAAAGCTGTGCAATCAGCAAAGCCCATGTTGTACTGCAGATTAGAGAGCTTTAGCTCTTACTCGCCAGGAGAGATGAGCTTGAGCGTGTTTGGATGCTCTCCTGAACCCATGCAACCAAACCCACCAGGAACATGTCACCTGGAATAAGACAATCATTTTCAGTGGGTATTCCAAGCCCTGCAGCAGTAATTTCACACGGGTGTGCATACATGCGGGAATGCCTCTGCTACAGACGATTAGCTAATTACACTCAAGGCAACAGCAGCCTGGCATGTTCAAACTTGTGGATTCTTAGAGCATACAAACAAGCTCAAGCTCCTATCTACTTGGCAGTGTTTTTTTTTTCAGACCACAGGAGAGAAACTACTCCTTCCCCATAGTGACTAAGGTCCCATGTCCACCGCATGCGGTCATGGAATAGGCTTCTCCTCTCAGACTATGGCTGCTTACTGAAAAAAAAACTAATACTTTTAACATCTTAAGTTTTGATATAACTGAAATGCATTTAGAGGATGTAAACTAAAAGATCAACTGGGTTTAAAGCAGCAGCCAAATGAGGATCTATAGGGTGTAAAGTAGGGTTGCACCGATACCAAGCATTTGCACGAGTATAGGTACTCGTGCAAATGCTACAATGCTTGTTTGAAGAAGCACACCTGCTCTATGTGGTCTGGGATACCAGCAAAGGACTCGGGACACAGACTCAAAAGAAAAACAAACATTTTATTTTTGCTAGCAGAAAGCACCCAACCCAGAATAATGCCAGGAAGTCAAGAACGTTCTTCTGGGCATTAACAGCATATCTATATATAGATATATATATATTGTAAGATTGGGGTGATCAGACTCCAGCGGTAGGTGCGTTTTTAGTGAGTACGCCAGTCCAGAGTTTTTAAGGGCCTGGTAGCCCACTTTTATTTAAAGTTCACAAATACATCAGTTGCCTTCACAGGGGGGTTCCACCATTACTGTATTTTGCATAATCAATACTTTAGCCTCCTGGCTTTCATTCCTGCCATCCGGCTGTTTCAGGCCTTTAGCCTAGGCCTTAGGTCTGCTCCTCAGAACAAACAAAAGGTTTAAAAAGTATATGTAAATAGCCAAAAAGGTAAAAAAAATATTTAAAGCTCCCCAATGCCTCCTTGCCCACGCACAATGCAACTGTGCACCACACATAAGGTATCGCCACGAATGTCATCTTGAGAGCAATAATTCTAGGGCAAGAGCTCACATTTAACTCTTAAAATGGTAATCTGTTAAGACTTTTTAAGCGTTCCCCTTGAAAAATTTTAGGTACTGTAGTTTGTCGTTATTTTACAGGTGTGATCAATTTTAAATCTCAACAGGTTTAGTATCCATTTACTTGCCACAATGCCAGATATTATATTTTATGAAAAGAAATGGGTATTATATTGTGTTTGTGTACACTAAAATAAATTCAAGTGCATTATTTCCTGAAAAATTGTTTCATAAATGACTGAACAAGTATCATGTAACAAAAAAAAATTCAAACAGTCGCCAGTGTATTCTTCAGGGCTTTTGCTTTCAGAAAATATAAAACTTTGAGGGGTCCAAAGTAATTTTTCTAGCAAAAAATGCTGATTTTAACATGTATGTAAGACGTATCAGAATTGCCCTGAATGGCAAGTGGTTAAGTTAAAAAATATATAATGTATAATATAATACATATAAACACACATACTCAGCTAAGGTGAATGCAAAGTGCAAAATGAGCAACACATTTTGGACATCTTCACGAACACCAATGATAGGAGTAACATTTTGGAGCAATCATTTAGAATTGAGAAATAAACTGCACATGATTTAAATGGTTTGCCTATTTAAAATTTTGGACATCACAGTCTTTCTTCATTTCAAAATCAATAACCTGTCAGTTCAAGCTAGGAGCCACATGTCCCTGTTACAGAACCAACATAGATTAAGCAATGGATGTGTTAACATGGACATTAACAAAAAGGGCACCAGCAGTGCTTTCTAAGGATCATTGACTACATGATTTGAGGGACTTTTTCAGTTCTCTTTCTATGCATTTTGATTTTATAACAATTGAAAAAAGTTAAAATTGGTAAAAAAAAAAAAATCCAACTCTGTCTAATATAGTTTGCATTCCTAAGATGTGATCAGGTTTCCAAATAGCAGTGTTGAGTATTTTAACCTTAACCACCGTGGCAACATGCTTTCCCATAGGAACATTCTCATAACTCATTAGTAATTATTTATGAAAAGCACCATTTGATAACAATTGTTAGTCTGCTGCAGCAGCCTTTCACAACACTCACTTTTACAATTACATAGTCTTTTTTGTGAAATCCCATTTTAATTTGTGAGCAGACTGCCCTTTATAACCTTCAATTACTAATTATGATTGTCTTCTGGCTCAGCAAAGAACTTTTTGCAGGATGCACAGGCAGCAATTAACGGTTACATTACTTAATACATAAAAGCAAACGCGTATTTACACTCTTGGGGAGTATACTGCGTGTTGAACAAATCCTGCAGAAATTATCAATTCAGACTTATTCAAGCCCTAGTACTGCTGGCCTCCTGACATTGCTCTTTCATACTGCTGAAGACTTCTAAAGCGGCACAATGACATTTACTTTCAATAAACCTGGTCCAGACACACTTTAGAAAAAGATTACTATACATGGTATGCTCCACTTTGGTGTATATAATGATACAATAGTTCAAACACATGTTGTGCTGCAGACATACAGGCACAGTTTCTTTTCACACATTCCACTCATATAAAACACCAATCTGAAGAATTGAAGTATGTCTGCCAGAGGAGAAATACTGGAGATGCCACTGATGATCTCCTTATGACAATTCCAGTTGCTCGTCATGTCTTGCTTCTACACTCCTGATCCATTGATCAAGAGTAAGCATGTATCAAGTGTAGAGTGGCAAAAATACTATTGACTGTTTGCTCCAGACTAGTGCCTCAAAGTGCAACAGCCATTGCATTATCATGACAAGCAAGGAAATACAGGTGAACAATGAACCACCACTGGTCATTAAATGCAAGAGTCCCTAAAGCCTAAAAACCTTCTGATATTAAACAGTTGATTGATTGGGTCAACTTACATACAGCCTGGACCTAGACTACAAGTAGTGCAGGGTAGTTAGGAAACTCAGTCAAGTAATTGCCAGACTATTGTTCCTAATTTTTACTGACAGTCTACTGACTGGAATGGTACCAGCTGATTGGAGAAGAGCCAATGTAGCACCAATATTTAAAAAGGGCCCAAAATACATCCCTGGGAATTAAAGACCAGTTAGCCCAACATCAATAGTATGCAAGCTCCTGGAGGGGATAAGGGACTATATACACATAATTTTAGTAATGAGAGCGGTTTCATTAGCAGTAATCAGCATGCATTCATGAAGAATTGTTCTTGCCAAACCAATCTATTAACCTTCTATGAGGAGGTGAGTTGCCATCTAGATAAAGGCCCACAGACGTGGTGTATCTGGATTTTGCAAAAGCATTTGACACAGTTCCCATAAACGTTTACTGTACAAAATACTGTTCCATTGGCATGGACCATAGGGTGAGTACATGGATTGAAAACTGGCTACAAGGGTGAGTTCAGAGGGTGGTGATAAATGGGGAATACTCGGAATGGTCAGGGGTGGGTAGTGGGGTCGCCCAGGGTTCTGTGCTTGGACCAATCCTGTTTAATTTGTTCATAAACGACCTGGAGGATGGGGTACACAGTTCAATCTCTGTATTTGCGGATGATACTAAACTAAGCAGGGCAATAACTTCTACGCAGGATGTGGAAACCTTGCAAAAAGATCTGAACAAATTAATGGGGTGGTCAACTAGGTGGCAAATGAGGATTAATGTAAAAAAATGTAAAATAATGCATTTGGATGGCAAAAATATGAATGCAATTTATACACTGGGGGGGGGGGACCTCTGGGGGAATCCAGGACCTGGGGGTCCTAGTAGAGGATAAGCTCAGCAATTGCATGCAATGCCAAGTTGCTGCTAACAAAGAAAAACAGAATATTACCATGCATTAAAAAAGGGGATTAACTCCAGGGGTAAAACAATAATTCTCCCGATCTACAAAACTCTGGTCCGGCTGCACCTAGAGTATGCTGTCCAGTTCTGGGCACCAGTCCTCAGGAAGCATGTACTGGAAATGGAGCAAGTACAAAGTAGGTCAACAAAGCTAAAAAAGGGTCTGGAGGATGTTAGTTATGAGGAAAGTTTGTGGGCACTGAACTTGTTTTCTCTGGAGAAGAGACGCTTTTAAGGGGGATATGATTTAAATTTACAAATACCGTACTGGTGACCCCACAATAGGGATACAACTTTTTTCGCAGAACACAGTTTAACAAGACACGTGGCCTCTTATTAAACTTAGAGGAAAAGAGGTTTAACCTTAAACTACATAGAGAGTTCTTTACTGTAAGAGAGGCAAGGATGTGAAATTCCATTCCACAGGCGGCGGTATCAGCTGGGCGCTGTGTTCGGCTAGGATCTGGACCCATGTGTGTGTGAACCGCCAGCAAGCTGTCACTTGTATAGGCTAATCCTCTTTGTCTGTGGCATTCCCCACCCCAAAGCTGCACGTATATAAGAGGCATGTATAAGTATGGCTGTAGAGCAGGGAATGCTCTGGTTGCAGATGATTGAATAGTACAGACAACAGCTTCCTGATGACCAACACATCCACATCCTAATCCAAAATCGCCCACGCTTATCACTATTCTGAATGATATATGAAACACAAGGGAAGCACAAGGCCAGATATTTTTAATGTATGCACTGTTCATAAAATAAATAAAATCCCCTAAATGTGTTTTGAAAGCGTTTCTGCTTCTAGAAACTTCCCTTTAACCACTTGCTTACTGGGCACTTCTACCCCCTTCCTGACAAGGCCAATTTTCAGCGCTATTGCTATTGCTCTTTGAATGACAATTGTGTAGACATGCAACACTGTACTTCTTGAAATTGTTATTTATTTTTTTTTGAGACAGATAAAGCTTTCTTTTGGTGGCATTTAATCACCACTGGAGTTTTTTTTTTTTTTTGCTAGACAAAGACATAAAATGTGGGAAAAAAAAGTTTTGCAAATAAGTAATTTTTCTCCTTCACTGTATAGGGGCCAATGAAATGTTCCACATTGTATCAAAGATGAAGGGATGGAGCCCTGATGACGAAAGTAAGGAGACAAGTTATGTCCCAGTGTCATAAGGTAATGCTTAGCCCAAACCCCAGCCTCGTCCATCTTAATCTTTAAAAATGTCACTAAACCCACATCATAAAACACTATCAATAAAAGCTGTCTAACATGCTGTTCATACTCTGAGATTTATTTTCTGTATGCTGGAAAAAAATAAACTGGTTGACCCTGTGTGAGTGAGTGAGAAACTTATATAGCGCAACACATGCAAACTGAATCGCCTCTGGGCTGCTCTCTATCTCCACCTTCTGTTCATGTCCTCAATTCAGCTAAAGATTTTGCAGCTATTAAAGCAACTCTGCACATGCTCAGTTTTCAGTGAGTTTCTATGCTGAGCATTTCCTCCCCAACAAATCTGAGCAGACCATGTGACTATAGAGTCACACATGTGGGCACATACACAGTGGTAAATGACAGCTCACTCCCTCCTGCTCCATGCTGACTAACTAGTTAAACACAATGGGCGTGGGATATTACATCTTGATTCACCTCCCTCTTATTCTAAGACACAGGTTGGAGGGGTGTGACACAGCCTGTGACTGGCATAAATCTGCCCACACCATGTTATTTCCACAAAATAATAAAGATTTAATTTCTAATATATATTTGTATGCTAGTTTAAAACAGTTAATTTATATTATTTATTTTAACTCTGTGTTCCAAAGACTTTTTTTTTTCTTTTTTTAACATGTGACCAGCAACAAAGGACTAAAAGCTCCTCCTGCTTACGTTTCTCTACAGACAGTCTGGGAAAGATCTGGGTCACGTGACAGTTGTATATCGATTAGGAAAAAAGGTACCTAGATGTTCTTTTTTTTAAATAAAATAATTATAGGGCCATCATTCACACACAGACACAGAAGGAACCATGTGAATTAAAGTGTGTGTTTAGTATCACTATAAGACACCATGATCATGTTTAGTGCTACCAATGATTTTATTAAGCATTGAAGCATTTCTTCCAGTGACACTACAAAACAACAGACCCAATTCCCACAGAACATCATAAGTGCCATTCCACAATTTGGGGGATGGCAAGAGTAAGTACAGTATAAGTAAAAAAAAAAAATCAACAATATCCCATAGAGCCAAACTGAAGACATGTGGAAAAGTTGAGTATAGCAAATAATAAAGCATATTAGCAGCTAAGGTTAAAGCTGGACCTGAACCTAAAGTTTACATTTACCTACTTTTTTTTTATACTAGTAATGGAGGCGATAATCGATTTTTATCGGTACTGCGACCTAATGGCGGACACATCGGACACTTTTGACACATTTTTGGGACCATTGTCATTTTTATAGTGATCAGTGCTATAAAAATGAATTGATTACTATAAAAATGCCACTGGCAGGGAAGAGGTTAACACTAGGGGCGAGGAAGGGGTTAATTTGGTTCCCTGTGTGTGTTCTAACTGAAGGGAGGGTGGGACTGACTAAGAGAAATGACTGATCGCTGTTCATACATTGTATGAACAGACAATCCGTCATTCCCCCCCCTGACAGGACCGGGAGCTGTGTGGTTTGGCTAAAATGCGAGATGACGTAATATTACGTGATCTCGAGCAGCAGAGCCGACCTGCTGCCGTATAACTGTGGCGGCTGGTCGGCTAGTGGTTAAACTTAAAAGTTTTAAATTACCAAGATGCATACATGTTGTCTTAGCTTTTTTTTAACTTTGCTGTGTAATAAAATGTCATGCTTTTATTTATGATTTCATACTCTGTGTCTGGCCTATATAGTCCGATTGTTTTCCCCCCTTTTTTCTTCTGTTTCCATCCACACACAACTTACATCAAGGTCAAAGTCAGTGAATAAATTCTGCTGAAAAACTTGTTTAAAAAAAAATGAAAAGCACCCTCTTTACTTCAAGTAGATCTTTTATATGATTTCTAAATTGCAAATCAAGTTTTGCTTCTTCAGATTTAACACAAAATTGGTGAGTTAATTCAGAGAAATTAGTGTAAAGAATGTTGGCATCCAATGACTCAAACTTGCACAATAAGATGCAGATTCTCTCCTGAAATATACTCCTTTGTTTTGCTAGTTGGGTAACAAAGGAAAGCTTTCTCTTTGCTTTCAGCCTGGTACAGCTGCAGCCCCTGAACTGCTCTAGATAGTTCATACTTTAATTAAAATCAAGATTACATTAATAAGAGATTTTTGCATTGATGGCCAGAGTGTGGGTCATATACTCCTTTAGGCAATTTATTTCAGGTTGGAAGATCAGTCTCATTTTGGTAGTAATGCTTTCTTTCGACCTATTTTACTCCTGGGACCGTCTGCATTCTATGAAAATAAGATGCATATTACTGCTTTTTTCTTGGTTTAGTTTTAATTTGTTATTTGAGGCTTACCCTAAAAATGGCAATTTACACAGATAATCAGTTTTAAAATGAAGCTTTCATGCAAGTGTAAATGAAGGTTACATTTGTTTCATAAGGGTGACATGTTTTATTGCTATTTTCCAATTGCTTCCTTACATGACGGTCTGAAATCATGATAAACAGCCTGAGCGGATTTTAACATTGTTCATAAACAATAAAAGACGAAGAAACAAATACTAGAAAGCCGGTAATTAGGAGCTACATTAAGAAACAAGGCATACGTAACTCCTGCAGTGTTTCTCTGTATTGTTGTTTTCATTCTGCTGAATGTGTGCACTGATCGGACAATTACACTGGATCATAGAACAATTATTCCCCACTGAGTTACATTTGTTATTTTAGCAAGATGCATAATGCCTTCTATTTTATTCCCTCTCTTCTAAATTGCGACTAATTCAGGGGCTATTTAATTGCATCAAATGTATGTTTGTTGTAAAAAAGTTAGTCAGACTAATGGCTTATTGGTGAAAAATAATTATGGCTTTTGAACTATTAAAGGGCTACATTAAAGAAACACTAGATATTGCAGCTGCATGACTTTAATAGGCTTTAGGTCTTATAACTTTCTCTATACTTGGCACTCTTTCCTTTGAGTGTGTGATGCCATGGATTGTAAGCGACTAGACGGACTGCTTCTTAATGAACACTGGCACATCTTTTTATGTCTACAATGTATACAGATTTAAGATCAAATTCATTCTTATTGAATCAATAAAACTTTTACATTTCTAGCTGGGAACTCTTAACAATTCACAATTCAATACACGCTGTTAGTGTTTACTAAATGTTTGTGCCAGTGGAGTAATTAGTATAACCATTAAAAACTAAGCTACGTGTAAGTTAGCAATTTTTCCAATCGTACTCATTCAAGGGTGACAAGCAATAAACTTTTACAGACAGAAAAAAAAAAAAAAAGACAACTCACAAATGCATTCTGAAAAGAACACCACAACTACTGCAGTCCCTGAAAACATATACCGCCAAGATCATTACATGTCAGTACACATGTTAAGTAGACATCTGAAGGTGCTTACTTTTCCCATGAACCATCTACTTGAAGTTCTTGAAGCTGTTGGGCTCTGCTCTCTAAAGACTCATGCACACGGATGCCAATAAATTACGCTTCCAAGTAAATCAGGTGTTTTAGAGTATTCACAGTATTCAGAGGCAGAAAAAAAAAAAGTTTCAGGCACACATTCCCGGAGAAGTTTTCTCTCGGTGTAACTACACACAAATACACATTTCTGAGAGTAAATGTATTCTAATGGCTAGAATACATATATATTCTAGCCAACAGAAAGTGTTTAATGCGCAAATGCTTCAAAACACCATACACGAATAAACGTAAAATTAGAAATACAAGATTAGAGGTAATTTTTTCAGCCAACTACTGACAGTATTAATTCATACGCCTGTGTGTATGAGGCCTTAAACTTCCCACACCTCACTAATATGATGGATACACGAGCAACTTCCACAACTGAAGTCACTAATTGCCAGTTAGAACTTTACACGCATTGGGCACTTAATGAGGTATTTAGGACTAAGTGACCATTTATACAGACATTAGTAGGTGATTATGAGCTGTGAAGCAAACATATTCACATTAACAAAAGGCCTCAACATTTTTCAGTCAATAGGACCACCACTAGTTTGTAAAACTCTGTTTGTTTTTTTTTAATTGGCATTGCTAAGAGGTGTTTGGTTGTTTTCTTGGAGACTGGCAACTGAAATTTGATTTGTACAGATTCTGCTACTACTTCGTATAACTACTCCACAGTCAGTAAACTGCATCATATGACAGTATGGTCCATATGACCAATGGTTCATTGGTAAAAAATAGAAAATTGCAGTGGGATGGACAACTGGTAGGTTATCCAGTAACTAATGTGCATGGGTGTACTTCTAGGCGTATGATCTAGACTTTGGATAATAAATGAACAATGCAAACAAAAGTTTAAAAAAGTGAGAGTGAAAAAAAAAAAAAAAAGAATTTAAAGCCAACAAATCCCTTCTTATGACTAACAAAGAGGTATTCTCTGATATGTTGCATCAATAGCAAAACTCATTTGTTGTATAGGTGTTCTAAACAACAATGTTCAACTTGTCCAAAAAATTAAAAAGGTGGTCAAGCTATGGCTGTTGAAAAGCCAATTAAAAAACTCTGCCAGCTGCAAATGGCTTACTATAGTTTTATTCTGCTCACAAGTTTACCAAGTGAGGTTTAATTAATTAAGATGATAATCAGGAATGCTTAATCACAATTTCATCAAGGTAATGTGAATTACAAATGTTTTGTTTTAGTGTTATTATGCACAGGATTGTGTCCATTTGTTTTATAGACATGGGAAGTAACGCCCCAGGCTTGAGGGAAACTCTTCTACCATGCAGAAAAATGGATCATGTCAAGCATTTAATTAAATATGTTCTAAGGTGCCAAAACCCCTATTAATGTCCATGTCCTTCATTCAATCACACGGATACCATAGCATCACTTTACCTCTAGCCCTTAGAGTACATACACATAAAATAAACAAAAGATCAACAAAATAATAATGTATATATTATATATATATATATATATATATATATATATATATATATATATATATATATTATACAATGCCAACAGTTACATTACAATTTGGTACAAGAGGAATCAGAGGGCCTTGCTCGCTAGAGTTTACAATCTAGGATGGAGGGTCAATTGATACAAAAGGTAATAGCTGTGGGGGATGAACTGGTGGAGAAAGTTAAACAGTTTAATAGATACACACACACACACATTATAATATAATATTATATATATATATATATATATATATATATATATATATATATATATATATATATATATATATATATATATATATGTGTGTGTGTGTGTGTGTGTTAACGTCCTCACACAAAAACAATATTCAAATACAGACCCTGTTTCCCAGGGGAAGATAATGTAATTGGTTAAAAATGTTATGATTTTTATTGTGGCAATTAGGAAAATATAAGACATGGGGTAATTTTGATGCACATATACAGAATGGTGGATTTACAGTGCCACGGTATCAGCCCCTGTCCAAAAGTTATAAAATAATTGACACTGCATAATCATTACATGCACAGACAAAGCTTGTGAACTGTTGGCAAGAAGCAGATATCCATTTTCTCTTTCGGATAAACTAAGCACCTCACAATTTCTAGCCTCCCACACATACAAAATACTCATCCTCAAAATCACCTCTAGCACCCACATCAAACTCTGGGGTCTACACAAAGGCACTTTCAATTTATTGCAGGATGTGGGGGGGGGGGGGGGGGCAGGACTAACCTCTGACTTTGAGCTAAAGCCAAGGCCTGTGTATAAAGTGAAACATTGGTTAAGAGGAAAACCCAGCTATAGGAAAAGATAGCAAGATATGGTGCTCAGAGATTTGATTAGTTTTAGTGTGCAGCCTAACCAAGCTCAGCTTTAAGGCACACAAGAAGCTAAACAAATGAAAAAATCTCATAATAGTATTTTTTTGACAGTTTTAAGGAGCAGTTAGGAGCTTTCAGCTTTGTTTTCTGCTATCAAATTGCTCACAAAAATGCAAAAAAAAAAAAAAAGGTTTTATTTCTGCTTGTAGATGCCAAAGCTTTAACCACTTCAGCCCCGGAAGAATAAGCTGTTCAATGACCAGGCCTTTTTTTTTGCGATACGGCACTGCGTCAATTTGACAATTGCACGGTCGTGCAATGTTGTACCAAAACTAAATTGACGCCCTTTTTTTCCCACAAATAGAGCTTTCTTTTGGTGGTATTTGATCACCTCACAATTTTTTCTTTTTTTTAAAAACACAATATTTTTTACTTATTGCTTTAGTAACGATCCCAATTTAAAAATAAAAAAAATAAAAACATTTCCTCAGTTTAGGCTGATATGTATTCTAAATTTGTTTGGTAAAAAAAAAAAAAAAATTGCAATAAGCGTTGCGCAAAAGTTATAGGGCCAGATTCACAGAAGAGATAGGACGGTGTTTCTCTGAAACGCCGTCGTATCTCTCAGAGTATCTATGCGACTGATTCATAGAATCAGTTACGCATAGAAAGCCCTTAGATCCGACAGGTGTAATTGACTTACACCGTCGGATCTTAGGATGCAGTATCTCGGCCACCGCTGGGTGGAGTTCGCGTCGTATTCCAGGGTCGGGTATGCAAATTAGCAGTTACGGCGATCCACAAAGGTTTTTCCCTTGTTACGTCGGCGCAAGTCTTAGTTTCACGTCGCAAAGTTAGGGCTGCTATTAACATGGTGTAAAATTACTCCACCATGTTAAAGTATGCCCGTCATTCCCGCGTCGCTTTTGAATTTTTTTTTCCCTAAGTACGTTACGCACGTCGCGATTCACAAACATGTCGCGCCGCCGTATTTCGCGCAAAGCACGTCGGGAAAATTGCAAACGGAGCATGCGCAGTACGTCCGGCGCGGGAGCGCGCCTAATTTAAATGGTACCCGCCCCATTTGAATTGGGCAGGCTTGCGCCGGACGTGTTTACGATACACCGCCGCAAGTTTGCAGGTAAGTGCTTTGTGGATCGGGCACTAACACTGTAAACTTGCGACGGTGTAACGTACACAGGTTACGTTACACGGCCGCAATTGTATGTGAATCTGGCCCCTTGTGTCTACAAACTATGGGAAAGATTTATGGCATTTATATGGCGTTTTTTTTTTTTTCCTAGTAATGCCGTGATCTGCAATTTTTTGCAGTATTGCAAGGTTGCGGCGGACAGGTCGGACAATTTTGACACATTTTTGGGACCATTAACATTCACAGAGCGATCAGTGCTATAAATATGCACTGATTACTATGTAAATGTCACTGGCAGGGACAGGGTTTACACTAGGGGGCCTATCAAGGCATTAATTGTGTTCCCTATGGTGTGTTCTAACTGTGGGGGGAAGGGGACTCACTATAGGAGATGACAGATTGTGGTTTCTTCTTTGTAGAAAGACACGATCTGTCGTCCTCTCCTCAAACAACACACAAACCCCTGTTCTCCCGCGTGTGCATGTGATCGCATTGGGTTCCCCACCGTGCAGGGGGCACACGTGCAAGCCTCCGGTGGCGATCACGTGCCCTCTGGTGGCTCTCCTAGGTGAAGCCGTATATATACGGGATTTCACCCAGGAGAGCCATTCTGCCGCAGTATATCTGCTTGAGCCGGTCGGGAAACGGTTGAAACCGCTTTCAGAAATAATATAGGGTGCATGGACACAAAAGGTTAACACTATTTGCTTCTAGAAGCAGAAAAAAATGCTCAAAAACATTTAAGTGTTAAAGCATTCTGTTGGTCAGATTATTACTTTATTCTGGCCAATGGAATGCATGAACGTTCAAAAGCTAGCTGAGTCTAGCACTTTAAGCTCTTCAGGTCCTGAAGAGCTTAAAGCTGAAGCTGCTTTTGCTTTTTGTTTTTTATTTGGCCTGTAAAAGCTCCTCTAAAGCCCTGTACACACGATCGGATATCTGATGGAATCGAATCTGATGGATTTTTTTCTTCGGATATCTGATGAAGCTGACTTTCATCAGTCTTGCCTACACACCATTAGTCAAAAATCCGATCGTGTCAGAACGCGGTGATGTAAAACACTACGACGTGCTGAGAAAATGAAGTTCAATGCTTCCGAGCATGCGTCGACATGATTCTGAGCATGCATGGATTTTTCTCTGATGGAGTTCCACACAGACGATCAGTTTTTTCTATCGTTTCTTTTATCCATAGGAAAATTTTAAAACATTTTCTATTTTTTTTCACCAATGGAAAACAAACCAAGGGGGCCCATACACGATCAATTTGTCTGTTGAAAGCGGTCCATTTTCATCAGACAAACCGATCGTGTGTACAGGGCATAAGTGCCTATGTGTGGATATGGAGTCACACAGACTTACACATATGTGCTTTTACAGGCTGAAAGTAAAATTAAATTAATATGCCAAACGCCTGTAAAAGTAGAATTTTTTTAAGCACAGTGTGCATGAGCTCTGATAATAAACATAAGCATTTACCAGCTTTGTGCCTTATTATTTTCAACAAACAATAGGGAAGAAAACAACAATGCTGTTCAGCTGTCACATATCCAACATTGATGGACTGTGAAAAATCCAAATTATCATACCTTTCTCTATTATAATAAACAGTTTCAAGTCAAATATAGTAAATACAAAAATCTATTTAGCACAAAACAAATTACAGTCACTTTACTGCACCATCATCAAACTTGTATCTTTACATGTACACTAGCACAAACCTCTAAGGTAAATACAATGATGTTAAAAAAAAAAAAAAAAGAGCGGTATAACACAGCATATAAAAAAAAAAAAACTGAAAAATTAAGAATAACATTTTAGATAATAAAAGGGTATAAAGTATGTCTGTAGAGTTGTACTCCCATCCTTAGGGGGTTTATTCACAAAATTGTCAAATGCAGTCCCAATGCATAGACAAGGCAGTCCTGCCTTATGGCTTATTGTTTCAATTCACACAAAAAATAATAGGACAAGTTGCATTTTAATGCAATGTGCTACAACGTATCATGGGGTGCTACAGTGCATAGGTTCAAACCAAATTTCACAAAGTTTAAACAGTATGGTGTGCTGTAACAATGCATTGTGGCACCAATAGGCAATAAACATTAAAGCAAGTGCTGTATGGAGCATAACATGCATCTGCTGATGTGAATAGGCCCTTAGTCAGAAACTCACACCTGTATTCCACTCACTTCCCCCTTCCTCTGTGCTAAGAGGAAGGACCTGCCTCCCATATTCACATATTTGAGAAACAGCAAGAATGTCTGTTTATTGTTTACTTGTTTATGGAACTATGGGTCAGTTTACCATTCATTGGGGATTCCTTCTGCTCTGATAGTGGGGTACATCTCTTCTTTTTTTAAACAATTATATCCATGTTTAATTATTTCCTGTCTGTTTTATTTTTATTGAAGTTTTCAAGACATGTCAACATCAAAGGAATATAGCAAAATTCCATAATCGTATATCGTGGTACAATGAGCATTGTGGGAAAATTATACAGGGAAATGTCTAACATGCACCCCAGATACTGCTCGTCTCTCTAAAATAACCATCATGAAAAAAATAGATATATTTTCACCTTTGCCCCTCCTAAAACCATAGGGGGGGGGAGGGAGGACACAACCACCAAGTATGTAGTTTTGTTCCCTCCATGCCACAACTTTGGAAGCAAGAGGAGGTAGCCCCTGGGACGTACCATGCCAATCTCACAGGTACCGTGTATCGCCACATTACAACTGTAATTTGCTTCAATCAATGAGGTATTTATGTACGATTTCCAAGCATACCGTGTCATCTTGAACCACTTATCTACGTCAAATGTCACCTCCAAGTCTTGTTCCTACTTTTGCAAATATAGGAGATGTGACTAGTATATTTATCGAGAGACCTACACAAATACTCCATCGAGGTAGAGGTGGTGAGATCTGATGTGTGCTATAGATTCTTCAGGAAGTGTACAATCTGAAAGTAATAAAAAAATCTATGAAATTGGAAGTTGGCGTTTTTCTCAAAGGTTTTTTTTTCTACAAGATCACAAAAATTCACGAAACTTAGCAGACCTTTGTTTTTCCACCAGGCATAAGCCTGGGGGTTGAGACCCGGGGTGATAATTGGATGGCCAACCAAGGAAGCCATAGGAGTGTGTGGAGACTTAAATCCATGTGGCTTTGTAAATCTATCCCATAGACTTAAGAAAAAAGACAGTGTAGGACAGGGCTCAAAATTTCAAGTCCTGAGCTACTAGCCAGGCCTTAAGAGTTACTCGCCGCCAGTTGCCCCACCCAACCCCGCCCCTTGTAAATGATCATATTTTATTCAGATCATACATGGTATGCAGGGTCGTATAATGTTAATTGGACCCTGGGCAAACATTTCCGTGCCCACTGAAGAAACACTACCGGAGAGGGTCAGAAAAACTGCAGACATACTACAGGAGAGGACCAGAGAGACTGCAGACATGACAAGGAGAGGGTCAGAGAGACTGCAGACATGGCAACAAGAGGGTCAGAGAGACTGCAGACATGGCAAGAAGAGGGTCAGAGAGACTGCAGACATGGCAAGGAGAGGGTCAGAGAGACTGCAGGCATGACAGAGAGAGGGTCAGAGAGACTGCAGGCATGACAGAGAGAGGGTCAGAGAGACTGCAGGCATGACAGAGAAAGGGTCAGAGAGACTGCAGGCATGACAGAGAGGGTCAGAGAGACTGCAGGCACGACAGAGAGAAGGTCAGAGAGACTGCAGGCATAACAGGGAGAGGGTCAGAGAGACTGCAGGCATGACAGGGAGAGGGTCAGAGAGACTGCAGGCATGACAGGGAGACTGCAGGCATGACAGGGAGAGGGTCAAAGAGACTGCAGGCATGACAGGGAGAGGGTCAGAGAGACTGCAGGCATGACAGGGAGAGGGTCAGAGAGACTGCAGGCATGACAGGGAGAGGGTCAGAGAGACTGCAGGCATGACAGGGAGAGGGTCAGAGAGACTGCAGGCATGACAGAGAGAGGGTCAGAGAGACTGCAGGCATGACAGAGAGAGGGTCAGAGAGACTGCAGGCATGACAGAGAGAGGATCAGAGAGACTGCAGGCATGACAGAGAGAGGGTCAGAGAGACTGCAGGCATGGTACAGGTACTGTGGATGGTGTGGTGATGAAGGTCTCCCCCTCCCTCCACATTTCTGTTGAGGGGGAGATGTTGCAGCTCAATGTACACAGCTCTAGGACCTGGAAGAGCATGTCCTCCCTCTACACTTGTTCAGTGTGATCCCTGACCCCTCCCCCTGCTCTGAGTGTCGGACTCCTCTGCTCTCTTTCTTCTCACTCAAATCGTCAGCAGTGTCCAGATCCAGACAGCACACAGGTCCCCTCATACTCACAGCCAGTCATCTCAGAAGTGTCAGACAGCAAGTCCTCTCCTGTTCCCTTCCGTTGTCAGCAGGTCAGAAGTCGGGAAGGAGGAAGTTACATCTTCCTCCTCTGAATGCCAGTCCTCCAAGCACCTGATTGGTTGTTAGGACGCTAGCAACCAATTATTTTAACAGGCGGGATTTGGGAGACAACAGGAGAAAGCCACTTGATTGGGCACCTTTTCTGCTACTCGCAACCAGTTAATTTGTACTCGCCAAGTGCTAGCAGGCGAGTACAAATTTTGAGGGCTGGTGTAGGATACATCATAGTCCGTTTATCCTTGGAACTCAGCCACAATAAGTGACTAATGGGTTTCCTGGGATATAAAGATTTGATTTTCATCTAGAGAAGTTGAGACGACACTGAATGGTAGCGGATTAGCTGTGCCAGCTGTGCAGCGTAAAAGTATTTGGCAAGGTCCAGCACTCCCAGACCGCACCTCAAATTTACTTGTATATAAGGTGCTGAAACCTTTGTATAGCCTGCATAGAAACTGAAATAGGGAGAGTGTTAACCACTTAAGACCCGGACCATTATGCAGGTTAAGGACCTTGCCCCTTTTTGCGATTCGGCACTGCGTCGCTTTAACTGACCACTGCGGTACTGTCATCAAGTTTGTGCCAAAACCGTAACGTTTCAATACATAAAAAAGATAATCCCATGAAACAAAATCAAAAGCCTTGCAAAGGTCTAACACCAGTAACATGCCCTTCCTAGTCTCATGGTTTTCCAATTGGAATGTATCGCCGAGATAATGTTCATCAACCTCTGGGTCTGGTCAGGAGCCTGTCGGTTGGGTACAAACCCCACCTAGTCTGAGTAGACATATTTGGATAGAAAAGTATTAATTTGGGTCGCCAAACTTTAGTCAATAGCTTGAGGTTCACATAAATGAGTGAAGTCGGGCGATAATTAGAGCAGGCTTCATGATCCTTCCCAGGTTTAGGATTGACATGGATGAAGGCCACATTTTTCATGCATGTCTAAAACAGATCCTTTTTTTTCAGGCTATTAAAAAAAAAATAGATAATAAATGGGGTACTAACAATGCTTTCTTTAACAACTTGCCGACCAGCCGCCGTCGTTTTACGTGCGAGAGCACGTAGCTATACGTCGGCTCTCGCGCAGGCCACTAGGGGCGCGTGCGCGCCGCCGGAGGCGTGCTCGCGCGCCCCTGACTTCCGTGCACGTGCCTGGCGGGCAGGAACGATGCTGGGCACACGCAATTGCTCGTTACAGAGCTGAGACCGGGAGCGGTGTGTGTAAACACAGCTCCCAGTCCTGTCGGGGAGAGAAATGCTGATCTTCTGTTCATACAATGTATGAACAGAAGATCAGTCATTTCCCCTAGTGAGGCCACCCCCACCTACAGTTAGAACAAACCCACGGAACATACTTAACCCCTTCCCCGCCCCCTAGTGTTAACCCATTCACTGCCAGTGGCATTTTTATCGTAATCCAAAGCATTTTTATAGCACTGATAGCTATAAAAATGCCAATGGTCCCAAAAATGTGTCAAAAGTGTCCGAAGTGTCCGCCATAATGTCGCAGTACCAAAAAAAATATATTAATAAAAATGGCATAAAAATACCCCCTATTTTGTAAACGCTATAACTTTTGCTGTTACAACAAAAAGGAATTCTGCGCTCATAAAGGTTTACCACTCTAATTCCACATAATGTTTGTGAGAAATAACATTCAGTAGATCTTAGTTTGTTCGGAAGAACCAGTTCTTTATGTAGAAAAGATAAACAAATGTATACAGCACAACGCAAAAAAATGTTCCCAGTGCCTGCATGAAAACACACACAATCTTTCAGGGCTTCAAGGGTTAAAATTTTGCAATTTTGTTTCCAGCTGCATTCATAGAAAACAACCGTGCTGATTGTAATTGGAGTACATTACCCAGGACGTCACCATGGCGTTTGATGTCACTTCCTAGTTACTATCTGGCATCTGGGCTCCTGTACACTTTTCCTGTATGGAAACTAAGATCTACTGAATGTTATTTCTCACAAACATTATGTGGAATTAGAGTGGTAAACCTTTATGAGCGCAGAATTCCTTTTTGTTGTAACTGTATTTTGGTGGTGCTTCTAGGTACCTGGATTTCTGCAGCACGGATCGTTTACAGCCCATACAAGGGTCTTAAATATTATATTGGACTATAGTGTTAACCCATAGAGCGCCAGTGAATCTTTTTTGTATCAATATATGCTATAACTTTTGCGCAAACCAAACGCTTGTTGCGATTTTTTTTACAAAAAATATGTAGAATACGTATCGGCCTAAACTGAGGAAAAATATATTTTTATATATATATATATATATATATATATATATATATATATATATATATATATATATATATATATATATATATATATATTTTTGGGGGGGGGATATTTATTATAGCAAAAAGAATTTTTTTTTTTTTTCAAAATTGTCGCTCTATTTTTGTTTATAGCGCAAAAACTAAAAACCGCAGAGGTGATCAAATACCACCAAAAGAAAGCTCTATTTGTGGGGAGAAAAGGATGCCAATTTTGTTTGGGAGCCACTTTGCACGGCCGCGCAAATTGTCAGTTAAAGCGACGCAGAGCCGAATCGCAAACAGTGCTCTGGTCTTTGACCAGCAATATGGTCCGGGGGTTAAGTGGTTAATAAAGGCACAAAAATCCATCTGAGCCAGGTGCTTTTGATTGATACAGAGGCTTGATAGCTGCCCTATTTCCCGCTCCGTGAAGTTACCTTCCATCAATTCTATGTGGTCCTTTGTTACCTGAGGTAAAGGGATATCTTGAAAAAAAACGTATCTGCGTGAACCGTGGAAAAGGTATTCGGTGAGGCGTATAATTTGGAATAAAAGTTTAAATATTCTTGGACAATTATGCCCCGTAAACTCGATCAGAATTTCGGATGGAAAAAGTCTGATGGACTTTTTCCCCCCATCGGATTTTCCGATCGTGTGTAGCCTCATCGGAGTATTTTTATCGGAAATTCCGTTTAGATATAGAACATGTTCTATATTTTTCCGATGTGATTTGGCTGGGCAAAAGCCTGATCGAGTGTACGTGGCATTAGTTGTGGATTTTGTGTCAGTTTATTATCACGCAGCTGTATTTTTGGGAGGGCGGGGTTGAGTGGAAGAGGGGTGAGTTTCATAGTTAGTAATGTATTTGGTTTGTCCCCGTCGTGTAAAAGCGGTGTCTAGACCAGTGTAGATACTTCTCCGATTTAGTGGCAAGGCTAAAATTTTGAGCTGTGTAAGCCACCTCAATTTTATGCCTCAGGTCCTTTTGGTCTTACGTAATTTTCCGCAACTCCTCCTCTTGCTGTTGTATCATTTGTGTGTGGATGAGTTTAGTCCTAGATGCAATTTGACTCAGCTTGCCACGAATTGTTGCTTTGTGTGCTTACCAATTAGTGCTTGGGGAGATGTCTGTGGCTGAGTTTTCGTTAAAATATTGGCATATATTCATTTCAAATTCGGTATAGATTATTGGATTATTAAAGCGGTGTTCCAGCCGCAAATTGTGTTTTTTTATAAAGGTCAGCAGCTACAAACACTGTAGCTGCTGACTTAAGCACACTTACCTGTCCAGGGAGTCCGCGATGTCGGCCCCCTAAGGCTGATCCGTCGACGCCATTTCAACTAAGGGAAACCGAAAGTGAAGCCTTACGGCTTCACTTCCGGTTTCCTACTGCGCATGTCGCGCAACGCTTTGTGAATGACAAGCTTGTCTTCTAAGACACACACACATGTCCCAGAAGACAACGGGGGAGCTCGCTCCAGAGGAGGATGCAACAACGTGGGCCGCGGTCTTGCTGGATCGGAAGTACATTCAGTACTTCCAAAAAGGTAAGAAAGAAAAAAATATTTTTTAATAGCCAAAAACGAGGTGTTGAGAGGTGGTCTTTCTTTTAAGAACACCTCTCAAAGTTGGGTGGAACTCCGCTTTAAGTAAAGAGATGTTTGACCCAAACGTCTGATAGTGAAATTTGAACCGGCGAGTGCTCAGATCATGAGGCCGTCAATATTTCATTCATTCAAATCAGTCTCATTTATGCATAGAAACCAATCAGCGTCCAGATTTTATTGCCAAAGCTTAATTGAACAAGCTGAGCTTAGAAGCCGATTGGTTTCTTTGCAGAAGTGAGACCGATTTTGCACTCTCTAGCTTTAGTAAATAAACCCCTCTGTCCACAATTTTCTCTACTGGGTCTCCTTCTGGAATGTGGTTCCCCTCTATGTAGTTACAATTTGGCACTAGCCCAATACTCCATTTAGTATTTATTTTACATAATCATCACCTCCATATAGTGCCATAATGTGTTATTTTCCTGATTCTCACTTTTTATATGAATGAAGATTATCTGACCTAGATAGAAAAAAAGCTGGCAGTCACACAGAACAAATGCACATGTGGTTTCACAGGATAGACAGATCTGTGAATGGTAAACGTACCCCAATAAAATGTGTGTCATTGTCAGTGGCTTTTTTTGTGGCATTCAGAGATTGGGTTGTTTTAATACAGTTGAGGCTTAACTCTAAAACTTCAGCTAAAATGCTGAAAAATATTGTGCAGCCATATTACTCAATCTCTAGCATGAAAAACGAATAAGTGATGCCATCTATCTTATAACAATATAGGTGTTTTGTGATTTGATATTAAGAATTTCAAAAGCTTATCAGCAAAGTTCTGGTGACCAAAGCAACCATAGCAGAATAATCTTATCTCCCAACACTGTTTCTTCCCTTTCCATACTTGGCTTGAAGGTGTATCTTTTTCTTAAATTTATATCTGTTGGCTGCACCAACTGCTGTTAGACATGGTATTATATTCCTCTGGCTACTTTTCTGAAGTCTCTATCCTCTGTTAAAACCATAAAGAAAATGTAATGTTTCATTTTGTGGCACAGAAGTTGTATAGAAGACAGGAAATTGTTTCTCCGAGAGGAAGAGAGTGCTTTCAATGGTTTTCTCTTCCATGGTCCAATTATCTGAAAATCATAGGCTGTCAATCCAAAATAAAAAAAAAAAAAAAATCTAGTGAGAAGTTCCAGTGGTAAAACATTGCTTTCCACCACTGACAGAGATAGCTGCCTTTCACCTGCCTATTTCTGCATGCAATTATTTTTTCCCCTATCAGAGGAGTCTGAGACGATGTAGCACACACACAGCTATTTCAATTACTTTACATGTATTTACAAGCTACAAAATATTCTGCTTTTGAAATTGTAGGCCCATAAAAAGTTTTTTTTACAGGTGTGAGGAACATTTCAACTTCATTTCACACTTCTCTATCTAATCTAATATTCCAAACTGCATGCCAAAATAACACATTTAATTGCCTCAGAGCAGAACATATTTATGTTAAAGTCATAACAGCCTCTGCTAAGTAACATGACACAAGGAACAACGAATGCATATTTCTTCTGGGAAACCTATATATTATTCTGAATATATATTATATCAGTCAAGCTGTACAACTGCATTACAGCCAAGTATCTAGCACGGAGTTAGTAGATTATCAAGGCGTGATTTAAGATAGCTAAACGTGCAATTTAAGTACTTCTATGCGATTAGCACAACTCTGATTTGCTACCCTGTACAGACAAGAAGCTCCTGTGTTTGTTTCCTGGCTTCCTCGTATAGGCCTCTTGGTCACGTATCCTCCTAACTAAACAAGTATCATAATGAAAATTCACATTTGAAGTAATCTCCACCCATGTCGCAAAAAAAAAAAAAAAAAAGGGGAGGACCTCACCTTTCTACCATCCATGGTCCCATTCATTCCTATGAGATGCATTCATTAACTCCAGCCATCCAAAGGGCTGAGGGGGAGTAATTTCCAGACGTCAAGAAGGTCAAATTGAAGTCATCACAAGTTGTACTTTGTGAATGGCAAAACAGAGATAGTGAGGAGAGACAAGAATTGTTTTATATAATGCAAGTGTCCCTGGTGTCAGATTCGGCCCATAAGCATATCAGCTGCAGGTACTGTATGTGGACTATATGAGAAGCCAGTTTAATAAGGATGCATTAAATTATAGCACAACTTAAATGTTGCTGCTTTACAGTGGGCCTAATAAACCTCAGACTTTTCTCTGTTATTTGCAATTGACAAGTGTACAGCTTACAGGGAAGAGAGCATTAGCAATAGGTATCTCTCTAACAGGAGAAATGCAGCTGCTGTGTGATTGCCCGCCCCTCCACTGTTCATTTACAGATGGTTGTGCATTTTGCAATGGGTTCACATAATACAAAGCATTCCATGATTGGGTAAGAGAAGAGTAAGGGCGGGCAGAGTGGCTCCATACAGCTTCTATTTCAGGGATTTAAAGGTTCAGTGCTGGAGAGTCAGAAGGATAATGATAGCTATAGTCCTGGCTCTCAGTAAAACAGTCAATCGTCAATAAAAGAGATAAGCGCAAAGAGGCTAAGTGGTTAGCACTTCCACCTGGCAGCACTAGGCTTGTTAGTTTGAATCCCAACCACGGCACTATCTGCCCGGAGTCTGCATGTTCTCCCTGTGCCTGCGTAGGTTTCTTCTGGTACTCCAGTTTCCTCTCACACTCCAAAGACATGCTGGTAGGTTAATTGTCTCCAATCCAAATTGGTCCTAGTATGTGTATGTATGAAAGTAAGTTAGGGACCTTAAATTTTAAGCTCCTTGAGGGAAGGGACAGATGTGAATGTACCTGCCTTTACACACACACACAAACTTTAAAGCGGGGGTTCACCCTTAGAGGGCACTTTTCCCCCTTAGATTCCTGCTCGTTATTACTAGGGGAATCGGCTATTTATTTTAAAATATGTGCAGTACTTACCCGTTTACGAGACGCATCCTCTCCGTCGCTTCCGGGTATGGGCTTCGGGAATGGGCGTTCCTTCTTGATTGACAGGTTTCCGAGAGGCTTCCGACGGTCGCATCCATCGCGTCACGATTTTCCGAAAGAAGCCGAACGTCGGTGCGCAGGCGCAGTATAGAGCCGCACCGACGTTCGGCTTCTTTCGGCTACGAGTGACGCGATGGATGCGACCGTCGGAAGCCTCTCGGAAGAATGTCATTTAAGAAGGAACGCCCGCTCCCGAAGACCCATACCCGGAAGCGACGGAAGAAGATGCAGCTCGAAAACGGGTAAGTACTGCACATATTTTAATATAAATAGCCGATTCCCCTAGACCGAACGAGCAGGAAGCTAAGGGGAGATTTTTTTTTTTTTTTTAAATGGGTGAACTCCCGCTTTAATGGCATGCCAGTCTTAGTCTATAAAGTTCAACGTTAAGTTGGCCCACCCACTGCAGCTATAACAGCTTCAACTCTTCTGGGAATGCTGTCCACAAAGTTTAGGAGTGTGTCTTTGGGATTGTTTGACCATTATTCCAGAAGCACATTTATGAGGTTAGGCACTGACGTGGATAAGAAGGCCTGGCTCACAGTCTCCCCTCTAATGCATTCCAAAGCTGTTCTATCTGTTTGAGGTCAAAACTCTGTGCAGGCCAGTCAAGTTCCTCCACCCCAAACTTGCTCATCCATGTCTTTATGGACCTTGCTTTGTGCACTGGTGCACACCTGCAGCTGCAGGCATCACCCCAACACAACCCCTTCAAGCCAAAAGCTGCATATTTGCGGTACATCGGTGTGAAGGGGTTAATCTGTTCATTTTGTTTTACTTAAACACTTGCTTCATAGTCTTTTATCTTAGGCCACATTCACATTTGGGCGATTAGCAATCACAGGCAAAATTGGTGAGATTTTGCTGCGACTGTCACACAGTAAAACACGCATTTAAAATCACACCTGGCTCAGGGCCACAATTTGGTCCCTGAGCTTTTTTGGAGTGACAAACAAGCATAGGGCAGCCCATTCAAGTGAACAGGCTGCCCTATACACAACACACAGAAACGCGTGTGAAGCACACTTTTAGGCCGCGTACACACGATCAGTCCATCCGATGAGAATGGTCTGATGGACCGTTTTCATCAGTCCAAACCGATCGTGTGTGGGCCCCATCGGTTAGTTGACCTTCGGTCAAAAAAATAGGAACTTGCTTTAAAATTGAACTGATGGACGCCTAACAGATAGGTCAAAACTGATCGTTCGTATGCAAAAGCATCGGTTAAAAACCCGTGCATGCTCAGAATCAAGCCGACGCATGCTTGGAAGCATTGAACTTCGTTTTTTTCAGCACGTCGTTGTGCTTTACGTCACCACGTTCTTACACGATCGGTTAATTAACCGATGGTGTGTAGGCGCGACGGACCATCAGTCGGCTTCATCGGTTAACCGATGACAACGGTCCTTTGGACCGTTCTCATCGGATGGACTGATTGTGTGTACGAGGCTTTAGAATCACCTGCGTTCCCACTATGCAATATGCAAATGGTGCCTTAGGGTAGTGGTTTGGGAGACAAAAAAAAACAATATATAAGAACAACAAATATCCCACCACGCTCTTCTATGTCGTAAGGATACATCTGTTCTTCACAGCTCAAATTGCAATGTAAAGAATATGGATTTTTGCTGCTTTACACCTAAGACCTCGTTTTTTTTCTTTTTAAGTATATGAAGTACGAGATAGATGATAATAGTAGCAGGGTGCATGTGTTTTATTTCACAAAGCAGCTTTCTTTTATTAAACTGTGCCACATCTTCATTGAATGCAATGAAAAAGTTCAAGTGTTTTAAGGCTGAAATGCTCTGCTGAGCCAAGGCAAAACTATGGCCTCCATCATGCTTTATGCACAAAGCTGTCACACTTAGCAGCTGCCCGTGTTTTCTCTATACTCAGCTGGGCTGCTCTACGCAGCTCCAGGGAACAGACATCCCTGTTTATACTAAGCACTTGTACAACCGTTAAGCCCTGAAAACAATCTCTCCTATCATCACTAGACAATGACCTTGATAGTCTGTTCAACATTTGTTATAGACAACTAAAACGAGGACAGAAATGTGCTATAATGATTGATTATGTTTTTCACCACTGCAGTTATCTCAAACCAAATAGCTGTACCATTAAAATGACTTCTGTCAGTTTGCATCCTTAATTTTTTTTCAGGGTCCTTTAAAGCAGCCACAATGTTAGAATAATACATTTTAAGTCTTTATAGATCAATAATGTGCAAAGATAAAGCACTGCAATCCCACTGCCTGCATGTTTATCCTCCTATTTATTACTCTCCCTGACAAGCTCAATGGCTATATAATTTCTAGATAAAAAAAAAAAGTATATCCATCAAGTATTCTGCACACATTGCCATAAATAGCCTGCCAAGTTTATAAGAGGTAGGATCTTCAGCTGCGTATTTGTGAAGAGCCTTTACACAAATGCCATTAGTGTCTTGCATCAGTAATGGAATACATATGGAGAAAGAAGCTTAAACAAGCCACTTACAGTTTTAGTGCGCAAACTGTCTTTTTAGGATTCACTTCTAAAACATACACAATGAATAGATATTGCATACAAAGTTTTTTTTAAAAAAATCAGCTATAAACAGCCTTATTTAAAGTTCGCATTTTATTGCACATTTACATCCAGCTTGAACCAACATAAATATGCATATACTACATCACCGGTACCACTGTGGAAGTAGTGACTCAATTTAGTAGGCGTAACCTCCTACAGTGATTGCCGCTGTCTTCTGAGTTCACTGATGAGGTGGCGAATGTGACATTACCATCGTGTCTCTCTCACCTCCACTAATCGGGAAACACCTTGCATTCATTAAGAAAAATGCTAGTTGCTGTGAATGGCACCTGTGTCTAGAGAAAGGTTACTCTGAAGCACGGGGCGATGAAGTGAGCAGCGAACACTTCAGCAGTAGAGGCTAATATGATGATTATTTGCACAGGGGTTACACAAGTATGGCAGTTGGGAGTCCCTTTCTTATGCCGCGTACACACAATCATTTTTCAGCATGTCCAAAAAACGACGTTTTCCCAACTTCATCATTAAAACGACGTTGCCCACACACCATCGTTTATAAAAAAATTATCTAGCAAAGCGCGGTGACGTACAACATGTACGACGGCACTATGAAGGGGAAGTTCCATTCGCCTTTTGGCTGCTTTAGCTGATTCCGTGTTAGTAAAAGGTGATTCACGCTTTTTTCTGTTACAGCATGATGAATGTGCTTACTCCATTATGAACAGTAGTTTTACCAGAACGAGCGCTCCCGTCTCATAACTTGCTTCTGAGTATGTGCGTTTTTTTTTTTTGTCATTTTTCAGAACCTGAAAAATGATGTGTCGCCCACACACGATCATTTTAAATGACGTTTTTGAAAAACAAAGTTTTTTTCATGCCGAAAAATGATCGTGTGTACGCGGCATTGGACAACCTTGTCTTTTTAATTGTCTCAGTGAATTATCTGCTAGCCTGCACCTGACACATTTACTTATTACACATTCTACCAATTGGAACCATGAGGATCATGACTAAAGTCATAAAAAAGACACCCAGGCGGACCAATAATTAATTAGGGCAAGGGCTCCGAAGAAGTTTGCTGATAGGCGAGCGAAACCGGTCAGCATGATGTCACCACACAACTCTGGTGATCCTGCCTGACCCACCCTCCCACCCTGCCCAAATATTGGGGAAGAAGGCTGGTTTTGAAATCTCTCCGGGCTATTGGACTATGAAATAGGAGCTGGCGAGCATGGACTGCACACAGCATGAGGATTTGCAACAACCCCCCTTCTGCAAGACATGAGGTGGTGAGCATACTGATGTAGATTATATGCTGCCCAGTGAATGCTATATGGGACTGAATCCTCACCAGTCTTTATACAGTGGGGCAAAAAAGTATTTAGTCAGCCACTAATTGTGCAAGTTCTCCCACTTAAAAAGATAAGAGAGGCCTGTAATTGTCATCATAGGTATACCAACTATGAGAGACAAAATGTGGAAACAAATCTAAACAATCACATTGTCTGATTTGGAAAGAATTTATTTGCAAAATTATGGTGGAAAATAAGTATTTGGTCACCTACAAACAAAGAAGATTTCTGTCTCTCACAGACCTGCATCTTCTTCTTTAATGCCCTGTACACACGATCGGTTCGTCTGATAAAAATGGTCCGATGGACCGTTTTCATCGGACGAACCGATCGTGTGTGGGCCCCATCGTTTTTTTCCCCCATCGGTGAAAAAAACGTAGAACCTATTTTAAAATTATCTGATGGTTAAAAAACCGATACAAAAAAACGATCATCTGTGGGCAAGTCCATTGGTTAAAAATCCATGCATGCTCAGAATCAAATCGACGCATGCTCGGAAGCATTGAACTTAATTTTTCTCAGCACGTCGTAGTGTTTTACATCACCGCGTTCTGACACAAACAGATTTTTAACTGATGGTGTGTAGGCAAGGCTGATGAAGGTCAGCTTCATCGGATATCTGATGGAAAAATTCATCAGTCCGTTTTCATCGGATGAACCGATCGTGTGTACGTGGCATAAGAGGCTCCTCTGTCCTCCACTCAGATGTATTAATCGCATCTGTTTGAACTTTTTATCAGTATAAAAGACACCTGTCCACAACCTCAAACAGTCGCACTCCAAACCAGGGCTGTGGAGTCGGTAGATAAATGTTCCGACTCCTCAGTTTTATGTACATCCGACTCCGACTCCCCGACTCCTCTGTATTAATATGCGAATGTATTTTATACATTCCTTGAGGGAAAGAAACGCAACCTACCACAGGACTACTGGCTGGGAAGCCAACAGTCTACTGTATTGCAGAGTTTAAGCAAAAGACAAACACAATGAAAACAACGTTTTTTATTCTAAAACATGATTTTCCTAGGAGAATCCCATAGACATGTTTAAAGTTTAAGCTAACAATCGGAGTTTACAAGTTCTTATAGCCTTAGCTAAATGACAGCAGTTTTCCAATGGTTTACAGCTTCAGTCTTGAACTATCCATTCCCTTCACTTATACAAGTGTCTCACTCTCTAGTCCTGCAAAAAACATATTTATTTAATCCCTTATCAGTGAGAGGCTAGGTTACACATGGACGCTGCGTTCCCTGTAAAAGCAGAACACAACACTATGGAAAGTAAAAGTATTGCAGCTCCTAATTGTGCGTTGCGTGCCATATAGTGAAGCACATGAAAAGCATGCTTCTTCACGGTCACTTAACGTGTTCGTTTTGCGGTTACGTGAGGCACTGCGTGCATTGGTCTTTATTCTTACCAGTAGAGAAGTCATTAATTATAACTTTTTGTGAATTGGGACATTTAAACTTGCTATTTTTTTTTAATTCCAATCTAAATTTAGTAGGAGTCGGAGTCGGTGCATTGTTTGCCGACTCCAGGTACCCAAAATTTCCCCCGACTCCGACTCCACAGCCCTGCTCCAAACTCCACTATGGTGAAGCCAAAGAGCTGTCAAGGACACCAGAAACAAAATTGTAGACCTGCACCAGGCTGGGAAGACTGAATCTACAATAGGCAAGCTAGCTTGGTGTGAAGAAATAAACTGTGGGAGCAATAATTAGAAAATGGAAGACATACAAGACCACTGATAATCTCCCTCTATCTGGGGCTCCATGCAAGATCTCACCCCGTGGGGTCAAAATGATAAGAACGGTGAGCAAAAATCACAGAACCACACAGGGGGACCTAGTGAATGACCTGCAGAGAGCTGGGACCAACGTAACAAAGGCTACCATCAGTAACACACTACGCCGCCAGGGACTCAGATCCTGCAGTGCCAGACGTGTCCCCCTGCTTAAGCCCATGCTCCTGCTTAAGCCAGTACATGTCTGGGGCCATCTGAGGTTTGCTAGAGAGCATTTGGATGATCCAGAAGAGGATTGGGAGAAGGTCATATGGTCAGATGATACCAAAGTAGAACTGTTTGGTAGAAACACAACTTGTCGTGTTTGGAGAAGAGAGAATGCCGAGTTGCAACCAAAGAACACCATACCTACTGTGAAGCATGGGGGTGGCAACATCATGCTTTGGGGTTGTTTTTCTGCAAAGGTAACAGGACGACTGATCCGTTTACATGAAAGAATGAATGGGGCGTGTATCGTGAGATTTTGAGTGCAAACCTCCTTCCATCAGCAAGGGTATTGAAGATGAAACGTGGCTGGGTCTTTCAGCATGACAATGATCCCAAAAACACTGTCCGGGCAACGAAGGAGTGGCTTTGTAAGAAGCATTTCAAGGTCCTGTAGTGGCCTAGCCAGTCTCCAGATCTCAACCCCATATAAAACCTTTGGAGGGAGTTGAAAGTCCGTGTTGCCCAGTGACAGCTCCAAAACATCACTGCTCTAGAGGAGATCTGCATGGAGGAATGGACCAACATACCAGCAACAGTGTGTGACAACCTTGTGAAGACTTACAGAAAACGTTTGACCTCTGTCATTGCCAACAAAGGATATATAACAAAGTATTGAGATGAACTTATGATATTGACCAAATACTTATTTTCCACCATAATTTTCAAATACATTCTTCCCAAATCAGACACTGTATACCTATGATGACAATTACAGGCCTCTCTCATCATTTTAAGTGGGAGAACTTGCACAATTGGTGGCTGACTAAATACTTTTTTGCCCCACTGTATATTCAGTGACATCTGGTTGTGAATGTCCTGTTGTGGGGTTGAATTATACCAACGTATGTGACTGGTTCTGCTGTTTATCCATATACCCTATCCAAGATGCAGCCAGTTACTCCCATTTCCATCCCACAGCCAACCTGTACCATATGATTAGCTGTGGACAATCACAGTTAATCACAACAGTACACACTGAATGAATGGGTGTCACTGTTCTAAGCAATCATAAGTTGTAAGAAAAATTAAATCCTAATCACCAGAGTAGTGCAGTGTTAGCATGGTAACATTGTATTGGTCTGGCCCATTATGTGATTTTTTTTTTTTAAATAAAATTGGGTTCTAAAATGGATGTTATAGGATGCTGCACTCAATAAGTATCCTTTACCATTCATTTGTTTAACATTTTGTTGACAGAAGAAAAACATGATTACCATGATAATTCAGTACATAACAAGATCTATATGACTGATAAGTATCTGATTAATTGGTGTAAAGTATGTATAATTGTGCAGTGCCACCTATTAAGGATTTAGATTTTTCTCTTATTTTCCCTTGGTTTGTCTGCACGTGACACTTAAGCTTGAGAGATTTGTGACAGTGATACGGGATGCTAGTGTTACCATTTTAACAACTAAACAAAAACATATATTAATATTATACCATGTTTGGAAAACTTGACATATACTTATATACTTAATGTAAAAAATAAAGTGCTCCATGCTTATTAATTTGTGGATTTACACTTCATAAACAACAGTTGATGAAAAAGTAATACAATTATTTAAAAGTCCATGAATTCTTCAGTGATATATTGCCAAAACATAACACCATCACCATATGCAGTAATCTTTGAAGTTGCACCTGATGTGTGTGGTTACATTTCCTACTCACCAGAAGGACATGACCTCTTTTTAACTAAAAAGAAGTTCGGAACGCAAGTCAAAATTATGGACACAGGTTGAATATTTACAGATTCTAGGACACCCCAAGCACTGAATCAGAGCAGTGGGTAACGGCATGTTAACAAAACTTAGTCAATGGTGCCCAAGAAAGCAGATAAGGGTCAGAGACCACAGAGTGCCGCTGAAAGAGCCTTGTGGCCACAAGCTACATCTGCAGAGGCCTGGACATCCATATGATTGAGCTTGGTTAATCTAGGAACTGAAGACCAGATGGCTGTCTACAAAGCTGAGCGGCAGACATTTGATGTCAGAATGTTCAGGAAGCCCCTACTAGTATGGCTGAGTTACCACTTATGGTTACTGAAAGAGCATTATCTTTTTGATTGTAAGCACTTACCATAGTTGTGCACAGCCTTTTGCATTAGGGTGTGCATCCCAAAGCGCAAATACACACACGCACACACACAGGTACATACAAGAGTTGGTTCAGGCCCGCTCAGTAGATTATTTTAAGAAAAGCCTGGATTATTTTCTTTACTAATATTTAGAGGTAAAGTTGATGCAGGGAACATCCGATTGCCTCTTGGGGGGGGGGGGGGGGTCAGGAAGAAATTTACCCTGCTGGAGAAAATTGGATCATGCTTTATTTGGGTTTTTGACCCTTCTCTGGATCAACTGTGGGTAAAAGATTGTATACATAGGATAGTACACATTGCAGCTGTTGCTGCTGCCTTCCATCTGCTGGCATGCTGGGACTTTTGGACAAAAATATAAATATAAATTGTTATAACATCTTCTAAAACACAGGTAAGCCACTGACTACATTGCGCTCAGCCCAACTTATCTTCTCCTGGTAGATTTAAGTCTGTCCCACACTGCAGGCTGTGTTTACAACAGAAAGGGCTGGCATCTGGAGTGGGCAGGAGAGGGAGGAGTAAAGTCAAATTAGGTGCGCTGGGGAGGGGGCAGGTATAGTGCTTTTCCCATTGGCTGAGGAGGCAGCAAACAGGCAAAGCAATTGTAGCCTAAGAATTTTTAGAGACACTAAACAACCAGCAATCCTGGTGAATAGGGTGTGCCCATGCACACCTCCTGCGCATGCCTATGGTTCCTACAATGAGTCATCTTCTCCACCTAGCAATAGTGGACTTGGAAGAAAGGTATCCCTTTGGAGACCCGGTCGGCGGGACAGAGAAAGTGTTTTCCACATAGCGACTGTGATTTTAGATACTCTGTTTGCCCTGATTAAAGCTAAACAATGGAGAGCAATTTTCTGTAGAATGGTTTGAAGCAGGGTACAAGGAAGGAATGACGACTTTATTAAGTCACAAGGCTAAGACCACATTAGTTAGAAATGAGGGTCCTAGATGCAAGACCACTATGCCCTGTGAAGAATTAGGAAGAGCTCCTCAGAAGAGAAAGCCTCTGCCTCTAAAAAACACATCCCACTGGTGTAATAGCAAACAAGGAGGTCATTTCAACAAGATACATTACCCAAGGGGAGTTCCCTAATGGGTTCAAAGGGTGGTTTCTGCAGGGCCCAGCCAGTCAGTTTAGGTGGACGGCCATGTCTTTGTAGGTTTGCAGTTGTGCCATACTCTTTCCATTTTCGGATGATGGGCGTGAGATGTTTAAAGCTTTGGATATTTTTTGATGACCTAACCCAGCTTTAAACTTCTCCACAACTTAATCCCTGACCTGCCTGGTGTGTTCCTTAGCCCATGATGCTGTTTGTTCACAAAGATTTTCTAATAAACCTCTGAGGGCTTCACAGAACAGTTGTATTTCTACTGAGATTAAATACAGGTGGCTAATTAGAGGACATCTGAAGGCAATTGGTTCCTCAAGATTTTAGTTAGGGGTTTTTAGAGTAAAGGGGGCTGGCCATAAATGCACACCACTCTTTTCAGATATTTGTAAAAAAGAAATAAAATGAAAACCATTTATCATTTTCCTTCCACTTGACAATTATGAGCCACGTTGTGGTGATTTATAACAAAATCCCTTTACGTTTTGAGTTGTAACAAATTTCAAAGGGTATAAATACATTTTTTAAGGCACTGTATTTTCAGATTTAATACAAAACTTCTCCTGATTGGCTGAGGCAGACAGGCAGTTTTTATGACATCACAATCTCCACCTCAGTCAAGAGAGTCAGTAACTAAACCTTGTGGGTTATATGTAAAACTTGTTAACATAAAAAGGTACCTTATGGACTTTAGGGATTTAAGTTCTAGAATAGGTTAAATACCCCACTGAGATTTGATACTGTGAACAGGTTTAAATAGAATCCTTCAAAGCTGTCTTCGGGGAAGTGTGTACATTTTGGTTGGTTAGATAGAAGAAAATGATGAGGGGTAGAGTTAGGAACTCATTTTTGTATCCCTTTGAAACCAGGAACACCAACTATAATATACAACCAAACTTAGGAGGTGTAGGGGTAGACTTGGTGGGCAATGTATTTTAAGTCTTGCATTAAGGCTATTTTCACATTGAGGCGCTATAGTGCTAAAAATAGCGCCTGCAAAGCACCTCTCCTCCCACTCCGATGCCCTAGCAGGATGCTAAAAAAAGTCCTGCAAGTAGCATCTTTGAGGCGTTGTTGGAGCGTACACCGCTCCTACAGTGCCCCCCTGCCCATTGAAATAAATGGGCAGCACCGCCAAAGCGCCACTGCTGCAGCACTTTGTGAGTGCTTTTAACCCTTTTTAGGCCACAAGCAAAAGTTAAAAGCACCGACGCCCACCCGCCCCAGCGTGAAAGTGCCCTAAAAGGAAGGGCTGAATCTTGGCTTGGAAGATGAAAGTAGAAATTCCTTTAGGAATGTCTTAAACTTTCTGTTTGTAGAATCATTAAAATAAGTAACCTCTTTCATAGGTGCACTAAGATGTTTGTTTAAGACCAAGACAACAGGGTCTACTACTGGAACACTCCACTTGTTAGTGAATTCTATTTCCACTGGATATAACTCACAAATGATTCTTGGAGGTAAAAAAAAAAAAAAAAACAGGAGAAACACAGTCATCATAAATTATACATAATGGAAATTAGTGCAGCGCAACTCAATATTAGATATAAACTATGCAATAAAAAACAATACACTGTGCTAATGTACGAGAGAAATATGTATAAATATGAACCCACGCAAAATATAGAACATAATAAAGTCCAACAGATAATTCATCCACCACTGTGACAATGTGAACTAGATGATATAATGTATATACAGCCCAGCGGCGCCCCCCCCTTCTCTCCCCCGCAAGGTATGCTGTTTGTGTTGGCCGTAGGCAGGACTCGGAGTGAAGTGCGGCGGGGGAGGGGGGGGGCGCTGCTGCTGGAATCGAGCAGTGCCCCCCCCCCTCAGCATACCTGTGTTTGTGTTGGCCGTGGGCTCTCATCTACAATCCAGCAGCGGCCCCCCTCCCCCCCCCCGCAGTTCACTCCGAGTCCTGCCCACGGCCAACACAAGCAGCATACCTTGCGGGGGAGAGAAGGGGGGGGGCGCCGCTGGGCTGTATATAGACCGGGACCGCCAGGAAGGAACATAGAATGGATCCCCTTGTCCATGATCATCTACCATGATCCGTTTATGCTAATTACCTTACAGCAGTAAGTTAAAAAGTTAGCACACCCACGGGTGTGGAATACACTGAAGAGTTGAATCGCTGAAATCACAGTGTCACTTACTATCATCATTCAGCACCTTATTTTTTGGCACCAGCACTTTTCACCATTGAAGATTATATATAGACTGCTATTTGCACAATATTATTATTTATAGCTTGCATTTGTACTTTATTGCTTGGCACTTTATTAACAGATGGACTATTACTGTATCACATTTTTATCTCATGATTCATAATTTTTAATTATCAAGTTTATTTTATATTTACATACCCGCACTTTATTATTGATTGTGGAGTGCAACAATTTCTTGATTTTTTACATGCTTGCGCTCGCAGTTCACCCAGGTGTGTTAGAACAGCAATAAATATTTGCTTTCCTAACACTGATCCGCCTCTCCAAAAGTCAGGTGCTCCGGTCTGTTACCCATCACCTTATTGACTAAAACGACAGGACAGGAGGAGGGGACGGCAGGAAACGCTTGGAGAACCCCGCTCACCGCCATCACCTGCTGCTCCACATGACAAGTGGTAAGTGGCGAGCGGGCGGGTGAAGGGTGGTCACAGTGGCAGCATTTGATGACACAGTGGCTGCATTTGATGGCACAGTGGCTGCATTTGATGGCACAGTGGCTGCATTTGATGGCACAGTTGCAGCGTTTGATGGGCACAGTGGCTGTGTTTGATGGCACAGTGGCTACGTTTGGTCTCAGTGGCAGCCTATGATGCTACAGTGGCTGCGTTTGATGGGCACAGTGGCTGCGTTTGATGGGCACAGTGGCTGCGTTTGATTGGCACAGTGGCTGCGTTTGATTGGCACAGTGGCTGCGTTTGATTGGCACAGTGGCTGCGTTTGATTGGCACAGTGGCTACGTTTGGTAGCACAGTGGCTGCGTTTGATGGGCACAGTGGTTGCGTTTGATGGTCACAGTAAGGCTGCAATTGATGGTTTTTTTCAGAATTTTTCCGTTTCTTTGCGCCCCCCTAAACATTTTGAGCACCAGCCGCCACTGGAGTCCCCACAGAGAAAATGGTGTTACACTGGGTCCAAACACCTAAAGATGGCAGCATATAACCCATGGTCTATGACTACACATCCTGGGTCCTGTACAGTAAAATTAAGATAAAGTTTTGCGTTCAGTTCTACTATAAGAAAAAAATCTAGTGCAAATGCCATGAGCTGCAAGAAAAATAATTCAAAGCTGTGTGGGTCTTGCTTTATAGAAATTATTTTTCATTTTAAATTGGGGAAAAAATTCACAGCTCACTGGGAATAATCTCTCACACAGGACATATACATTTACCTCTTGTTGATTCATGTCACACACATGATTAGAAGATGCAACTAGATGCACAATGCCACACAAGATGTGATTTATTAAAGGCAGCCTGCAGAGGCACATGACATTTGATGGTGTGAAATTATTCAACCTATAACTCAGTAGTAGAAAGGGAGCTGACATTAACCCTTCCTGTATCAAACATGCAAATCACAAATTGATACGAAATGTGCTTGAGGCCCCCTTGGCTCAGAAGGGTTTAACATTGCCAGGAGCTACACAAATACCTAATTTATTATTAATTACTTTTTTTCTTCAGAATTATCAAAGCAAAACTTCCCAGGGCATAAATTCATTGTGTTGATTTAACTGCTGACAAGGAGCAGCTGAAATTTACTAGACTCCTAGGGAAACTGCAAGAAAAAAAAAGAAACAATAAACTGGTTAACTAACTTGCTGATTAGATGACAAAAAAAAAAAAAAAGAGGTACTACTAAATCATTACAGTATCTTAACCACTTAAGCCCCGGACCAAAATGCAGGTAAAGGACCAGGACCCTTTTTGCAATTCGGGACTGCGTCGCTTTAACTGATAATTGCGCGGTCGTGCGACGTGGCTCCCAAACAAAATTGGCGTCCTTTTTTTCCCACAAATAGAGCTTTCTTTTGGTGGTATTTGATCACCTCGGCGGTTTTTGTTTTTTGTGCTATTAACAAAAATAGAGCGACAACTTTGAAAAAAAATGCAATATGTTTTACTTTTTGCTATAATAAATATCCCCCAAAAATATATAAAAAAAATAATTTTTTCCTAAGTTTAGGCCAATACGTATTCTTCTACATATTTTTGGTAAAATAAATCGCAATAAGCGTTTAATGGTTGTTTGCGCAACATTTAAAGCGTTTACAAAATAGGAGATAGTTTTATTGCATTTTTATAATTTTTTTTTGTTTTACTACTAATGGCGGCGATCAGCGATTTTTTTCGTGACTGCGACATTATGGCGGACACTTTGCACAATTTTGACACATGTTTGGGACCATTGTCATTTTCACAGCAAAAAATGCATTTAAAATGCATTCTTTATTGTGGAAATGACAGTTGCAGTTTGGGAGTTAACCACAGGGGGCGCTGAAGGGGTTATGTTTCACCTAGTGTGTGTTTACAACTGTAGGGGGGTGTGGCTGTAGGAGTGACATCATCGATTGTGTCTCCCTATAAAGGGGATGACACGATCGATGCAGCCGCCACAGTGAAGCACGGGGAAGCCGTGTTTACACGCGGCTCTCCCCGTTCTTCAGTTCCGGGGACCGATCGCGGGACCCCAGGTCTCGCGGTCCCGGTGCTTCGGACCAGGTCGCAGGCCCGCACCCACGATTGGATAGCTGTAAAGGACGTGCCGGTACGTCCATCTGCCCAGCCGTGCCATTCTGCCGATGTATAGCGTCGTGCGGCGGTCGTTAAGTGGTTAATAAATGCTTTATATAAAATACTATATAAAGCATTAGTTAGACCCCTTTCACACAGTTTTCAGGTGTACTATCGCCTGTAAAGCACCTAAAAACTGCCTACCATGCTACCCAAATGTAAAAACCCTGAGTGCTTTCACACTGGGGTGGTGTGTTTGCGGGACGTTATAAAAAGTCCTGCAAGCAGCAGGGGTGATTTGGGATACAGCACTCCCAAAACACCCTTCCCATTGAAATATAAAGCACCACAACACAGGCGCTTTTAACCCCTTATTCGGCCGCTAGTGGGGGTTAAAAGCACCCTGCTAAGGGCTGAAAAGTGCTGCTAAAACAACACTAAAGTGCCGCTAAAACAAGCAGCACTTTAGCACTAACGCTCGGGCGGCCCCCGCGTGAAAGTAGCCTTAGGGGTTCAACATCATCATCTGTTAGTTATTTACAAAGCACAGACATTGCACATTGGTAGGGCTCTTTCACACGGACGTGTCCGTGTATGGACTCTGCTTTGCTCAGCAGGGATCGCTTTGTTGATCCCTGCTGAGCAAGCAGGGATCAGGGGCAGGGATCAGGGACAGACCTGTCAGAGCTCCGCTCTCTCCCCTATAGGGGATCGGATGAAAACGGACTGTCTGTCCGCTTTCATCCGATCCGATTGACGGAAGGAAAATAGGGTTTTCATTCGTCTGAATTCAGAAGATCAGATTGGATGTCAGCAGACATGTCACCCCTGACATCCGTCGCTCCATAGACCTGCATGGAGTGTCTGTTCAGGTTCGCTTAAAAAACTGACAGGCGGACCAGAACGGTACGCCTGTGTGCAAGGGGCCTAATACAAGTGGCTCCATACAAGAAGCTCCATAGGACAATTATTCTGACACTAGCTAGCCACCAAGCATGCTTCTGGATGAGGAAAGAAAACTGGAACCTACATTAACACAAGGAGCACGTACAATGTATATGAAGAGCGTATTTAAATGTGCATTGATACTGATTATATATATATATATATATATATATATATATATATATATATATATATATATATATATATATATATACAGTAGGTGAACCCGATTTTGTGTCAATCTCGCCCTCTTTCTCGGCGAGATTGAGCACCTACGAGCCCCATCGCGGGAGCCAGCGCCGAGCTGGCTTGCCGCGATGGAGACAGAGCCGTCATAGAAGCGACGGGAGATCCGACTTGGATTCCCGCCAATTCTACACGTGTGCGGCGTTTGTTATGAATCCTGAGGGGGAAGTCCCCGCCGGATTTTAAATAAAAATCCGGCATGGGTTCCCCCTCAGGAGCATACCGGGCCCTTAGGTCTGTTATGGGTTGTAAGGAGAGCCCCCCTACGCCGAAAAAACGGCGTAGGGGGTCCCCCTACAATCCATACCAGACCCGTATCCAAAGCACGCTACCCGGCCAGCCAGGAAGGGAGTGGGGACGAGCGAGCGCCCCCCCCTCCTGAGCCGTACCAGGCTGCATGCCCTCAACATGGGGGGGTTGGGTGCTCTGGGGCAGGGGGGCGCACTGCGGCCCCCCCACCTCAGAGCACCCTGTCCCCATGTTGATGAGGACAGGGCCCCTTCCCGACAACCCTGGCCGTTGGTTGTCGGGGTATGCGGGCGGGAGGCTTATCGGAATCTGGGAGCCCCCTTTAATAAGGGGGCCCCCAGATACCGGCCCCCCACCCTAAGTGAATGAGTATGGGGTACATCGTACCCCTACCCATTCACCTGCAAGAAAAGTGGTAAAAAAACAAATAAACCACACAGTGTATTAAAATATTTTATTTTTCTGCTCCGGAGGCCGCCCCCTGTCTTCTTTATTAGCTCTTTTACCAGGGGGGGCTTCTTCTTTGACGTCTTCGGGTGGGTGGGGGCCGCCGTCTGGTTCTCTTCCACCGCCGGGGGGGGGTGGCTTTTAAAAAGCCCCCACCCCCCCGGCGGGTTTCCTCCGGCGTCTTCGGCGGGGCTCTTCTTCTTCCGCTATCCCGACGGGTCTTCTCCGCTATCCGGGGGGTCTCGCCGCTCTCCGCTGTTGACTCGTCGCACCCCGGTTCTTCGTCTCGCAGTCCGGTCCCTTCTTCCGTGCTGTACGTCTTCTTCCGCGCTGTGACGTCATGTTCTTCACTTCTCTTCTTCTCCCGATGTTGACTCGCCGGTCCTCCTCGCTGAAATGACGGATGCGCGCCTTGCATCGGACCTATATAGGCCTCACAGTCCCATCATGCTCTGTACCTACCCATGTGGTAGGTATCCCATACTCATTCACTTAGGGTGGGGGGCCGGTATCTGGGGGCCCCCTTATTAAAGGGGGCTCCCAGATTCCGATAAGCCTCCCGCCTGCATACCCCGACAACCAACGGCCAGGGTTGTCGGGAAGGGGCCCTGTCCTCATCAACATGGGGACAGGGTGCTCTGAGGTGGGGGGGCCGCAGTGCGCCCCCCTGCCCCAGAGCACCCAACCCCCCCATGTTGAGGGCATGCAGCCTGGTACGGCTCAGGAGGGGGGGGGGGGCGCTCGCTCGTCCCCACTCCCTTCCTGGCTGGCCGGGTAGCGTGCTTTGGATACGGGTCTGGTATGGATTGTAGGGGGACCCCCTACGCCGTTTTTTCGGCGTAGGGGGGCTCTCCTTACAACCCATAACAGACCTAAGGGCCCGGTATGCTCCTGAGGGGGGACCCATGCCGGATTTTTATTTAAAATCCGGCGGGGACTTCCCCTTCAGGATTCATAACAAACGCCGCACACGTGTAGAATTGGCGGGAATCCAAGTCGGATCTCCCGTCGCTTCTATGACGCGCTTGCTGGGATGTGCTGTCACTATTCCAGTGAGTGCAAGATGTCGGCGAGATCTCGGCACCGTGTCGCCGAGTATCAGCGCGACGCTGTCGTGCTAAAAGCACAATATCACAAACACCTACTGTATATACATATACACACACACACACACACACATTATATACACACACACACTAAAATCAACTGGCATACTGTTCATTTTTTATTAGTCATATGGATAGATACTAACAACTGAACAATACTTTTTATTCAATAATTTAAATATTATGTGAAGGTTAACACAATACAAACTGGACACAGCTACTGGTCCCAGTTGGATATCCGTATTGATGAAGGTACATGCGCTGGAAGGCAGATAATGTGAGTTCAGGGACACACACCTGCACGGATGTCATATTGAGAAGAGTAAACGTGTCTAGAGCTGGGCAATTTTTTCCCATAAAACAAAAAATCTGAGTTTTTTTGTTTTTTTTTAGAAAAAAACTTGATTCACAATTCGAATCAAGGTTTTTTTTTTTTATAGACACCGCACCGTTCCTGAGGATCTGCGGGCAGGAGTTTTTAGGCAAGGCCTAAAAACTCCCGCCTGCAGCTCCTCAGGGCTGGCGCAATGTCAGTGCTGGTCCTGGGGGAAAAAAATAAATAAAAATCGAACAAATCTATTGTTTTAAAATATGAATCGATTTGACCTACCAACTCGATCTTTAAATCGAATCCATTGTTTTCTCAGCCCTAAATGTGTAATTGCAGTCACTGCATCCCAATAGACATGAATGAGACTACCTATGCATCCTGTGCGGGCAAACGCAGCTCTTTACATAAGTATATGCTTAAGTACACCCGTGAGAATAATGCCAAAAAAAAAAAACACAATTTTATCTACTGTAGTTCAACCAATAAATAAAAAATAAATTATACAATCCCATATACACAATCCTTCACCCACAGTTGATCCAGAGGAAAGTGAAAAACCCCAGCAAAGCATCATCCAATTCTCTACAACAGATAAACAAATTGGTTTTATGTGCTTGGGTGCAACTTACATTTTTTGCAAGAATAAAAAAAAGAATCTCTAACTTTTTTTCCCATCACAAAGGGGACAACAAGTGCATAACAGGCCACCACTGTACACAAAGCACCCAAAGATTCAAGTATACATATGCATCTATGTAAAAAATATATGTACTAGGTGATGTAGATGACAATAGTTTTAATTAATTCCACACTAAGTGATATTGTGAATAATCGGTAAAATTAACAGCTTTACCAACAAACCCTATGGAGAAAAATGCTGCGCTGTCTATATGTGCATAATAAAATGAATTGCTAAAAAAGTAGAATACATGCAGATATAAAGTGCAACATGCTTCAAACCACCGATTAAAATGGTTCAATTTATATTCATATACTGTATTTATTGGTGTATAACACTCACTTGTTTACCCTGAAAATAGAGGGTAAACTGTGCCTGCGTGTTATATGCAGGGGGCTGTGGCAAGATTTTTTCCTGATACTGCCCTCTTAAAGTTAGGGTGCGTGTTATACGCCTGTGCATGTTATACGCCAATAAATACGGTAATTTACCACCAATTGCTTATTTGCAATCATACAAAGTGAAATGCTCCACAAATGATAAGGTGAAATCCATGTCCATAGAAGAATAAAGTGAAATTCCACTCAAATATCCATAATGATCTCCATGCTATATCACCTGAAATGTGCTCCACTTCCACAGGTGAAAATAAGCTTCTTACCAGAAATATGTGACCCTTGCAGGTCAAAAACACATCAATGGATAAATATCCGCTGAGGAATGACTCTCAGCGGGAAAATCAAATGTGAAGTTCAACCACTTGAATGCATCTCCTCCTCTCCACAGCAATGTGACCCAATGGTATTCTCACAAGGCATATATGGAACACAGTACACGCAAAGAGAGGAATATACTAAAAGATAGAAGATTGACAGTGTGTGTGTAAAAAAAGGGTTCACTGAGAATAATTTGCTTCTATTCTCATCTATTAAAAGTTTATGCTATGTTTTGAGATGTGCACAACACCTGGTGTGTGTTTTCCCTTTTGGGTAGCACACAGGTGTAAAACTATATTAATTTGGGAGGAAAAAATGGTAAATTGAGGCCGTGATATTCTATTATCATTAGAGCTTAGGTATGAGGAGATGTTTAGTTCCTGTGTTTTCAGCAACCTCTTCCCAGAGGATCCAAAAAAAATATAATGATAAATACTGTTGTTAAGTGTTTACAGGCACAATATATGATACCACTAGCTATTTTAACGTTGAATGTTAATGGTGGCAATTATGGTATAACCGGAGTAGCTTCGAAGGAGGATATGAGATTGGTGTTTGAGTCACCCGGGGAGGAAAAGGTAGAAAAAGCATAAGAAAGTATAAAGATTGTAATCTCCAACGAGCAGGGCGCTCGCATTCCTCTTGCATTGAAGTGCATTGTAATTGTGCTGTCTGCCTTCAGTTTGGAAAGTGCTGTGCAAACTGTTGGCACTATATGAATCCTATATTATATTAAATAATAAGAAGAAGAATATTGAGGTTGTGTAAAAGACATTAGGAATTTGGAACTCAAAAAGTTGGGGCATAAAACCCTCTGGGATTATGCAAGAAATTTATATCAGCTGAACATTTAAAGCTAAACTGCAGAAATTCAGACGAAAAATGTTTTGGATTACTTAAACCCAACAAGGTGCATCTCTTTAATTTACAACTGACATTTTTACAGAGCGCAAGGGGCATAGATATCACTATATTTCTAGCAGCCTGATGCTGGAGTTCAGCTCCGGTAGCTGCAGAGTTGCATGCAGCCGCTGCAGCCACCTCTCCCCTGTTTCTACCCAATCACAGAGCAATTTATGTTATGTAAACCCATTTCAAAATACAAAGGCTCCTGTGAATGGGCAGCTAAGGGAAGGGCCAGCAGAGACACTGTATGAGAAGGCAGTGTCTCCACTGACAGAGCTCTGTGAGTGCAGTTGTGCTCCTGGAGTTCCATAAAACTGGTGGCATGCACCTTGTTGGACTTAACTCACTGTATGACAGCATATTTTACAGAGTGGCTAAATTCCTAGAGTTAAGCCTTAAGGAGCTAGCTATTCTTGCAGAAATGAAAAGTAGTGGGGATTAAGAATTTTACAGTTAGTAAAAAGGGAGCGGATATGTCTGTACAAAATTATTAAAGAGAATAATAAAGGAGCAAGTGAGTTAGATGAATTAAAGTACCATCCAGAATCTAATAAATGAAATAAAGTTGGAATACTAATGTGGAGGAGAGACAGCATAAAAAAAAAATCCAGTTTTCCAGAGAGAAGTAAAAGGCACTTTCTCCGATTACCCCACTGCCACGGGCTCTCTCCAGGCTTTAAAACCGGAGCCAGAAGCCCCTTCTTCCCTACACTTCTGAGGTCACATGCTTTCTGACATCATCAAATAAAATGCAAGCCCTGGATAAGATTTTTTTTTACATGTCCAGCTAAAAAGTAGTGTTGGTTAGGAAAACAAAGAAATAAAGAGGTAGTAATTGGGGGTGAAATGGAGAGGGAAAAAGCAGAAAAGGTTCTCACTAGGTTGTCTTGAGTTAAAAACCTGTACTACTACTCTCAAAGTCCTCTTGCGTGCAGGACAATTTACAAACCGCAACAGAGAAAATACTAAAGTGAATTATTACAGAATGGAGGTTAGCTATATTAGGTCTAGAAATAAGGGGGGAGAGTGTCCTAATGCTTCGAGACAGACAGGAATGTCTTAGGTTATTGGGGGATACCTATGAGTGGATGACCGAAATACTCTTGAGCTTAACTTGGTATAGCAGAGAAACTATTTTGGTCTTTGCAGGGTAGATCAGGCTATAGTATATACTTTGATCTTGCACATATTAACTGTGTTGAACTAATATATGAGACTCATTACATGCAAAGCAAGATAGTTCAAGCCGTGATTTGTCAGAATTGTGATGATTATAACTTACAGCTCATGAAAACCCCAAATCCACAATCTAAAAAAATTAGAATATTGTGAAAAGGTGCAAAATATTCTAGGCTCAAAGTGTCCCACTCTAATCAGCTAATTTAGCCATAACACCTGCAAAAGGGTTCCTGAGCCTTTAAATGGTCTCTCAGTCTGGTTCAGTAGTAATCACAATCATGGGGAAGACTGCTGACCTGACAGTTGTGCAGAAAACCATCATTGACACCCTCCATAAGGAGGGGAAGCCTCAAAAGGCAATTGCAAAAGAAGTTGGATGTTCCCAAAGTGCTGTATCAAAGCACATTAATAGAAATGTATGTAGGTTGAGTTTGAGGAAGTGGTGTGACATCCAAACTGATATATCTGATAGTAAATTAGTGATGCGTGAGGAGAATGAAGGGGCGAGTTGAGGGGCAGAGAAATAGATTTGAGTGTTGTCAGCATAGATATGGTATTGGAAGCCGTGGGAGGCTATAAGCTGACCCAGGGGGGAGGTGTAGATAGAAAATAGGAGGGGTCCAAGAACAGAACCTTGGGGGACCCCAACAAAGAAAGGAAGAGGAGAGGAGGAAGTAGAATTGTAAGTAACGCTAAAGGTACGGTTGGATAAGTAGGTAGAGAACCAGCGAAGAGAACGGTCACAGAGACCGAAGGTGTGGAGTTTTTTGAGGAGTGGGTGGTCAACCGTATTAAACCGTGTATATTATTTGGTGAAAATTATAGAGCCTACAAGCTATGGGGCCAATCATTGAAAAGCGATCACACCTGATGTAACAACAGCCTAATTTCTTGAGCCCGGGTTAACACTTGTACGACAAACGCTGGGAGCTCATGTCGCATGACGTGTGAAAATCAATGTTTCCCTACCGTCTTATCTGATCTGACACAAGTCAGTCTGATTTTAAAAATGCTATCTGCACTACTTTGGTCCAACTTTGACTCTACTTTAGCCCATTGAATATCACTGAACCGGATCACCGTCTTTACCTGATCCGAATTTGGCATGCCACTTGGGCTCTGATGATCTTTAACAATTGGACACAGCCGGTCACGTGGTAAAGAGCCATTTTTATTGGCTCTTTACACTGATCTGGGATGGGCTGTCCCCTGAGGGACACGCCTAATCCAGGATCGCAGCACTGCAGGCACGCAGGAGCAGCAAGGATGGGAGGACGTTATATGATGTTCACCGAGAATGGGAGTGTGTTCCTGCTGGCGTCATTTTACTATGGCCAGGTATGGAACTGGTTAACATACTATCCATTCTATACAGCCTCACATTTCCATTATATAGCACCCCCAGTATCTTCTTGAACTGATAAGTTTCAATGGCAAATGTGGACTTTTGCGCCACAACAAAATCATCCAACTTTCTGAATGAACAGCCACACAATAATTTTCCTTTGATCCTATAAAAGGAAAGAAAACTGATTGTCATCTGCAGGCATATATAAAGCAACCCCAGGGAGAATGAAATAACATATGAAAGACCTGAGCTCTTGGATTTACTTGTTGAGCATTAATAATTGAAGCAGGTTAGGGGGTTTGATGTTATTCACAGTATTTATACTGACAGCAGAGATGGAAGATGACAGAAATGTGGATATGATATGTGCAATCTGAATAATTCATTCAACCAGACAATGTAAGAATACTTGGTGGTCCTCTTATTTGCCATATGTTCCATCATAAATGTTACCGAAATGTTCCTCTGTTACAAGCTTAATAAATCAATCAATTCCATAATCGGTTAATGCACAAGCTTAATAAAACAAGTACTTAATATGGGATAAAATAGTCACTACTTGATAGGATGGGGATATTGAGATTTGCATAGGAAATCAGTGACCATAAGGCCTTAAGCAAGCACATGTTAAGTAAATGCATATGTGGTCTTTAACCACTTAAGGACCCCTTCACGCCATCCTCAGTAAGGGAATCTTCACTGCCCGGTTCCCTACTGCGCGAGTCGCGCTGAGCCGTCCTCACTGGTCCCCGCTGTGTTCTGGGAGCCTTGTGTTTCCCAGAAGACAACAGGGGGTGACACGAAGGGGCGGGACTCCGGCAGGAGTCTATACACAGAAGTGGTGCAAATACCTGTATTTTACAGGTATCTTCACCCCCTCCCCCCCATGAAAGGTGCCAAATGTGACACTGGAGGAGGGGAGGGTTCCGAAAAACGGAGGTTCACTTTTGGGTGAACCTCCGCTTTAAGAACCAATATGTCTGACCGTATCTATAAGCAATGAGCAATCTGCTACAAATTAAACAGCATTCAGCATTATTTAAGTACATAAATAGCCACATCTAGCAGATGAACGAAGGCACAATTTCTAATGTTCCCGTCTCTGGAACACACAATAGCTACAATAACAGTCAGTTACTTTACAAAAAAAGTATGCTCCCGAATGCCATCATTATTACAGCAGAAGTTGGTATTATTACACAAATGTTGCTGGTTCAGAGATATATGTCAACTATTGTTTGCTAAAAACACGGATAGGATTTATAACAAACATATGAAAGCTCTAAAATATTGCTTACCACATAAACTGACCTCACTGTTCTGCTGAAGTAAAAGCATTATCCAGCAATATAAAAACACACAAATAAACGAGTTGTACTATATATGACAAGGTATGTCATATTGATATTGATTTTACTACAAGTCAAATGACTGGTGGGGGGCAGAAAAACCCAGGATATAAACACTGTATTTTGTTTTGATGTGTTTTTCAAACTCTACAATTAACCACTTGCCTACTGGGCACCCCCTTCCTACCCAGGCCAATTTTCAGCTTTCAGCGATGTCATACTTTGAATGACAATTGAGTGCTCATGCAAAACTGTACCCAAAAATAAGTTTTACCTTTTTTTCACACAAATAGAGCTTTCTTTTGGTGGCATTTACCTACTTCAGGACCAGCCGCCCAGGTTGTGCTGCAGCAGGTTGGCTCCCCTGCGTGAACCATCGTCATTGTATGTCAAAGGCTTTAAGAGAAACGGGGGGGGGGGGCGCACAAAGCGTGACGCCGCAGCACATGGCCGCAATGTCCGCCGGCCACCCACGATCGCTCCACAGATAGACATAACTCGGATCTGTCAATGTAAACAGACAGACCCCCGTTCTGTCAGGGGAGTACAGAGAGATCTGCTGTTCCTAGTGATCAGTAACAGCAATCAATCTGCTCCTCCAGGCAGTATACTCCCCCCTCTCCACCCCCAGTTAGAAACACCTCCCTAGGGAACACTTAAAGGGGTTGTAAAGGTACATGATTTTTCACCTTAATGCATTCTATGCATTAAGGTGAAAAAACATTTGAGGATTATCCCCGTTTACTTAGCTGACCCTTCGAAAGTCCAGCGCCATGAACACGCTGGCTTCTCGGCTCATTCATTGGTTGATTGATAGCAGCGCAGCCATTGGCTCCCGCTGCTGTCAATCAAATCAATGATGCGGCGCGCCGGGAGCCAAGTGATACAGTCGGCGGCTTGTATTACGGGAGCGCACCTGCAAGCTAACCCACTTGGGAGAGCGCTTCCCATGAAGGTGGCTAGCTGATGCAGGGAAGAGCCGAGACAGCCGCCAAGGGACCCCAGAAGACCAGGATCAGGGCCACTCTGTGTAAAACGAGCTGCACAGTGAAGGTAAGAATGACATGTTTGTTATTTTTAAAAAAATTAGAACCTTTAGTGTCCCTTTAACCCCTTGATTGCCCCCTAGTGTTAACTGCCATTGATATTTTTTATAGTAATATGTGGCTATTTTTAGGACTGAATCACCGCCATTACTAGTAAAACATTTTTTTATACAAGTGCAATAAATCTATCCTCTATTTTGTAGACGCTATAACTTTGCGCAAACCAATCAATATACTTTTTGTTACCAAAAACATCTGGAAGAATACATATTGGTCTAAACTGATAAAGAAACGTGTTTATTTTCTTGGGATATTTATCATAGCAAAAAGTAAAAAATCTTTTATTTTTTTCCAAATTTATAGCTAAAAAAATAAAAAATGCAGAGGTGATCAAATAACACCAAAAGAAAGCTCTATTGGTGAAAAAAAAAAAAAAGACATACATTTTGTTTAGGTGCAGCGTTGCACGCCCACGCAATTGTCAGTTGAAGCAACGCAGTGCCGTATTGCAAAAAATGGCCTGTCAGGAAGGGGTTTAAATCCTTCCGGTCCTTAAGTGGTTAAAGGGGTTGTAAACCCTCTTGGTTTTTCAAACTAATGCATTCTATGCATTAAGGTAAACAACCTCCTGTGATGCAGCAGCCCCCCAGAGCCCCCCTTTTACTTAACTGAACTTGTTCTTTCCAGCGACTGGGACGAGCACACCAGATCCAGCCGATGTTTCAAGTCCTGATTGATAGCAGCACAGCCATTGGCTCCCGCTGCTTTCAATCAAATCCAATAACGTGAGAGCTGGGCCAATTCCTGCTGTCGGTCAATGGACGAAGCAGCATGACACGGGAGCGCGCCCGCATGAGTGCCTTCCGAGAGAGAGTGGCTCTCCAATGGGGCACTTGAGAATTGGAGGAGCCAGGAGCACCACTGAGGGACCCCAGAAGAGGAGGATCGGGCCACGTGTGCAAAACTAACTGCACAGAGGAGGCAAGTAGGACATGTTTGTTTTTTGTTTTTTAAAACAAACCTTTACGTATCCTTTAATCACCGCTTTTTTTTTTTTTTTTTTTTTTTTGCTAAATTAACTAAAAAATAATAATTTTCCTAGTTTGTTATAAAATGTTATCGGCTCTCTTCTCCTCTCCTCATGCTGTTAGCATGAGGAAAGGCATGCCGATAACCGGCTTCTGTTTTGATCCATGATAAGCAGTGATTGGACACATGGGAAAAGAGCCGCGTCCCCCCCCTACTGTCACCTGGAGATCTGGCCAGTAACACACCTTCTGTATTATACAGACAACTCTTTGAATAAATGAGCACACGGGGCGGATTTGGACAGCAGCATTGTCAGTCATAAATAGGCTCTAGTAGCGCGAAATGTGTTGACTGTTTCCTTACTCCCACGGTACCGACTGTTCCTCTATATGGCGTTTTAATGACTCCCAATAAACTGGATGCAGTTTTCAAGCATGCAGCCCTTTGGATCTTTTTGCATTTGTTCCACATGGCTGGATGAGTAGTGCTTGCACTTGAATACACTGGAGGTGAAAGAGACTGTGTGGTGAACCCCAACAGCATACACATTGAGCAATATACTGCAGCTTACCAATCATTAGATGTGTTGGTTGTATTTTTTTTCTTCTCCTCTGTTTTCACCAGGTGATCTGGCCAGTAACACCCCTCCTGTATTATACAGACATCTCTCTGGATGAAGGAGCACTGGGGGCAGATTCATGAAGCAACAGTGTCAGTCTGGGGGAGGGCGGGGGTAGTTTTAAATGTACTAGCAGATTTTATTACACTAATTGAAGCCAAACTCCAGCTAACACTTTATAATAAGTCGCAGCAAACAGTTTTTATCATTTTGGGGTGAAGGTTTTAGATAAATAAAAGTGGATCATTGTAAGCACCCCTGCCATTGTTAAAAGGGTCTATCATCTCGGTAACTGCAAGAGAACTTTTCTGTTGAAATACAACAAACTTACTGTCTGGATAACCAGATGAAGAAAGAAGAAAAAAAAAGTCTAAAAGGGAATGAATGCAGCCACCACATCTAAAGCTGGCTATACATGAATCGAAATTCAGTAGGTTCAGCAGGGACCGGTCAATATTAGATCCATGGATGGGCAGGCTGATGGTACCCAAGCCGATCCATTTGATTTTTTACATGCAATTAGTGCCAGCGGCTCTAATTGCTAACAGTAATTATTCTATTCTGTCGGTTAGGAACGGTCGATGTGACCACCGCCCCACCCCCCATGGTGGAAGTTAAAGCAGAGTTCCACCCATTTAAAAGTCAGCAGCTACAAAAAGTGTAGCTGCTGACTTTTAATAATTAGACACTCACCTGTCCCATGGTCCAGCGATGCAGGCATATAAAGCCCCGCTCCTCTCCTCCCTCCTCTCCGAGGCACCGGCATTCTAACTGTGGGTGCCCGGCTGTGGCTTCACAGCCAGGCGAGCCATTTTGCACGCTGTGAATGGCCGAGCAATCTTCTGGGACCTGCAACGTGTCCCAGAAGATTGCAGGGAGGGAGGGGGGGGCGGTGAACTTCCTTCTGTTGCCGCGGAACCAGAGGAGGAAGTGGGAGCTGGGTGTCCGTAAAAAAAAACTCCCTCCACCCAAAAAAATGACATGCCAATCGTGGCATGTCAGGGGGTCACCATGACTTAAAGCGGAAGTTCCATTTTTGGGTGGAACTCTGCTTTAAGAAAATCTAAGCATCTATGAGCTGCTTTAGAATTGGCAAGCTGCACTATAATAAATGTTTGCTTTTGGGTTTAATACTGCTTTAAGATTTAGATAACAAAATCCATACAATCCAATGACTTTGTCAAGAAGTACAAATAAGAGGAAATTCATTATGCCAGCACTGTGAAGCAAGGACAGAGCAGATTATAAAACAATATAGCCGTCATAAAGGTCTTGCATTTAAGTAGTGAAGAAAGTAGATGTTGTTAAGACTGTACAAAGTAATACAATAGAATACAGTGATTCAGTGGTCTGTTAACAATACTTCAATACTGCAGCAGGTAACACTGACCCTCTGAATGACATTATGAAAAACATAAATTGTATACTGACTTTTCTGGTCGCAGTACGCCTGAACACATACCACTACATATTTGAATTACAAGGCTGTTGCAGTTCTATTGTGATGATCATATGTAAGGAATACCCCTATTAAAAGTACTTGGGACTTTAACCACTTGCTTACTGGGCACTTAAACCACCCTCCTGCCCAGACCAATTTTCAGATTTCAGGGCTCTCACTCTTTGAATGACAATTGCGCGATCATACAACACTGTACCCAAATGAAATTTTTATCATTTTTCTTCCCCACAAATATGATCACCTCTGCGGATTTTATTCTTTGTTAAAATAAAAGACAGATTTTTATTTTTTTTTTTAATACAAAACCATTTTAGATTTTGTAAAAAAAAAAATGCAAAACAGGTAATTTTTCTCCTTTATTGATGTATGCTGATGAGGCTGCACTGATGGCACCACTAAGGCAGCACTGATGGGCTCCGATAGGTGGCACTGGTGGACCCCGATAGGCGGCACTGGTGGGCACTGAGAGGTCGCACTGAAGGGCATTGATAGGTGGCACTGGTGGGCACTGAGAATTGGCACTAATAGGTGGCATTGCTAGGTGGCAGTGATGGGCACTAATAGGTGAGACAAAGGCAGCACTGCTAGGTGACACTGATGAAGCACTGACTGGCACCACTGGTGGGCACTGATAAGTGGTACTGATTGGCACTGACAGGTGACACTGGTGGTTACTGGAAGGCGGTGCTGGTGGGCACCAATGAGGCTGATGTGTCTCTTCCACTGGGGACCAATGACCCTTACACAGCAGCCGGTGATCGGCTTATTTCTCCTCACGCTGTCAGTGCAAAAAGAAAAAAAAACAATTACAAACTTTGTTTACAAAAAGTGATTAGCTGTCATTGGCTGACAGCTGACCATGTGGTATGGGGCCGGGACCTGCCCCTTACTCGGATCTGTGATCACCCAAGTCTCAGTGACTCGGTGATCAAAGCGTGCGCCCTGCAAAAGGGAGGACGTCTATTGACGTCCTCTCGGCAATTGGGGTCCGCAATGTAGCCTTCATTTGGCTATAGCACAGGCCCCTAGTGGTTAATGGCAACTGATCAATAACAAAAAATGAAAAAAAAAAATAGAAGTTTTGTTAATGCAAAAAATGTGGTGCATACATCAACATATATCAAATACATAAAAGCTAAATGCAGAGTTAGATCACATGTGTATAGTTCATTTGCCGTTGAGTCCGACGCGTTTCAGGACCGGTAAGGTGTGCTTTCATCAGGGGCATTCCATGCAAAGTATTGCTACTATACAACATTTTACAATGAAACACAGTCACACATTTAAATCGGAAACAGGAACAAAATTATAGGAGCATCGTTGAGGCCAAGCCTAAGAGAACATACCGATCTAGAGCAGCATCTGCACTGAGTGTTCCACCTAGTATAGAGACAATGATGGAAAACAGATCGAGTATCACAGAAAAATCTCTAAAGAAGTCTACAATGTGTTTCATTGTAGAATGTTGTATAGTAGCAATACTTTGCATGGAATGCCCCTGATGAAAGGACCCCTTACCGATCCTGAAACATGTTGGGTTTAACAGCAAAGGTACTATACACAAGTGATCTAACGCTGCATTTTGTTTTTATGTATTTGATATAGGGTGATGTATGCACCACATTTTTGCCCTTAAACTCCCAAGTACTTTTAATGGAGGGTACTTATGATATCTGATTATCGGGATGTTGGCAACATTTGGGCATATTTGGTTGAATTCGTACAATTACTCTGATGAACATGTATTGCTATGATTAACTATCAGCTGTAACCAACCTGTCTGTACGGTTTCTTTACTTTCTATGGAAAAATTTGGAAACATAAAAAATAAAAAAACACACAACCTTTGATTTAAACTAAGTTCAGATTGAACAAGGGCAATATAATTACCTGTAATAAACAAACAAAGTACATACAGCTTTTAATCCAAGCTACAGGAATCAATAGATTGTCACTAGGATTGGCAAAGCCGCTAAATACCAGTATGAGTGCATCCCAACTCAGATAGACAAAAGGAAATCTTGCCCTCTCTATATAAAATATGTACGCAGGGATTTAATATCTTTTCAAAATTCCTCTTTTGCATTTTGTGTGATTTGTAGAAAGCAGTGTCTGCAGTCATCATATCTTTATCTTTTGCAGAGTGTTCTCTTAAGCCAGACATAGATGGATTAAATCTCGGCAGGTTCAGCAGGGACCGGCCAGGATTTGATCAGTTTATGGGCAGGCTTGTTGTGCCCAAGTCAATCGATCGACTTGGGTAGAACCAGGCGGTCAGATTTTTTGCATGTGGTTCCTGCTGATGGCTACAGCTACTAGCAATTATCATTATGATCTCCAGGCCAGGAAGGCTCCCTATTTCGCGGCCAGAACACAATAGTACTGTGGGTGAATTTCCCCCATTAATGCGGAGTGTGTTGATTGGGTAATCAAGTGATCTTTGGAAGAAAATTGCATAATGTATGAGCTACTTTTGCATAGAATGTAATTTCTTCCACATAAGGCTGTTTTTCACCAAATTGTGACCCTTTCTCCCACTCTCTGACATGGTTCCCCCTTATTCCCGATATCTTACTAAATACGTTTGTTTAGTGATATGCTCGATACGACTGCCATGTGTCCCGGCTCCCCCCCCCCCTTCCCTACCCTTCCCTGCCTACCCATCCTATATCCCTCTAATTTCTTTTTCTCCATCTTTTTCCTGCCCTCTTGTCTCTTTTCTTTTTCTTCATTTATAGACAAATTGAAACGCTTGTGTTCTCTATGATGCATCATTTGTTATACCTTCCAATTTATTATTCTGTATTGATGCCTCTTTGAAGAGTTGATTTACTTTTATTGTACTGTCTATTTCTATCAATAAAAAAATATATTAAACAAAAAAAAAAAAAGAATGTAATTTCTTTGTCAGGTGCTTGTGCGGGAGGTTGCACCCTGTGTTATGCTTGTTTCATGACCCAGCGTATCGTCAGGGTTAGGGCCATGGGGATGTTTACTGGACCACCATAACATATTTTGAGACACTGGTTCTGTCTCTTCCCTTCTGGGTTTCTGGTCTGTGTGGATGCTGCTGTACAGATCTGTTCCTCTCCCCAGGCCTTGGGACACAGGGGCTGAAAAGAAGCAACCATCACCCCTCCTAGAAGGTATTCCTGAAGATTTTGCCTGCTGGAAGCTTCAGAATGCCTGGCCTAGAGGAAGCAACCCTGGTATGGCAAGTGATGGGCAGAGAAGCTCTATATTAGTGGTCTTCAGTGACCTTTATCCGGCCCTTGAGGAATTATTCTTCAGTTTGGTAAAAGGCACTATTCTCCCTACTGCTACCAACAGTGGGGCACAATTTCTGCCACTGACAACAATGATGGGGCACTATTCCTTCAACGGATGCCAAAGATGGGACAGTATTCATTATACTGACGCCAAAGATGGAGGACTCTTCCTACCACTGACACAAAGGTAGGTGCATTGTTTACTCTCACTGATCAACGATGGCGCACTCCCGCTGACACCAAGACATTTTCTACTTTCATTGGCCTCAGTCAGGCCCCCCAAAATCTGATGGACAGTAAACAGGCCATTTGTGTAGCAAGTTTAGAGACCCCTGCACTATATGAACGTTCTCAGCTCTTATGCTTTAAAATAGTATTAATATACTACAAGAACTTTAACCAACACTGGGAACTCCTGCCCAGGGCAATTTTCAGCTTTCAGCGCTGTCACACTTTGAATGACAATTGCGTGGTCTTACAACACTGCACCCAAACTAATTTTTTTACAATTTTCTTCCCACAAATCCAGCTTGCTTTTGGTGGTATTTGATCATCACCGCAGTTTTTATTTTTTGTTAAACAAAACTAAAAAAATACATTAACCACTTAAGACCCGGACCTTTATGCAGGTAAAGGACCTGGCCAGTTTTTGCTATTCGGCACTGCGTCGTTTTAACTGACAATTGCGCGGTTGTGCGACGTGGCTCCCAAACAAAATTGGCGTCCCTTTTTCCTCACAAATAGAGCTTTCTTTTGGTGGTATTTGGTCACCTCTGCGGTTTTTATTTTTTGCACTATAAACAAAAATAGAGCGACAATTTTGAAAAAAAAAACAATATTTTTTACTTTTTGCTATAATAAATATCCCCAAAAAGATATAAAAAAAATTTTCCTCAGTTTAGGCCGATATGTATTATTCTACCTATTTTTGGTAAAAAAAAAAAAAATCGCAATAAGCGTTTATCGATTGGTTTGCGCAATATTTATAGCATTTACAAAATAGGAGATAGTTTTTTTTTACTACTAATGGCGGCGATCAGCGATTTTTTTCGTGACTGCCACATTATGGCGGACACATCGGACAATTTTGACATATTTTTGGGACCATTGTCATTTTCACAGCAAAAAATGCTATAAAAATGCATTGTTTACTGTCAAATGACAATTGCAGATTGGGAGTTAACCCCTAGGGGGCGCTGTAGGGGTTATGTGTGACCTCATGTTTGTCTAAATGTAGTGGGGTGGGGCTGGACGTGTGACATCATTGATCGTGTTTCCCTATATCAGGGAACACACGATCAATGAAGCTGCCACTGTGAAGAACGGGGAAGCTGTGTTTACACACAGCTTTCCCCGCTCTTCAGCTCCGGGGACCGATCGCGGGACTCCGGCGGTGATCGGGTCCGCAGGTCCCGCGGTCACGGAGCTTCGGACCGGGTCGCGCCCGCAACCCACGGCTGGGCACTTAAAGAGGACGTACAGGAACGTGCTTGTGCCCAGCCGTGCCATTCTGCCGACGTTTATCTGCAAGAGGCGATTCTTAAGTGGTTAAAACGTTTTTCTTTGTTATAAAAAAAATTTTATCCTTCACTGACGGGCACTGATGAGGCTGCACTAATGGGCACTGGTGAGGTGGCACTGATATGTAGAATTTATGGGCACTGATGAGGACCTGCTGACAGGCATTTCTGATTGGCATCTGAAGGGCACTGATTGGCACAACAGAGGCTTCTTACCACGATCGGAGATGCAGTGTGTCACATGTGTAAGGTGTGCGGGCGCGCTCTGGCATGTTATCATGAAAGAAGTCATATGATCAGGATAACAGAACCAGAAGGTTAAAGAGTAAGTTGGATATATGTAACATATCTTAGTATCCATGGTGCTAGTTTTGTTGTTTTTTCCTTTTCTTATACAATAATTACATTTGTTCATACAAACCTTTATAGGAATGTTTAATACATCATATTCACTTGTTTGCTATTCAAGCTTATTTTACATTTCCATGTATGTCCTCAAGTAAAATAGCTACAAGAATTATGTACATGTATATGCAGCTTCTTATGTTGGAAGCGCATTTTCTGTGTCAGGTTAAAAAAAAAAAAATCTATAAAAATATAATACCAAAAAAATAAAAACAAAGCTCTATTTGTGTAAAAAAAAAAAAATGGTAAAACTTCATATGGGTACAGTGTTGCATGACCACACAATTTTCATTCAAGTGTGAGAGCGCTGAAGGCTGAAAATTGTCAGGAAGTAAAGTGCTTGGTATTGAAATGGCCAATAACATAGAAAACTACCCTTTTTTGTGGTTTATTTTTTTATTTTATTCTGTTAAAGCGGAGTTCCGGCCACAATTTCACTTTTTAAATATAAATACCCCTGTAATACACAAGCTTAATGTAGTCTAGTAAAGTTAGTCTGTAAACTAAGGTCCGTTTTGTTAGGTTGTTACAGCATTTAGACACTTTATAAAATAGAAATTGACTGGGGCCATCTTAAGTGTGGGCATCATGAAGCCAGACTGTATGACTTCCAGGATTTCAGCCTTGCAAATCTTGCACATGCTCAGTGCTGCACAAGTAGTGTCATTTCAGGTTTCAGCACATGTGCTGTCCAAGTCACATGATTCTTTGAGACTGGGGAATGCACAGACTCCTGGAAAGTTACACCCACTACATTCCCAGGAGTCTGTGCGGTGTAGGTTAGGAAGTGTAGTGGATGTGATAAAAATAGTCAAACTAAGATAATGAAATGCCTATTTCAATGCACAAACACATGCTTTATATCACATATGATCATATATATATATATAACGTATGCAAATAGGTTATTGATTGCTATAGGAATAATCACATATAATTGTAATGCATAATTTACCCCTTTGCTAATATAATGTTGTATTTCAGAGATGCATCACATGGTTTATCAGAACAGGAACTCAGTCTGCAAAAAACAACTATTTTAGGACAGCGAAAAGTCCCTAAGAACCACAGAACCAGACAGATGCCAGACGCCAGGACGTCACAAGAATAATATTACATATTAATGAGAATGTTGAATATTAATGAATATTAATGAGCATGATCGTGTGTTCGGTCATGCGCTCTTGAATGTACTTGTAATCCATATAAAAACACACGGCTTACAATAAAAAGCAGAAGTAACGGTCTTCACCCTGAGACACAAGTCTGAGTGTAGATTATTTACGTTCTTCAGTTTGTACAAACGCTTCTTATCTAATTTGGCTCAGGAAGCAGATATCAGACACTCCGTGCACTTGGCTCGGGTCCAAGACAATTGACGCCCATCGTGGGCCTTCGGGCTTTCTGATTCGGGCCAAGCCGATCGAGAGGGGACTGGGACGGAGACCAATGCGGACGGGTGCAGAGACTGATCACCTCTGAGAACGGTAAGACACTTTTAATTTTGTCTACTGTTCATCCCGCCCGTGGTTGGTTAGAGTTCCTGTTCCCGTGTCGGCTTGCCCTCGATCAGCAAAGCAGGCAGATAATATAGCTTGCCCGAGGGTCATTTATAAGAACCTGCATTGGTATCTGCAGCCTGTATTTTGTTTCCTGTTGTTTTTGTTTTGTTCTGTCAAGCTTGGGACGGCTGTTGGGAATAAGGGGATTAATTATATAATCACGGATGAGAATTGACGTGGTCAAACTCCTCCTGGGGGAATAAATAATTGTGCTGTGAAGCACGGATGACCAGGAGGGGGCGTCAGGAGAACGCATAGTTGCGTGGGGATCCCGTGAGGACTAATAATCCTATATTTCACTGCGGTTGTCACATATCTTGGTGTTTTGTTATATGTGCTGGCCTCTGATGTTTGGATGAGACAGGCAGAAAGGAATAGTCACAGATGCGATAACTGGCTGTGATAACGTGGTCAAACTTCTCTCAGGGTTGTTGTAAGGTATACCTGAGAAGGTGCGCACACAGCTCAGGGTATCAGGTAGTACTGCACAGGTGTGCACAAAGGTGTGCAGGGAAAATCCTGTGACGTTGTTCTGAGGTCTCATCTTTTAATCACATGAGCCAGGGATGTCATGTCCTGAATGTGTCTGTGGGCTACTGTTAGGAATTCATTCAGAGGGCTGGGGGCTGGTGAAAGTGATAACCCCAGGATACAGGGAAGAAATTCTTGGCCTGAAACCTTTGTTGGTAGATTTTCCAGATGTGTTGGTGTTCAGATTAAACGTGCACTACCCAGTCAGAATTGTAGTCGGTGCATCATTACCAGCAATAGAAGGTGAAGCTAGAGAGAGGGGATACTTACCTATTAGGTGCCCACTCCAGCCAGAACAGCCAGAAAAGTGTGAGGAGGGTGAAAAGGACAGAGTCAGAAGTTTGGGTTTGCCTCTGGGAGACGTAAATGACATTTAAAGGAACGCACTGTATTTAACTGCTGTATTGTTTAAGCTCGTCTGTCTGTAGCAGGCTGACACTTTCGATTTAAAAAAAAAAAAAAAAAGGAGAAAGTGTACTTTTAAAAAAAGAGGAAGTGACAGCGCAGAAAGATCTCAAAAGAGCACGCAGCCAAAACTTCAAACTTGTGTCCTAGACAGCCTTGTAATACAAAATCCAGAGATCTGAACGTGTATCCCTCCATTAAATAGCAATGGGACAGAAGTTAGAAAAGCCGAGGGAAGGCAGCTTAGCTTACAGCTTGGTTTTAGAGAGGGAGGGAAAAACAGCAGTTAAGAGGATAAATGAACTTGCAAAAGTATGTGACATCAACATGCACATGGGTGGGAGGTTGCAGGCAGAAGAATGGAGGGTGTTGTTAAAACGGAAAAAAGGTCTATTGTCTGATCATGGCTTATTAGCTACAGCTGAAGCCTGGTACAGAGTATCGCAAGCTGTCCAAGTAGAGGGGTGGTCAGAGCAAGAGACAAACCAACATGGATATATTGTATATGTGTATCATAAACCAGAATGTACATTTGAGTCTGGACGGCCACCACCCTATAATGGCGTCCGAGCACAGGACAGGAAACCCTGCCCCTCAGCAACCGCCCCCTCACTTGATCCTCCTACCAGGCACCGTCCCAAGGTACCACCTCCTTCAGCACCCATGGCACCTCCCAAGGGCAGTGGCCATCTTGCAACACCCAACACTGGTGACACAGGAAGACTCCCCATGACTGCTTCCTGTGACGGCCATATTGGTACACCCATACCTATATGCCCAGTGTTAGATCAGACCGGAGCATATTACAAGGAAGGTGTTAACCCTTTAATGATGTTAGAAGATGATGAGGATGAGGCAGAGGAAAGCATTGATAGTCACTGCCACTCACCTGAGCACCAAGAAGTGTCAGTGACCAAGGGGGGCGTCGCTCCAACTGGTACCACTCCCAGTTCAGCCAGTCATGAAGACCAGGGCCCAGCTCAGATTATAGTGTCTGGAGGCCTGTCGGATGTGAACACCAAGACAACTACACTTCCATACCAGGGCCATGAACCAGTACATCCCCCCCTTCAGTCACCTCACAGGGCGCTGCATGAATTCTGTATGGAATCTGACCGAGTGACATCCTCACATCTCCATCCCACTTCCACAGCAGCACGGCCTACATCCGCAGGCCTGTGGGGAGCAGCGCAAACAACCAGGGTTGGTGCTAGGTTCTCACTCCCATTGTATTCCCCTCCTCATTCACAACCGTTCTCTGAGGACACGGCGAATGTCTCAGGAGGACCCACAGGTGATTCACATGACACCATACAGTATGGCCCCCCCCCACAAAACAGGGGACTACCTCTCCAACCACCACAACAGGGAAATTACTGGAGACTTCCACCCAGTGGGTCACAACCTCACATACCAAGGGGGGAAATGCCACCTGCACCACTAGGCGCACCCCTGATGTATGTGACCTTTAGCCCATAACAAGCATCATCCCTTGTAACCAGTCTACCAGATCCTGAAAAACAGCCCATGCCATTTTACAGAAGAGTTGCCCAGATCCAGAAGGCATACTCCTGTGCCTGGCGGGACCTGGTAAGTCTCTGTGAAATCAAAGCAGGGGATGCTTACTGGCCAGTAATGCTAAGGTGTTTCAAAGTGGACAGTGGCATCCCTGACAATACATATGGTTCGGGATGTGAGTTTGTGACGCAGTTACAACAGTGGGCACGTGACCGCCTGGCAGACCAAGCAACAAACATCCAAGACATTACACAAGATAAGGCTGAATCAGTTGAGAAATTCCATACTAGGATGTTACAGGTGTTCACCGATTTGGGATTCAGCACACAAAACAAGGCACATACGCAGATGCTATCCTCTGCATTTGTAACAGGCCTCAGGGACACAATCCGGAAAGGCCTGCTACTATCTCGGCCAGAGTACAGAGTGTTACCTCTTGACACTCTACTACTGGTAGCAAAGGGCATAGAGTCCTCACAGGGTAATAGGAAGGCAGTCCCTCTCATGTTGACTTCTGACACACCATACCCGCCACCACAAACACGAAACCCGCGAGCCTGCTGTTACAACTGTGGAAAGCCCGGACATTTTCGGAGACAATGCCGAAGCCCGTGGAGATCCGATCGAAGACAGCCCGATCAAGGGGACCAAAGAAGAAGAGATGCTCAACACCAAGGACAAAACGTCCAGGGGAATCCCAACTCAGCACCCAATGATTGGCCTCCTCCTCCTCTGTTTGGCCATATGGATCCATAGGAATTCGGCAAGCCTGTGTCATACACTCCAACCATGATCGCAACACACAAAGATTCAGGGGGACCTCTAGCCAAGATAACACTCAGCATCGAGGGCCGGCCCACACAGTTCATTTGCGACACAGGTGCTGCCCGGTCTGTTATTCGAACGAAAGAATTACCCGATATCTCCTTCCTATCTGACAATGACATCACGTGCGTTGGAGTGGATGGAACACCCCGAAAAAGTCCTCTAACCCGCCCCCTACAAGTTGGCAACATCCCTGACCTGCTAACAAGATTTGTGGTTTCCGACACCTGTCCCTTGAACTTACTAGGGGCTGACGTCTTATCCAGACTCCAGGCCTCAATCTCCTTCCAACCTGATGGTGGTATCCGAGTAACCTCACCACTGACTGATGAAGACATGTCAGCATTATGCTCCATTCCGCTCTTGCTGTCCCTAAATGTAGAAGACAAGACTGGAATTCCGGAAGAGGTTTTAACCCGAATACCTTCCTGCCTGTGGTCTACAGGCCCAGAAGACATCGGTCATCTAAAAGTCCCGCCTGTCATGGTCAGAATGAAGCCTGGTGCCCCTTTCCCCAGAAAACCCCAATACCCCCTCAAGCCCTCCGTGTCAGCAGCAATCACTCGCCAGATAGAGGCCCTCCTCCAGAATGGGGCTCTTATACCCTGCACAAGCCCCTGCAACACCCCACTCTTCCCAGTCAAGAAGAAAACCCCAAAAGGAGAACCTGTGAAATATCGCATGGTGCAGGACCTGCGAGCAGTGAATGAAGCCACCATACTGGAGACACCCATCGTACCCAACCCACACACCTTGCTGGCAGGAATACCACCCACGGCCAAGTACTTTACTGTGGTGGACCTAGCAAACGCCTACTTCAGTGTCCCCCTAGACCCGCGTTGTCAATTCTTATTCAGTTTCATCCACGAAAGGAAAAGCTACACCTGGACTGTAATGCCGCAAGGTGCCCAGAACTCCCCGTCCCAATTCTCCAAGGCAATGAAATTCATTCTGGACACGTGGATCAAACTCCACCCAGACGTTGTGCTTCTCGAATATGTGGATGACCTCTTGCTTTGCGCAGATACCCAAAATGAGGCTGCCACCCACTCTGAAGACCTTCTTTGTTACCTGGCTGAACAAGGCTGTAAAGCATCAAAACAGAAGATCCAGTGGTGCAAGCAAACAGTGGTCTTCCTTGGACATTGTATCTCACAAGGCGTAAGACATCTTACTCAAGAACGAATAGCTGTGATCAAAGCAATTCCGGTGCCAGTTGGCCACAAGTCTCTCCATGCTTTTCTGGGCCTAATATCTTATTGTCGTTTATGGATTCCAGAAGCATCTCTGCTAATGCAACCACTCTATGATGCTCTAAAGACTGATCCTTTCACTCTGCCACCAGAGGCCCTTACAAACTTTGAAATTCTGAAACAGATCCTGTCGTCGGCCCCTGCCCTTGGCATACCAGACTATGAAAAGAGCTTCAAGCTATTTGTCTCAGAGAGAGAAGGACACGCCACAGGAGTACTGGCCCAATCTTGTGACAACAGACTTAGACCTATCGGGTACTATTCCTGTCGATTGGATCCAGTAGCTAGGGGGGCACCCTCCTGCCTCAGAGCTGTTTTCGCAGCCCAAGCCCTTCTGGACAAAACTGCAGATCTCGTGTTGGGCCACTTCCTCATCCTTCTAGCTCCGCATGACATATCAGCCGTGCTAAACCAAGTACAACCAAAACATATGTCAGCAGCAAGACATCTCAGACTACAATGCACTTTGCTCCTCCCGGACAATATATCCCTCCTCAGATGTAACACCCTCAACCCGTCCACTCTGCTCCCGCTTTTCGAGGGGGGATACGACCCTTACGATATCTCTCACGACTGTCTTGAAATCATGAAGATGGAAACTACACACCTGCCAACAGTTAGCAGAGTGCCTCTGGACGACCCTGACCTGACTATCTATGTTGATGGATCAAGATTTGCAGATCATGAAGGGAGGTACCACACCGGATATGCTGTCACTACCAGAGATACAATCCTCCATGCCTCTGCATTGCCCCCCTCTAAGTCCGCACAAGAAGCAGAACTTCAGGCCCTAATCATGGCATGCAAGCTGGCGGAAGGGAAGAAGGCTAACATTTATACGGACTCAAGATACGCTCTTGGAGTGGCCTGTGACTATGGTGTCCTGTGGAAGAATAGGGGTTTTCTGACAGCAGTGGGTACACCTATAAAACACAGCGCAGCAGTCAGGGACCTGATTGATGCTCTGCTACTTCCTACCCAAGTGGCAGTTCTCAAGGTAAAGGCACATGGCAGACTGAACACTCAAGAAGCACAAGGTAATCACTTGGCGGACACTGCAGCAAAACATGCCGCGAAAGGTGTGCGAGAAGTTGTACGCAGAGTGGACGTCCAAAACATTCCAGCACAAGAGACAGTACAAGCCACCATGATCTTGCAGAACCCTCCTGTGGATTGGGCACGCTTGAAGGAAATGCAAGAGGCAGCAAGTGAAGAGGAAAAAGGAACATGGACGAAGAAGGGAGCCATATTGAAGGATGGACTCATGGAAGTGAATAAGAGACCATGTTTACCACGGTCCATGTTCCCAGCTGTGGTGCAGTGGGCTCATGGTGCTTCTCACCTGTCGAAGACCTTGATGAATGCTTTGATCAATAAATACTACCTGGCCCCAGGAATTACCCCACTTACCAACAACTTCTGTAAGTCATGCGTCATTTGTGCCAAGTGCAACCCAGGCAGAACGGAAAAGACACCCATGAAACATCTAGCTAAAGCTCAATATCCCTTTCAACGAATACAGATTGATCATATTCAGATGCCGAAGAGTGGCCGGTATGAATACGCTCTAGTAATCGTTGATATGTTCAGTTCCTGGCCCGAAGCGTTCCCTGTGACCAACATGACAGCGAAGACCACAGCCAAGAAGCTTCTAACGGAAATAGTGTGCAGATATGGTGTCCCAGAGGTCATAGAGAGTGATCAGGGGCCGGCTTTCACGGCCTCGTTAACCAAAGAAATATGGACAGCCCTAGGGGTCACACTTGCTTTCCACACCCCGTATCACCCTCAGAGCAGTGGGAAGGTAGAAAGATTGAATGGCACAATAAAATCCCGAATGTTGAAAATGTCTCAGGAGACAGGGATGAGCTGGCCAGATAGTCTACCCATCGCCCTGTTCAGTGTGAGATACACTCCTAAAGAGAGCCATGGTTTATCACCTTATGAAATACTGTTTGGTTCAGCCCCGAGATTAGGGTGTTATTATCCACAACAGTTACAGTTACAATCCGATGTATTAACTGATTATGTGACTGCTTTATCTCGTGAATTAACCCGAATCCATGCAAAGGTTTTCTCTTCCATTCCAGATCCTGAGTTAGATACAGGAACACACAAGCTGGTCCCCGGTGATTGGGTTCTGGTGAAGAAATTTGTGCGAAAACACCCTCTTGAACCAAGATATGACGGTCCCTTCCAGGTCCTCCTAATAACAGCTACATCTGTGAAAGTTGCAGGGAAGAATACCTGGATACACGCCTCCCACTGCAAGAAGGTCACCATACCCAAGGAAACGGATAAAGATAAATCATGATCATATATATCCTTTGTCTGTGTGGGTTGACTGGGGCACAGCATGCAGCTATTACTAAGAAAGATGGGAAGGTCATTTTTTGGTATAATTCATCTGATACCCATATAGCCACGTTTGACTTCCACCCGTGTAAGATACTCCCATGTCCTGAGCATGACAGCAGGTCAGAACGGTATGAAAAAGGTGACGGAGAGGGATATATATATGTGTCACTAAAGGGTCATGGGGAAAAAATTGTGACAGTTGGGGAGCAGCAGCTTGGAACACAGGGACACCCTGGGGATATAACCCTCTGCCAGCCTATGACAGTAAAGACAGCCAGGGGGAGCCCTTGCTAACCCGTCTTACCCTCACCAAGCCAGGGCCCAGTATGACACTTGTCCTAAACATACGGAATCCGAGCCCATCCGATAAGGGAGAGTATGTGTTGGGGTGGTGGTTCGGAGGTGGTCACTGGGGTCATAGAGGGTCTTTCCGCCTAGAAGATATGTACAACAACAATGAATGGCAGCCAATCAAGAACCTGCCGCCCCCACCAAACCCCTTAAAGCCCCATGTACAGACCCTGGAGGACATGGTTGCAATAGCAGATCCTACCTTCAAGGATACAATGGAGGTTGAGACCGGCCTTTCAGAAATCAATCTCTGGCTAGAATGGATGAGATATAGCGCCAGCAGACATAATAAAACCAACTGCTATGTCTGTGGTAGTGCTAGGCCACATTTGGGTACAGTCCCATTAGTTATACCTAAAAAAGAGGAAGAGTGCTTCCTAAGCCTCTACGCTAACATTTCCACCAACCAATTAACATGTGAAAAATGGAAAAAGGAATATCCCATAGACACCAGTGCTTCAATACCTAAGATAGCTATCACCTTATACCCTGGAAACTACACTTGTTATGCTCACCATGAAGGGAGGGGTAAAAACCTAGGTAACTTCTCCAAAGGTTACTGTGCTTCTTACAGTCATGTCCCGGCCAACTTAATACAGAATCAAAGTCAATCCTTGGGGGATGTGTATTGGATATGTGGAGACATGCAAGTGAGGTCCAGATTGGAAGGACAATGGAGGGGAGAATGTGCCCTTGCAAAGGCCATCATGCCTCTGCACATCCTAACCCTAACGGAAGGTACTCACAACACACAGGGTAAGAGGACAAAAAGGGAAGCCCTTCCGGGAAGTTTTGACCCTCATGTGTATTTAGATGCCATTGGAGTTCCGAGGGGGGTCCCTGATGAATTCAAGGCCCGAGACCAGGTAAAAGCAGGTTTAGAGGCCCTAATCCCCATAATAACTGTTAGCAAAAATGTAGACTGGATAAATTATATATATTACAATCAGCAAAGGTTTGTCAATTACACGAGAGACGCATTCCAGGGAATAGCCGAACAGTTGGAGGCCGACTCTCAAATGACTTTCCAGAACCGGATGGCTCTGGATATGATATTTGCAGAGAAAGGAGGGGTTTGTACTGTGATAGACAAGATGACCAGCACCACTTGCTGTACATATATTCCAGACAACACCGGCCCGAATGGCCAAGTCACTGTAGCCCTTAAAAAGTTGAAGAATCTGTCAGTTGAACTAAAGAAAAATTCAGGCATCACAGATCCATGGGACCAATACTTCAGTTGGATGAACGGGTGGCAGAGAATTTTAACCCAAATAGGAGTAACCATACTAATCTTTCTATTTCTCCTCGCTCTGATAATTTGTTGCATACTCCCTTGTTTAAAGAAATGTATAGAGAAAGCAGTAGAACAAGGAATCCCTACGTTCGTGAACCAAGACATAGGGCTCGAGGAAGATGAGTACGAAGAACCGCACATTCCACTACAGACATTCCCAGTCTCACATCATGAATAGGCAGGATGACAGGGACAGATAGGGTAGGAGCCTTGAGGCCGCGACCTGGGTCCAGCTGCAGCGAAAGCCATCCTCACCACTAGAGGCTCTGGGGAAAACCTGCTGGACCTTAGACTCCGCGCGCCTTGGGGTGGGGAAACTTAGATTAAAACAGGGACAGATTAAAATAGATTAAAATAGACATTTCAAGGGGGGTGCTGTAGTGGATGTGATAAAAATAGTCAAACTAAGATAATGAAATGCCTATTTCAATGCACAAACACATGCTTTATATCACATATGATCATATATATATATAACGTATGCAAATAGGTTATTGATTGCTATAGGAATAATCACATATAATCGTAATGCATAATTTACCCCTTTGCTAATATAATGTTGTATTTCAGAGATGCATCACATGGTTTATCAGAACAGGAACTCAGTCTGCAAAAAACAACTATTTTAGGACAGCGAAAAGTCCCTAAGAACCACAGAACCAGACAGATGCCAGACGCCAGGACGTCACAAGAATAATATTACATATTAATGAGAATGTTGAATATTAATGAATATTAATGAGCATGATCGTGTGTTCGGTCATGCGCTCTTGAATGTACTTGTAATCCATATAAAAACACACGGCTTACAATAAAAAGCAGAAGTAACGGTCTTCACCCTGAGACACAAGTCTGAGTGTAGATTATTTACGTTCTTCAGTTTGTACAAACGCTTCTTATCTAATTTGGCTCAGGAAGCAGATATCAGACACTCCGTGCACTTGGCTCGGGTCCAAGACAGAAGCATTAAGCACCTAGGTGCAGGAAGTGGGAAGATTAACTATTCTGCCTAGCAACAACACTTTGAAGGCATCTAAAAAAAAAATATGTTTTGTAAAGGACTAATGACATTTTTTTTAAAACTACTGATGTAATGTTATATTTATGGGTGGAACTCCACTTTAACTTTTTTGTTTGAATATAGATCTATGTTTGTCCCAAGCATATTTGAAACCATTTACTGTTGATTGTCTCACTACCTCTGCTGGACATTTATTCCAAACATTCACAACCCTTTAAGTAAAATAATACTTTGAACTTTCCTCCAGTTAGTTTGAGGACATGTCCCCATGTTCTTGATTTCGGTTTCCTATTGAAATAATACCCTCCTGAATCTTATTCACCCCTTAATATATTTAGAGGTTTCCATCGTGTCTCCCCTTTCCCTTCTTTATTCAGGACTGTACATATTAAAGTGGATATAACCATGATTCATGAAATTTGAGCTGGACACAAATATCTGCAGTGTTTTCTTATCTCTCTTCAAAGCACTATGTCCCGTGGCTGTCTCCTGCTTCGTTCTTCTGTTATCAGCCTGATAACTTCTGACAAGTTCTCAGTCAACTGAGATAAAAGCAGCCTGAGTTTTGTGTTGGAGATGGTGCTATAAATCGATTAGAAGCATGCTGAACTATTCAACAAGCACTTATGAAAGTCTCTACATATGAGGAGAGGGGGTGTGTGCCTTTCCTTCAATCAGCTGTTTTGGCTGTATTCCCAGACTTCACTGCAGTGCTAACCAGGAAGAGAAAATCTAACACAATCTGAACTTTCTAAAGAATATATAAAGCTGAAGACAGTAGATATGAAAGTAAAACTTATGTAGGGAGTATCATATGAGATTGTTCACTTCACTTTGTATATGTGAGGGTTTACATCCACTTTAAGTTTCTCAAGTCCCTCTATATTTTATCCTCCAAACCTTTCACCATTTTTGTTATATCATCAGCAAACATACCTTAACCAACAAACCTTTAGTTATATCACTTAGATATGGATTAAATACAGCAGGACCCAGTATAGAGCCTTGTGGTACCCCACTAGTGACTGGTCTCTGCCCTGAGTGAACCTAATTTTACAACCACACTCTGGTATCTGTCCTTTATTAAACTGCATATCCACTGAACCACCCAAGGATCAAGTCGTAGCTTGTACAACTTTTGTATGAGATCATTATGTGGAACTGTACCAAATGCCTGTATCAAAATAATGGGGAAATGTTTAAATTTTTTGTACCAGTGTTAAAATCTGCTAGAAATTACCATAAAATCCCTAGACGATTATATATTTTTTGAAAGCGGAAACCCTGAAGAATAAAATGATGGCAGTTGTAATTTTTACAGTATGTTACACAACATTTGTCAAATGCATACTGTATTTTACTGCAAATACATACAATATTATATCCAATTTGTTGGTACAAATATAAAAGATGAGGTTGTGTTACATTAATAAATACATGTCAAGCTTGTGTGCACCCATGAAATCACAAAAAGCAAGGGTACCCAGAATCATGTATTTGCTGCACATACATACCTATCATATCCTCTGCATTTTTCTACATATACCAACTGGAATCACATACTCTACATGCCTCGTTTGTGTATACTGTCTACTGGCATACCCTCCACACTCCTCTTGTGCATATATTGTCCACTAATAAAGAAAAATTATTCAGCGCTGGAATGTAAATATAAACTAAAAAATGCGAGCCAGCACTAAGGTAAATTCAAATAAAACACCTCACATTGACATAAAATAATAATAGTGCAGCGCAAAACAAACACATTTAAACTATTCATACAGAAAGTTAAAACATATGATATATGATATATAATTAAAAATTATATAATAGAGTCCATATAAAGTGCTCAAGTGCAAAAAGATGATCCAAATCGGAATATAATAGTGCAAAAATCCAAAGGGTGATATCCAGAAGGAACCTCCACCAAATAGCAGGAATGGCCTCTCACCTTACAACTTCGACCTGCAATAGGTCACAAAGCATAATCAGAGAACCACCTGTTCTCAGAGGACAGCAAGCAATGCAGCAGTAGAACCACGATATCAGTCAGACTCAGGATCAGGACATGGCAATCAGGGCATAAAAAACAAAGGAGAGGAAATCTAGTGCTCTCTGAAGCCAAAATACATTTATTTAAGAATACAAAAACGATTTCGCTGCACTCGTTTGAGAGTGCTTATACAGTGAGTGTATTCGTTTTTTATTCTTAAATAAATGTATGTTTAGTTTAAATGTGTTTGTTTTGCGCTGCACTATTATTATTTTATACATATATTGTCCACTGTCATACCCCCACACTCATCTACTGCATACACTGCCCACTGGCATACCCCCCCCCCCCACACACACTCCGCTCCAGCATATACTGCCCACTGTCATTCCCACACACTCCCCTCCTGCATACACTGCCCACTGTCATACCCTCTGTAATCCTATACTTCATATACTGCCTAATGTCAATCTGATTCACATTATGTTCCAGCATGAATTGCCCCCTAAGACACTTTAGTAACTTTCATTTTAGCTTTAACCTTTCCAGTTCTAAATCTGGCACACATCTGTTAATGACCATAATAATAGTAATCAGGAAGCACACTAGTTGTGCTACCTGTCATCAATTCATGCCAATGGCCATACATTGCCTAGCATTTACATAATATGTGTTCTTATGTAGCCCCAACAGCTTGCAAAGCGCTTTACAAATTTTACAAAATAAAGGGAAAGAGTAAAGCCCTGTACACACGATCGGTTTGTCTGATGAAAACGGACCGATGGACTGTTTTCATAGGACAAACCAATTGTGTGTGGGCCCCATCGGTTTGTTTTCCATCGGTGAAAAAAAATAGAACACGTTTTAAAATTTTCCTATAGATAAAAAACCGATAGAAAAAAAAAAAAATGAACGTCTGTGTGGAAGTCCATCGGTCAAAAATCCACGCATTCTCAGAATCAAGTCGACGCATGCTCGGAAGCATTGAACTTCATTTTTCTCAGCATGTCGTAGTGTTTTACATCACTGCGTTGGACACGGTCGGATTTTTGACCGATGGTGTATAGGCAAGACTGATGAAAGTCATCTTCATTGGATATCCGACTAAAAAATCCATCAGATAAGATGCCATCAGATATCTGATCGTGTGTACAGGGCTTAAGATGAGCTTCAAAAGTTATGGCTGTAAAATTCTTATGGAGCAGCAGAACAAGGTTTTTTTTTTATAAAGCAGTAGATGCGACTTTCACAAAAACTTCCCTTGCAGGTGTATTGTCCTAGTGTGCACGTGTTTTGAATTACAGGTCTGTCAAATTCACCGCTTTACAAATATGCCCTTAGTTTACTAATGTACTGTGCTATTTATTTTCCCGAATTGCAGGCGGTTTTTAACATGTGTACTTTTGTTGAATAGGGGTGCACTGTGGGGAAAATCATTAAATAATAGTGTATTCATTGTTATAAACAAAGAGTACAAATTCCAGCATATACGTGGGCTAACTATTCCCATTCTAAGATGATCCATCTTCACAATCAGCAAAACGTAAATGTTATTAAGAAGATGAGCAAATCTTGCCCCGTTATGTGATTAATATATGTGTCAATCTGCATTGACTGCATCAAGCGTTGTCATAATCAACATAATGATGTATAGCCGTCTCTTCTTTTTATAGTGATGTTCTATTTAAGAAAAGAAAAATGTAAGCACTTAACAGAGGTTCTGAGATTTGATAGATGTCCTTGGGATAAGCAAAACCATGTCTCAATAGCTTATGCTAACCGACAGAACAATGAAAAATGTTTTTTTTGTGCGAAATAAAATGCTTTGATAAACACAAAGTTTAACATCACATTTCCACGCAGAAAATTGTTATAGCTGGACATGTGCCAAGTGACAAGCACAGTGCTTCAAAAAACAAAATAAATAAATAAAATACTTTACTGAACAAACGAGGAAAACAAAAATAAACCTAATCATTGCCCATCAATACAGGAGGGAACTTATCCCCTAAACACAGAACTAACTATACTGACCCAACAATCTGAGATGTATTTTACTATGCTCCACTCAATCCAACATAAGTTTTAAAAATTGGCTTTGGATATACTGTAAAGTATTTTTTTTCTTTTTAATTAAAATAAACATGTTATATTTACCTGCTCTGTGCAATGGAAATGTGTGGGCTTAATCCCCTAGCTGGGCTGTGTAAATCCATAAACAAACACAGCGTGGCTCGGCCCCATCCTCCTCACAACATTTGATTGACAGCAGCAAGAGCCAAGTGGAAGGAGAGGTGGGCCATGCTGTTTGTGTCTATGTATGAACACAGCCCGGCTTGCAGATCAAGGCCACACTTCTGCCTCCATATCAAACGGTTTGCAGATGGTATAGTGCCGACTCCAGTCAGGTGGGGGAACAAGGCAAGTTGTAAAATGTTTTTTTACCTTAAAGTGGTTCTAGAGGGCAAAGGTTTTTTTTTTTTACCTTAAGGCATTCTAAGTATTAAGGTATAAAAACCCTCTGTGAGCAGCAACCTGTGCCACAGAGCAGCTCTCTCTTCTTTCTCTGATCACTGGACATGCAATTGGCTCTTGCTTGCATCAATCACAGCCTGTCAGGAGAAAGCGAGGGGATGTCAATGGACATACACAGCACAGTTCGGGATTAAGCCCGAATGAGCGCCTCATAGCAAGTGGTGTGCTATGGGGGGGCCACTCAGCGGGGGGGGGGAGCCAGGAGCTACCCCCCCCCCCCCACTGGGGAACCAAGAGAAGGATCGGGGCTGCTGTGTGCAAACTTATTGCACAGAGCAGGCAAGTCTACCATATTTATTATTTAAAAAAAAATCCTTTACCATCGCTTTAAAGCAGGGAATGCATTAAGGTAAAAAAAAAATATTTAGAGTCCACTTTAAGTCTGTAAACCTGACCACACACTATACAATATCCTATGGATCTATCATATACTATGTATTACAAGGGGCCTGCCCGATTTGATGAGTCTGTCCTCATATTATATAGTTTTGGTAAATTTATGGGCCAACATACATGTAACAATCTAAATATACAATGTTTGTATAATCAACTTTAGACAACAACATTTTGTAATATGAGCATCTACCCAATCAATTGGTTTCCAATCAGACAGACCCTTGTACTATACAATCAGATTGTAATATACTTATACTTTAGATTGTAAATTCCATGAGCAGGGACCTGCTATTTCTTCTGTATTGCAATTGCACTGTTCCCCTTTATATTGTAAGGAGCTATGTAAACTGCTGGTGCTATATAAATCCCGTATAATAATAATAATAACCAAAAACATAAATGTATTTTATTGGGATTTTATGTGATAGACAAACACAAAGTGGCACATGATTGTGAAGTGGAAGGAAAATTGCCTTCAGAAGTCACCTAATTAGTAAATAGAGTACACCTGTGTGTAATTTATTCTCAGTATAAATACAGCCATTATGTGAAGCCCCCAAAGGTTTGTTAGAGGACCCTAGTGAACAAACAGCATCATGAAGGCCAAGGAACACACTAGACAGGTCAGGGATAAAGTTGTGGAGAAGTTTAAAGCAGGGTTAGGTTATAAAAAAATATCATAAGCTTTGAACATCTCATGGAGCACTGTTCAATCCATCATCCGAAAATGGAAAGAGTATGGCACAACTGCAAACCTACCAAGTCATGGCTGTCCACCTAAACTGACAGGTCAGGCAGAAGCAACCAAGAGGCCCATGGTAACTCAAAAAGCTGCAGAGATCCGCAGCCAAAATGGGAGAATCTGTCCACAGGACAACTATTAGTCGTGCACGCCACAAATCTGGTCTTTACGCAAGAGTGGCAAGAAGAAAGCCATGGTTGAAATAAAGCCATAAGAGCTCTGGTCAGATGAGACAAAAATTTTACTTTTTGGCCTAAAAGCAAAACGTTATGTATGGAACAAAACTAACACTGCACATCACCCTGGACGCACGATCCCCACCATCAAACAAGGTGGTGGTAGCATGTTGTGGGGATGCTTATCTTCAGCAGGGACAGGGAAGCTGGTCAGAATTGATGGGAAGATAGATGGAGCCAAATACAGGGCAATTTAACCACTTGCCGCCCACCCTAATATCCTGACTGGACGTCATATGATGTCCTCAGGATATTGAGCCGCTCCAGGGGGCACGCATCACGGCGATCAATGTTGCAGTGTGTCAGTCTGACACCCTGCAGCACCGCTCTAGGTAAAGAGTCTCTGACAGAGACTCTTTACCACGTGATCAGCCGTGTCCAATCACGGCTGATCACGATGTAAACAAGATGAGCCAGTTATCGGCTTTTCCTCACTCGCGTCTGTCAGACACGAGTAGAGGAGAGCCGATCGGCTGCTCCTCTGACAGGGGGGGTTTGTGCTGATCGATTATCGGCACAGCCCCCCCCCCCCCCCCCACCGAGGATGCTTACACTAGACCAACAGGGATGCCACCAGGCCACCAAGGATGACCTCCACCAGGTAAGTAATCCTAGACCACCAGGGATGCCACTAAGTGCCCACAATGGATGCCAATCAGTGCCCACAATCGGCAACACTGATTGGCAGGCATTGTTGTTTGGCACTGATTGGCATCCATAAGTACAATATAATACAGTACATCCATGCCCATCCGTGCCACCTATCTGTGCCCATGCGTGCCACCTATTAGTGCTGCATATTAGTGCCCATCAGTGCCACCTCATCGGTGCCCATCAGTGCCGCCTTATCAGTGCAGCCCCATCAGTTCCCATCAGTGAAGGAGAAAACGTTCTTATTTACAACATTTTGTAAAAAATCCCAGAGGTGATCAAATACCACCAAAAGAAAGCTCTATTTGTGGGAACATGACCGCGCAATTGTCATTCAAAGTGCAACAGCGCTGAAAGCTGAAAATTGGTCTGGGCAGGAAGGTGTATAAGTGCCCTGTATGAAAGTGGTTAAGAAGTAAAACTGTTAGAGTCTGCAAAAGACTTGAGACTGGGGCGGAGGTTCACCTTTAAGCAGGACAATGACCCTAAACATACAGCCAGAGCTACAATGGAATGGTTTCGATCAAAGCATATGCATGTGTTAGAATGGCCCAGTCAAAGTCCAGACCTAAATCCAATTGAGAATCTGTGGCAAGACATGAAAATTGCTGTTTACAGATACTCTCCATTCAATCTGACAGAGCTTGAGCTATTTTCCAAAAGAATGTTAATCTCTAGATGTGCAAAGCAGGTAGAGACATCCCCAAAAAGATTTGCAGCTGCAATTGCAGTGAAAGGTGGTTCTATAAAGTATTGGCTCAGTGGGGGGCGGAATACAAATGCATTTTGAAAACAATTTATCATTTTCCTTCCACTTCACAATTATGTGCCATATTATGTTGGTCTATTACATAAAATCCCAATAAAAAAAAACATTTACATGTTTGGTTGTAACATGACAAAATGTGGAAAGTTTTAAGGGGTATGAATAATTTCTTTCTCGTACATCACGGGACACAGAGCGGCATATTCATTACTATGTGGGTTATATGGAGTACCTTCAGGTGATGGACACTGGCAATCTCAAACAGGAAGTGCCCTTCCCTATATAACCCCCTCCCATAGGAGGAGTACCTCAGTTTTTTCGCCAGTGTCTTAGGCGTTGGCCACGGAATAGCTTGCCTCCATATCCTTAGGATTTTGGCAGGCTAACCGGATCTGTCCAGAGTGCCTCAGTGCCGAAGTGGACAGTACCCGGGCCCCAAAATCCGTGGGGTTTTTGCCTATAATGCCCTCTCTGGAGGGCTGGACCCCGGGCCCAGGACTTGGAGCTTTTTTCCAAAGCCAAAAGTATCCTGCTTGCCGGGGTGCTATATAGGTCCAGGACAGCGGTTCCTTCTAGGACCCCAGTGCCTGATGGTCTACTACACTACCCACGGAGATGGGAGAAGATTGGACTATGTTTGCTTGCAAACGTCCTGCGGCATGGAGCAGGTAAGTGGGGAGCCTGCGGAACTTGGTTCGACAGCGGGCTCCCCAGGGGTGATCAAAAAGGGGGGGGTAGCCTGAATATGCTCTGCATGGGCACCTTGGTCACTATGTCTGTGTGTAGACAGGATGATCTGTTTCCCCCCCCCCATCTCTGGTTCCCCTGTCCAAGTGACTCCTTTGCTGGCTACCTGCTGCCCTGCTGGTCAGATAGGGTCATGTTTGCAGACCTATTCTGGACTAAAAGACTGGGTCCTGAGAGTCTCTGTTGTTGTCCTACCTGTCCGGGGGTTCAAATTTGCCGCCCTGCAGCCATCGGCACGATCCTCTCTCCCTGCTTCTGTGGGCCGCCTGGACGCGTCTCATGTGTCTCTCTCCCCTGACAGGCGCGCTACGTTCTGGCTCAGTCTGAGCTGACCTGGAGGAGAGAGGACGCAGAGCGGCACTCCGGTGACCCCCGGTGGCAAGAAAGGGGTAGTACATCCTAGGCTTGGCCTATTTGTTTCTATTAAGCCAAAAAATTCCCCTTTGCAGCAGGTTGGAGGCTGGCAAAGAGATTTGGTGGGGCCGTATGTTGTAAAAAAAAAAAAAAAAAAGGATATCATAAAAAAAAAAAAAAAAAAGGGGATTTTTATTTCCTTTATTTTGATAAACATACCCGGCCTCACCAGGGGTTTTTGGACACTAGTAATCCTGCTGTTCCCTAAACCTCTTAATTATTCCTAGCTGCAAACAGTCAGTTGTTGCATGCAGGGGTACCTCGGTATTGTACTATGGCTCCCAAAGGCTCAGGATCGAAAGGGGCAAAAAATGCCAAAAAACAAAAGGGCTCCCCCTCGGATTCTGAGGACACGAGTCAGGCTATGCCAGTACTCTCCCCACCTAGTAGCCAAGTTGTGGCCGCCTTGGTTGAGCCAATAGGGGGGTCTGGTGCGGCGGCTGGCCCAGATCCACCCAACCCTGTGTTTGTCACAGAGGAAATGCTAGCTGCCTCTTTGGGAGGGCTAGAGGAAAGGTTGGCGGCTATGTTCGCTAAGTCTTTACCAGGCAAGAAACGGACTAGATCCCCTTCGCCTAAATTGGTATCCTCAGATGCTGAAATTCTCTCACCGGAGGAATTAGAGTTTCAGGAGGACCTACTGGACGAGAATCCAGAGGGTTCAGAAATTGAGGAATCTACTGTTGAGGAACCATTCTCAGCCTCCCAAGCGGAGAGTCTGTGGGTCCAGTCTTTGACAGACATGGTTCACTCAGCATTTAAGTTGCCTTTACCGGAGCTCCGAGGTCCGGTAGTTTCCTCTTTGGGCTCCTTAAAGGCGCCCTTGAACAACGCAGTTTTTCCGGTCCATTCTCTGTTGGAGGAATTAATTTTCCAGGATTGGGTACGACCAGACAGAATTTTTCTGCCGCCTAAAAAATTTTCTGTTATCTACCCGTTGGAAGAGAAGTTTGCCAAAAAATGGGCGCTCCCAGCTGTGGATGCTGCCATCTCGTGTGTGAATAAATCACTAACTTGCCCGGTAGAAAACATTCAAATGTTTAAAGACCCGGTTGATAAACGTTTGGAAACTCTTTTAAAAGCTTCCTTTGCTACGGCAGGGGCAGTGGTACAGCCAGCAGTTGCTGCTATCGGAGTCTGTCAAGCTTTAAAGGACCAGACTAAACAGATGCTTAAGGACATCCCTGCCCAGCAGGCAGAGGAGCTATCTGATATACCCAGAGCTCTATGCTTTGCGGTGGATGCTATAAAGGACTCTATTCAGCAAGCGTCTCGTTTATCACTATTTTTAGTGCATATGAGAAGACTCTTATGGTTAAAAAACTGGGCGGCCGAGCCCCCGTGCAAAAAGCTTCTGGCAGGTTTTCCCTTCCATGGAGGGCGACTCTTCGGAGAAGATCTGGATAAATACATTCAGACTATTTCGAGTGGTAAGAGTACGCTTTTACCAGTCAAAAAGAAGTTTCGGGGGCCTACGTTTAAAAGGCAGCTTTCTCCGGCTCCGGGGCCCTCAAATTCCAGGCAGTACCGACGGCCTCCTGTTCGATCAAACTTTAACAGCAAATCACAGGGACAGGCCTCTGGCGGCAAGAAGCCTTGGTATCGCAAACCAGCTAAGCCAGCCCCTAAGTCTGCCTCATGAAGGGGCGCCCCCACCCATGAGGGTGGGGGGAAGGCTTCACCTCTTTGCAGAGGTTTGGGAAGCCAACATCCCCGACGAATGGGTCCGGTCTACTGTGGCCGCAGGTTACAGACTAGAGTTTCTAAAAAGTACCAGGCGACCCTGTGAAAAAAGCCGCATTGATAGCGGCATTGAATCATCTGCTATGCCAGAAAGTGATAGTAGAAGTACCAGTCCGGGAACAGGGATTGGGGTTCTACTCCAACCTGTTTATCATCCCAAAGCCCAACGGCGATGTCAGGCCAATTTTGGACTTAAAGGGAGTAAATGCGTACCTAAAGGTCCGCTCATTCCGGATGGAAACTATTCGGTCAGCTGTTGCCGTGCTCCAGAAGGACGACTTTATGGCGTCCATAGACATAAAGGATGCTTACCTTCATGTGCCAATTTTTCAGCCACATCAAGTATTTCTACGCTTCTCGGTGGCTCAATGTCATTTCCAATTTATGGCGCTCCCTTTCGGGTTGGCTACGGCCCCCCGGGTATTCACGAAGGTCCTAGCTCCAATCCTAGCCAATCTAAGGACCCAAGGGGTCACGGTCTTGGCTTACCTGGACGACCTCTTGGTCGTAGACCACTCGTCTCCTGGCCTGGAGCGAGCAGTGGCCCTCACAGTTCAGTACCTCGAAAGGTTCGGCTGGGTCCTGAATCGGGACAAGTCAGCATTCCTGCCCACAAGGCAGCTGGAATACCTCGGTATGAGATTGGATACAGAACAACAGAAGGTGTTTCTGCCCTTAGTAAAGGTCAAGGCCATCAAGGAGCTAATACAAATAGTTCTAAGCAAGAGAAGGCCAACTGTTCGCCTATGTATGCGGCTACTAGGCAAGATGGTGGCCACATTCGAGGCGGTTCCATACGCTCAAAGCCACACTCGCATCCTGCAGGCAGCCATCCTGTCAGTATGGAGCAAGAGGCCTCATGCCTTAGATATTCCTTTGCCACTCTCACCAAGGGTACGACAAAGTTTATCTTGGTGGTTAAACCCTCAGAATCTCCTGAAGGGAAAGACTTTCAGTCCTGTGACCTGGAAGATAGTAACCACAGACGCCAGCCTGATGGGCTGGGGAGCAATTTTGGATGGTTGCACCCGCCAGGGCACTTGGGCAGCGGCGGAGAAGCAGTTGCCCATCAATATCTTGGAGCTCAGAGCTGCTCGACTGGCCCTCAGGGCTTGGACGTCCTAACTACAGGGGTTCCCGGTGAGAATACAATCGGACAATGCCACGGCGGTGGCGTATATAAATCACCAAGGGGGAACCAAGAGTCGAGCCGCTCAGAGAGAAGTGAGCTTAATTCTTTTGTGGGCAGAAGCCCATGTGCCCTGCATATCGGCTATATTCATTCCCGGAGTGGACAACCTACAGGCGGACTTCTTGAGTCGCCAGACTCTGTTGCCGGGGGAGTGGTCTCTGCATCCACAGGTTTTTCAGACACTCTGCCAGAGATGGGGAGTGCCGGACGTGGATATCATGGCATCGAGACTGAACAAGAAGCTAGACAGGTTCATGTCCCGCACAAGGGATCCCAGAGCCTGCGGAACCGATGCGTTAGTTTGCCCTTGGCATCAGTTCAAACTTCTTTATGCATTTCCCCCGCTCCAGTTACTACCCCGCCTGCTGCGCAGGATCAGGGTGGAGCACATACCAGTTATCCTGGTAGCTCCAGCATGGCCCAGAAGGGCATGGTATTCACTAATCCTGAAGATGGTAGTGGGAGATCCTTGGACTCTTCCTCTACGGCCAGACCTGCTATCGCAGGGTCCGATCCTCCACCCTGCCTTACGGCATCTAAATTTGACGGCCTGGAAACTGAATCCCTGATTCTCAGGGGTAGAGGTCTGTCTCAGAAAGTAATCTCTACCCTAATCAGAGCCAGGAAACCGGTCTCTAGGGTGATTTATTACAGGGTCTGGAAGGCCTATGTAGGCTGGTGTGAGTCCAAGCGATGGCTTTCTCGCAAAATTACCATCGATAGAGTATTACGTTTTTTCCAGCTAGGAGTGGATAAAGGACTGGCATTAAGCACAGTCAAAGGACAGATTCCGCTTGTCAGTGTGGTTTCAGCGGCCGCTGGCCACCCACTCGCTGGTTAAGACCTTCATTCAAGGGGTCTTACGTATTAATCCTCCAGTTAAATCCCTGCTTTGTTCGTGGGATTTAAATCTTGTTCTGTCAAGTTACAGAAACAACCTTTTGAGCCGTTGGCTGAAATTCCTTTGGTTTTACTGACAAGGAAGTTAGTATTTTTGGTCGCCATAGTTTCCGCCAGAAGAGTATCGGAACTGGCAGCCTTATCCTGTAAGGAAACATATCTTATTTTTTCATAAGGGACAAGGTCGTTCTCCGCCCTCATCCTTCCTTCCTACCAAAGGTTATATCCAGTTTTCATCTAAACCGGGATTTGGTATTACCATCCTTCTTCCTAAACCTACTTCCATAAAGGAAGGGTTGCTGCATGCCTTGGATATTGTCAGGGCCATGAAGGCCTATATTAAAGCTGCAGAGAAGATCCGGAAAACAGACGTGTTGTTCATTTTACCAGATGGGCCCAAAAAAGGGGCAGACAGCTGCAAAAATCCACCATCTCGAGGTGGATTAAACAGTTAATCACTCAGGCCTACGGCTTGAAAGGGTTGCCTCCTCCGGTATCATTAAAGGCTCATTCTACTAGGGCCATGGGCGCTTCCTGGGCAGCACACCACCAGATCTCTATGGCTCAAGTTTGCAAGGCGGGCAACCTGGTCTTCTGTCCACACGTTTACAAGGTTCTACCAGTTGGACGTAAGAAGGAATACAGATACAGCCTTTGGGCAGGCAGTGCTGCAGGCTGCGATTTAAGACCCTCAGAATCGGGGGCACCCTTGAGTTAAAATTTAAATTTAAGTTTAATTTTTCTCGACTAAGTTGGATTTATTATTATTTGAGAGTATCTCTGAATTAAATCCTTGTGTCTTGGGAAGATTTCTCCCTCCCCTCAGTAAAGCATTGCTTTGGGACATCCCACATAGTAATGAATATGCCGCTCTGTGTCCCGTGATGTACGAGAAAGAAAAAGGGATTTTTAATACAGCTTACCTGTAAAATCCTTTTCTTGGAGTACATCACGGGACACAGAGCTCCCACCCCTCTTATGGGGACCATTTTTGGGAGGCATACTGCTTGCTACAAAACTGAGGTACTCCTCCTATGGGAGGGGGTTATATAGGGAGGGGCACTTCCTGTTTGAGATTGCCAGTGTCCATCACCTGAAGGTACTCCATATAACCCACATAGTAATGAATATGCCGCTCTGTGTCCCGTGATGTACTCCAAGAAAAGGATTTTACAGGTAAGCTGTATTAAAAATCCCTTTTTTTCAAGGCACTGTAGTTTAGTTCATTAGATGAAGCAGAAAATCTGATCCAGCTATACTTGCTATAGTGCATGTAAATCCGATCCAGTGGGCCGTCAGTTTGATCTGTTCCTGGAAACATCTCCAAGCTTGGAGTTTGGTTTGAGAATTCTATGAAGTGTAGAATATATTATATATATATATATATATATATATATATATATATATATATATATATATATATATATATATATATATATATATATATATATATATATATATACACATACACACACACACACACAGTACAGACCAAAGGTTTGGACACACCTTCTCATTCAAAGAGTTTTCTTTATTTTCATGACTATGAAAATTGTAGATTCACACTGAAGGCATCAAAACTATGAATTAACACATGTGGAATTATACATAACAAAAAAGTGTGAAACAACTGAAAATATATTTCATATTCTAGGTTATTCAAAGTAGCCACCTTTTGCTTTGATTACTGCTTGGCACACTCTTGGCATTCTCTTGATGAGCTTCAAGACGTAGTAATTTGGCACAGCACCCCATTACTCTCCTTCTTGGTCAAATAGCCCTTACACAGCCTGGAGGTGTGTTTGGGGTCATTGTCCTGTTGAAAAATAAATGATGGTCCAACTAAACGCAAACCGGATGGAATAGCATGCCACTGCAAGATGCTGTGGTAGCCATGCTGGTTCAGTATGCCTTCAATTTTGATTAAATCCCCAACAGTGTCGCCAGCAAAGCACCCCCACACCACCACACCTCCTCCTCCATGCTTCACGGTGGGAACCAGGCATGTAGAGTCCATCCGTTCACCTTTTCTGCGTCGCACAAAGACACGGGGGTTGGAACCAAAGATCTCAAGTTTGGACTCATCAGACCAAAGCACAGATTTCCACTGGTTTAATGTCCATTCCTTGTGTTCTTTAGCCCAAACAAGTATCTTCTGCTTGTTGCCTTTCTTTAGCAGGGGTTTCCTAGCAGATATTCTACCATGAAGGCCTGATTCACACAGTCTCCTCTCAACAGTTCTAGAGATGTGTCTGCTGCAAAAGGTGGCTACTTTGAAGAACCTAGAATATGAAATATATTTTCAGTTGTTTCACACTTTTTTGTTATGTATAATTCCACATGTGTTAATTCATAGTTTTGATGCCTTCAGTGTGAATCTACAATTTTCAAAGTCATGAAAATAAAGAAAACTCTTTGAATGAGAAGGTTTGTCCAAACTTTTGGTCTGTACTGTACTTACACACACAGGCGAAACTCGAAAAATTAGAATATTGTGCAAAAGTTAATTTATTTCACTAATGCAACTTAAAGGTGAAACTAATATATGAGATGGACTCATTACATGCAAAGCAAGATAGTTAAAGCCGTAATTTGTCATAATTGTGACGATTATGGTTTACAGCTCATGAAAACCCCAAATCCACAATCTCAAAAACTAGAATATTGTGAAAAGGTGCAATATTCTAGGCTCAAAGTGTCCCACTCTAATCAGCTAATTAAGCCATAACACCTGCAAAGGGTTCCTGAGCCTTTAAATGGTCTCTCAATCTGATTCAGTAGGAATCACAATCATGGGAAAGACTACTGACCTGACAGTTGTGCAGAAAACCATCATTGATACCATCCATAAGGAGGGAAAGCATCAAAAAGGTAATTGCAAAAGAAGTTGGATGTTCCCAAAGTGCTGTATCAAAGCTCATTAATAGAAAGTTATGTGGAAGGGAAAAGTGTGGAAGAAAAAGGTGCACAACCAGCAGGGATGACAGCAGCCTGGAGAGGATTGTCAGGAAAAGGCCATTCAAAAGTGATGGGGACTTTCACAAGGAGTGGACTGAGGCTGGAGTCAGTGCATCAAGAGACACCACACACAGACGGATCCTGGACATGGGCTTAAAATCTCATATTCCTCTTGTCAAGCCGCTCCTGAACAACAAACAACTTTAGAAGCGTCTTACCTGCGCTAAAGAAAAACAGACCTGGTCTGTTGCTCTGTGGTCCAAAGTCCTCTTTTCTGATGAGAGCAAATTTTGCATCTCATTTGGAAACCAAGGACCCAGAGTACGGAGGAAGAATGTAGAGGCACACACTGCAAGATGCTTGAAGAGCAGTGTGAAGTTTCCACAGTCTGTGTTGATTTGGGGAGCCATGTCATCTGCTGGTGTTGGTCCACTGTGCTTCATTAAGTCCAGGGTCAACACAGCCATCTACCAGGAGATTTTGGAGCACTTGATGCTTCTATAGGGATGCGGACTTCATTTTCCAGCAGGACTTGGCATCTGCCCACACTGCCAAAAGCACCAAAACCTGGTTCAATGACTGTGGGATTACTGTTCTTGATTGGCCAGCAAACTCGCCTGACCTGAACCCCATAGAGCATCTATGGGGCATTTCCAAGAGAAAGATGAGAGACATGAGACCCAACAATGCAGAAGAGCTAAAGGCCGCTATTGAAGCATCCTGGTCTTCCATAACACATCAGCAGTGCAGGAACAAAGATTATCTCTGGACAGCCACACTCTGAAAAAATTGTAGCCTTTATTAAAAAAAGGACAGCACTACAAATCACAGCAACATAAAATAAAACCTGACTGCTGACGCGTTTCGCACTGAAACTAGTGCTTAGCCTTGACTAAGCACTAGTTTCAGTGCGAAACGCGTCAGTGTTGGGTTTTATTTTATGTTGCTGTGATTTATAGTGCTGTCCTTTTTTTAATAAAGGCTACAATTTTTTCAAAGTGCGGCTGTCCATAGACAATCTTTGTTCCTGCTTTTCTAAGTGCATTGCCTGCACCTGAGTTGTCTGCAACGGAGGATATTCATCTGGGTTCCCACCTGGAGCGGCTACTCCCTTTTCCAACACATCAGCAGTGCCACAGGCTGATAGCTTCAATGCCACGCCGCATTGAGGCAGTAATTGCTGCCAAAGTGGCCCAAACCAAGTACTGAGTATATATGCATGCTTCTACTTTTCAGAGGTCCGATATTGTTCTATGTACAATCCTTGTTTTATTGATTGCATGTAATATTCAAATTTTCTGAGATTGTGGATTTGGGCTTTTCATGAGCTGTAAGCCATAATCACCACAATTATGACAAATTACAGCTTGAACTATCTTGCTTTGCATGTAATGAGTCTATTTCATATTTTAGTTTCACCTTTTTAAGTTGCATTAGTGAAATAAATGAACTTTTGCACAATATTCAAATGTGTCGAGTTTCACCTGTGTGTGTGTGTGTATATATTATAAAAACCTAACACATGTTCTGATTCTGTGTATTACCTCCAACACTATATTATGCTATAATCTCACTCCGTAAGCATTACTTACTAGATCCAAACTCCAGTCAAAACCTCATATTTTGTAACAGAGTGGAGGGTTATAGCCCCTGTCAGGTCTTTATTGCTAAGGCTAGAATGTGGAGCGTTTCCCTCACAGATAAATCTCTAAAAAAGCCTGACACTATTTTAATGCAGTCCATGGCTTCCTGTCCAAACGATGACCGTACCCCCCCCCCCCCCCCTTCCTTTTACTGTGCAGGATAATTCCTTATCCAATGTGGGCTTAAAGCTGAACTCCAGGATAAGAAAGTATCATCTAAACACAAGAGTCATGTGTACGTACTTGAATCTTGGTTTGCTCTATGTATTTCTTCCAGGTCTGTGCAGCAATTCAGTGTTTAAATTTGCCTCAGTTTAGAAGCTTCCTGTAAAAAAAGACGGGTCACTGCAGGTTCTCTCTCCTGGTGCAGGATGACTGGTCTTGTCTCCACCCCCTTCTGTCATTTTCTGCAAGCAGCCGGTAGTCCCTCCCACAGCTCTGCTCTCTGTTTAAGCTATGTACAGCACACTGATGAGGTCACTAGTACTTTTACAAGGTAACTTTAAGAACCTTTTTGTGCCTTGAGTTCAGCTTTAACGTGTGACATGGGTTGTGGTAAAGTTTCTTATGGGTGGTTTGTGCAAAGTAAATTTTTTAAAAGTAATATATTGTCTTTTCATATCAATAAAGTATTTGTGTATGTTTATATTAGAGACGATAATGCAGTGCTTTCAGTCTGGGAGATTGAATATATTTTTTGGCTCACAATGGTGCAGATCATGTACCGTGTTTGTTATCGAGACAGAAACGGCAACCTAAAAGGTCTCGTCTTCTCCATTAAAAAAATAAATAAATAGGGAAAGTTAGGGTTATATCATAATTTAAACAAACACTTGGTTCATTTTTTTCATATGATTGAATCTATTCAAGTTGTGAACCATGCGCTATTCCACTGCTCCCATTTTTCATTTTATCTTAGGAAGAGCCGTAAGGGTGACGCATCCTGAATATTGTGACTAATTTTAATAATCCTATAATTCCGTGAAAGAACTTCATTAAAATACATCGGACACCAAAATAAGGCTCCATTCACACCTAGGCAGACAAATTTGCGGCGTTTTGTCGCCGCAAATCGCGGTACAAAACGCCGCTATTTGTACCACGATTTGCGGCGACAAAACGCCGCAAATTTGTCTGCCTAGATGTGCCCCAGATTGACCCCCTCTATGGAGATGGTTCCCATCTCCTAGCCGAACGCCGAAAGCCGCCTGAAAAAAAGGTCCAGGACCTTTTTTCAGGCGGCAGGCGTCCAGCGTTCAGCGTGGAGATGTGAACCATCTCCATAGAGGGACATGTGTTTTCATCCCTCTGGCGGCAGCGGCGTAGCACTACAGGCGTAAAAACGCCTAGATGTGAATGGGGGCTAACTGATTAAAGTGGAAGTAAACCCTCCTATTGTTTTCAGCCAAGGAAGCTGCCATCTTGGCCTGTTTGAGCTACAACTGCCATGATTTTGCACAAGTGATCAGCTATGACACCAGCCATTGGATGGTTTGACAGTTTGGTTAAGATCACAACCAAATGGAGTTACATTCCCGGCATGTGCTGGAAATGTAACTTTTTTGTAACTTTTTTAAAACTGTTAAATGGATGGGTTTACTTCCGCTTTAATGACATGAAAAGTTCAACACAGACTGCACTATTTACACTTTCATAAAACCATGTTAACCCCTTGCCGCCGACTGTACCCATATATGCAGCCTTACATATATGTACCCAAATATGCAGATTGTACCCATATATACAGCCTCACATATATGTACCCAAATATGCCGACAGTACCCATATATGCGGCCTCACATATATGTACCCAAATATGCAGCCTCACATACAAGTTCTTTCATGAGGCCACATATTTGCGTACATGTGTTTGTGCCAGGAGCACAATGCACAGCTCGCTGCCAACACAACACACTCTTACTGAGAGCCCTGGGTCCTGTACTAGTGATAGCCTCCAATGGGCTGTCACAGTGATCAATCACTGTAAAGCCCTGCCTAGCAAGGGAGGGAAAAAAATGTGCTCAACTATAAATAAAATGAATAAAAAAAAAAACAATAGCTAGATGAAGGTTTGATCCAAGTCAATGCCAGGGTTAGTTAGGCTAGGTTCACAGTAGTGCAGGCTGTGGGAAGGTGTATGGGTTTTCAGTGAGTACAGCAGCCTATTCAAAACGAATGGGCTGATGTGCAAGAGCAGCTAAATAATTAAAAAAAAAATCTATTTTGGGTCAATTTTCCTTTGCGAATAAAAAAGTAAAATATCTCCTTTCCATTTACCACCAACTAAAAGCCAAATTTGTCCTGAAAATAACGAGATATAATCTAACTAGATACACTAAGTATTTGTGATGGATGATTTGTACAATTTTACTAACACGTCAAAATTAGAAAATTGTGTTCAGGATCTGTTTTAGCCTCCGTCACGTAGGGGTTAAAGATAATAATATGTACCCACGTTAATACTGATTAAGCGGAGGGAAATCTCACTTGAAGAAAAAGAAAATGATATCGTATTTCAATACTCTAATTATGTTCCTTGATTTCACTTTTTACTTCGTAACTTTTCCTAATTAAGGGCAAAACCAAAGAGGGTGAACAGTAATGAAACATTTCCATTACAAAATATGCCTAAGAATTTATATTAACTGAAGAAAAATCAATACTTTGATTTAAGTAAGAAACTTGTAATTGCTGAAAATGATCCAATGTCCCTTGAAGCACTGTGAGTAACAGAGTTATACAATATCTGATTTAATCAATTATAGAGAGAGAAAAAACAGCCACCAGCACTCACCACGCTTCACAAAGGCCAAAACTAGTTTGTAAGCAGTATTATAAATCACTAGGTGAGTGGCGAATTTTGGCTGGGAAGGCTGTAGATGATCTTATGATTCAAGAGCACATGGTCACTTAGCCTTTCACCGCACCTCTATCAGCAAATAAGATGGTACAAGATCTTTAGCAATCGACACACAGCAGGCTCACGGTGAAGTAGTAGGTTGGTGCTTACCAGTGGTTCAAAGCTCTCTAAAAAAAACTTTGCTTATTGTTCAGAAAGCTAATGATACATATTTATTTCTTTTTACACTTATGTGAATAGAGATCATTGAGACCTAGATGTCCAGGCCAAATTTAGCAGCATCGGTATGTGTCAGTTCACCTAACAATAACTCACTAATCTGCAGAGCTAAATAGATTTTAAACATATTTTTAAAGGATATATATATCCTCTAAACCAGTTTTGGAGATAGATAGATAGATAGATATATATATATATATATATATATATATATATATATATATATATATATATCTATATATTGTTTACATACTCACCAGTCAGTATCCCTGATCACTGCCATACCAGTGATATTGTCCCTAATCACCCGCACACCAGTTACAGTGTCACTGGTTAACACCACACAATTCCCACTGCCCCTGTTTACTGCCACATCAATCCCAGTGTCTGATCACCACCACATACAGTAAGTCATATTATCCCTAAACACCACCACGCCAGTTAATGTGTCCCTGATTACCACCACACCAGTCATTTTGTTCCCTAAGCACTGTCACACGAATTACAGAATCACTGATCACTGCCACACCAGTGACAATGTCTCTGATCACTATTACATGCGTAATTTATGACCCTAGATATCCTGAAGGTGTTCTTTGGATTTTGGGCCTCTCTATGACTAGGCTGCCCATTTCCTACTGCGCATGCATGAGTCTCGCAGCGCTGTATGAATGGGCGGCTGATCTCTGGGATACACACAGTTACCAGAAAGCAGCGCGTACCTTTCCCCAGAAGACAACACAAGGTTTTTCAGCTCTTTACCGCCAGCCTTTGGGCAACTTCTGCTATTGTTGTCTGATGTTTAGCATTGGTTCGGAGCATGAGTGTTTGTACTTTGGATTTTAGTCCGATGGATTTGTGGACACACGATCGGATGATCCGAGGGAACACATTTGTTGTCGGAAATTCGATGGAGCATACAGACGGTCGGATTATCCAACAAAACACGTCCATCGGACAATTGTTTCAGAATATCCGATCGTGTGTATGGGCCTTTAGTGTTACTGGACAACATAAGTATAGGGATCTATGTAGTTTTATCTGCACTTATTTCATCTAAAATACAGTTTAGCTTCAATTCAAGATTAGAAATTACTGACCAGACCCAGCAGCACGTAGTTAACAGACTTCATATGTTACATGCACAATGATGGATGGATGCATTCAGCAAACACAGCACAGCCACAGAATATAGCACAGTGTGGTCAGGCAAGGCCTTGATGACATTTCACTCGGTTTCATATGCCAGAACTGAATGAACCAGCAGGGATAGGTTGCTGCTATTACATGGTGACCTTTAATCATTTAGAGTTCTCTGTAAATATTGGGACATCTATCAAGTTGTTGGAAACCAAAAGCATACACAATCAGCGCATATCTAAAGTGAATTCGCCTGCCTCTGTGAGGGTATTATAATACACCTGATGAGCAGATACTAGTACTTGGCAGATGCTTAAATCCTAAGCAGCCACACAGTACCCAGGAGTGTTACACATCCACAGATGATTAGCCACATGTCCCTGTGCTTCCTTCCCTAAATTAAGAATTACACGGCATGCACGAAAACAAAGAGGATCATTTAATAACAATACAAAAAATATATAATCTAAGTCTTTGTTTTATTTTTTTTATTATACACTGGTTCATTGCCATTAACAAAACAGCAATCTTGAGCTCTCATGCCTGCAAATGGAATTTTAATGAATAATGACATTTGTTTAATACCAATGCTGCAAATAAAATGATCTTCTTAAATTGTTTTTAATTATCCAATTAGGTGAGCTCTAATTTTAAAACGGACAAATTTACTTTATTTCAATTAACCAAATTTGGCCCATATGACAGCAAACATTTCACATTTTCTTTACTAGAATAGCATAAACCTGCTGCAGTTCCAAAACATTTATTCCACTGCCACCATGTGGCTAAGAGGCATCATTACAAAATCACATTCATGATAAAATATATTTCTGTTACATTCTTTAAGATTTAAAAAAAGGGCCCATAAAAACAGATACAAATAACTAGAATAAACCTATTGAGTCTGCAGTAATCATGCTTCAGTCCACATCTTAGGCAGGGTTCACACCTATGCGTGTTGCAATTGATATGTTTTGTGTTTTTGATAAATCTTTAATGCGATTTTGATGCATTTTTTAGGAACTTTGTTGTTATGGGGATAGGTTTGTTGTCACGCCTGTGAAAATCACAAAACTCATCAAAAATGCAATACCTGCATTTTTGCTGCGGTTCCATTGAAGTCTATGGAACTAAAAACTCAAAACTGCTGCGGGTAAAAAGAAAAAAAAAAAAGTCTGACCCTTTCCAAAAACCACATCTGCTAAAAATGCACAGATGTGAACAGAAACCATAGGAATTTTTTTTTTTGTACAAATGGACTGTAGTGCATTTCTGCAAAAATCGGGAAATGCACTAAAAACCACATAAGTGTGAACCTAACTTTTAGAGGCGGTTCACACAGGGGCGACCTGGGATCCGACTTCAGGTCACCTCAAGTCGCGCTGCATGAAGAAATTAATGTAAGTGAATGGAGCCGTCTTAATGCACACTACTGCAGTCGCTCCGACAGTCCCCCCCAAATCCATACCAGACCCTTATCCGAGCATGCAGACCGGCCGGTCAGGAAAGGGGGTGGCGACGAGCAAGCCATGCGGCCCCCCCCACCCCAAAGCACCTTGTCCCCATGTTGATGGGGACAAGGGCCTCTTCTCGACAACCCTGGCCGTTGGTTGTCGGGGTCTGCGGGCGGGGGGCTTATCGGAAACTGTGAGCCCCCTTTAATAAAGAGGCCCCCAGATCCTGGCCCCCCACCCTATGTGAATGAGTATGGGGGTACATCGTACCCCTACCCATTCACCTGGTGGAAGAAAAATGTCAATAAAAACACACTACACGTTTTTAAAGTAATTAGTTAGGCAGCTCCGGGGGTCGACTTTCGACTTCTCCCTTCTGCCGGGCACCACCGCTGTTTTCTTCCAGCTCTTTTATCAGCTGGGGCCCGGTCTTCTGCATCGCCTTCTGCCTTCTTCTCCTCTTCTCTGTTGACTCGACACTCCCTCCCGCTGTAATGCCGGGTGTGCGATGCGCACCGATTTATATAGGCCTCTTATGAATGAATGAATGAATGAATGAATGAAAAACTTATAAAGCGCGGCGCATGCGAACTGAATCGCTTCTGGGCGCTAGTTGTTCGTGTCTCATGACATCAAAAGAGCAGAGTTTTGATCTGTCTTCTGAAAGTCAGGTGGTTTTCCTCCAACCGAATGCTGGTTGGTAAAGCGTTCCATAGTCTAGGACCCTGAAAAGCAAACCTTCTTTCTCCTTTGGACTTGTATTTGTTTTTTGGTACCCTGACCAGATTTTGGTCGGTGGATCACAGAACGCGATTCGAATTGTGAGGTTCTATCTTGTCGCAAAGATATTGCGGAGCCTTCCCATGGATGCACTTATGTGTCAGGCAGAGTGCTTTAAATGCAATTCTGTCTTTTACTGGCAGCCAGTGAAGGGTTCTCAACGAAGGTGAGATTGATTCCCATTTTTTTTTCCCAGTCACCAGTCTGGCGGCCGTATTCTGAACGACTTGCAGACGGGAGATTTGGTACTTTGGGAGTCCGAGGTACAGGGCGTTAGCATAGTCCAGTCTGGAATTCACGATTGTTCCCACCACGACTGCTACGTCTTCTTTGGGGATAAATGGAATAAGTCTGCGTAGTAGGCGCAACAGATGGTGCGCTCCGCTGACTACTGACCCTATTTGTGCGTCCATTGTCATGAAGGTGTCGAAGATGACCCCGAGACTTTTGACTTTGGAGCTAGGGGTGATGATTTGGCCCAGAATGGGCGGGGGTGTCCAGGTTGTTGCCAGTTGACTCTTTCGGCTGGCGTGAAACATAAGGAGTTCTGTTTTTGAACTGTTGAGTTTAAGATAACTCTTAGTCATCCAGTTTTTTATCAAAGAGAGACATTTCTCTAAACTGGGATGATGATCCTTTTTGTTGCAGATGCGAAAATACAGTTGCGTATCGTCTGCATAAGAGTGATAGAGTAGTTCTTGGCTACTGATAATATCAAAGAGAGGGCGAAGATAGATGTTGAAAAGCACCGGTGACAGGGGGGATCCTTGGGGGACTCCACATGACACCGTGCACTTTTCCGACGTGAAACAACCCAATTTAACTGTTTGTGATCGGTTTTCAAGAAAGGAAGAAAACCATGGTAAATCACCTTCTGCGACTTCTGCTACCTTGGCTAGTCGCATCAGTAACAGTTTGTGGTCTACCGTGTCAAAGGCTGCGCTTAGGTCCAGCAGAACCAGGAGACAAGATTCTCCTTCGTCTGCGGCCTCGAGGGCATCATCCCATATTTTGAGTAAGGCCGTTTCTGTCCCGTGTCCGGGACGGAAGCCTGATTGTAATGGATCCAGTAGATTGTGGGTATCTAGATGCTGTTGCAGCTGTTGTACCACTACTTTCTCCATTATCTTGGAGAGAACATTTAGGCCTGTTATGGGACGGCGGTGAGTTGGGTCCTTGGGATCCAGGTTAGGTTTTTTCAAGATGGGCTGGATTGTGCCCTCTTTCAACAGGGATGGCACTGTGCCTTCCTTAAATGACTGGTTTATAAGCTGTGTGATGGGTGGTGCCAGGATGTCGGCACATTCCTTCAGCAGTTTGGTGGGGATGATATCATTGGGCGATGTGCTGTTCCGCAAAGCACCAATGATATTTTTTGTGGTATCGATGGAGATCGGTTCCAGAGTGAACTTTGTTGATTGTAGAGCGTTTCTGTGGGTGTTTTGTGGTTGATTGACGGTGGGGTTGAGGGGGGTATTGTTTTGCATGATGCTTTCCCGGATTCTTTCAATTTTGTTGATGAAGAAATCCGTTCATTGCAGAACTCCTGGGTGTCTGAGTTGGGGACTTCAAGACATCCTGGATTCATGGTCTGGGTGACCATCTTGAAGAGTTCGCGGGGGCGGTTTAGGGCGCTGTTAATCGCCATAGAAAAATGATGTTTCTTGGCTTTGAAGATTTCTTTATGATATCGTGTTATTGCCTTGTAGATGATGAGGTTATCCTCTGCAGGACTTCTTTTCCAGGCGGCTTCCGCCCTTCTGCGCTCTTGCTTCAGAAGCGACAGCTGGTTGTTGAACCAGCCGGACTTTCTTTTTCGGATGCAGGCTTTGCGTTTCGGTGCTACTAAATCGGCTGACTGTAGCAGGGCTGCGTTTATGGCATCCAGTGTATCTGCGGCCGTTTGATGTGGATGGATTGTTTTGATTCTGTTTCCCAAGGTAGATTTGAAGAGTTCCGAATGGAGCTTCTTCTGAGATCTAGCCCAGTGTATTGTCACCGGCTTGGGTGCTTTTATCACTGGGGGAATTTTGGAGATTATGAAATTAATTGCATGGTGGTCTGTCCATGGCAATGGTTCATTTTCTAAAATGCTTATTTTCAGATTTTGTCTGAAAATTAGGTCGAGTGTGTGACCTGAAGCATGTGTTGGCCCGCATATAAGTTGCTGTAGCCCTAATCCCTCCAAGTGATCAATGCAGGCGTCCGCAATGGGATCCTGTGCGGAGTTGGCCCACAGATTAAAGTCCCCGAGCAGCAAAAGGTGTTTGCTGTTAAGGGTATAAGTGGATATAAACTCCGTTAATGATGGCAAAAACTACGATTTTGGCCCAGGTGGCCTATAGCAGAGGAGAATGTGAACAGTCTCCTGGGGGGAAGTTTGAAGTTGAAGAGTAAGGGTTTCCATGAATGGAAGAGGATTTTGAAGGGCTGGCTTAGTGATTGTAATGCGATTCTTGTGGATCACCGCCAGGCCTCCTCCTCTTTGCCCTATTCTGTTTTCCGTTATAATGCGATAGTTTTCTGGCACCAATTCTCCGAGAATGGTGTTGCAGTCGTCTGAGAGCCAGCTTTCTGTAATAAAGAGGCAGTCTAGATCGTTTTGTAGTAAGAAATCGTGGATTTCTAATCAGTGTTTTACTGCCGATCTTGTGTTGATCTAAGCACATGATATGTGCTCGAGCTGGGTTAAATAGTTAAAATTTTTGATGGTCGATCGTCGATCGAATCTCAAAAGTTGCTCTATTTTAAAGGCCTTTTTGACATCACTGTCCCAGCATGCTCCAGGTGGTGACGACATAATTAACCCGCCCCCTTATGTCATCACCACCCGGAGCATGCTGGGACTGTGACGTCATAAGAGGCCTATATAAATCGCTGCACACCGCACACCTGGCATTACAGTGGGAGCGAGCGTTGAGTCAACATCGAAGAAGAGAAGGCGGCAGAAGGCGACGCAGAAGACCGGGCCCCCGCTGGTAAAAGAGCTCAAAGAACTCAATCGGTGGTGCCCGGCAGAAGGGAAAAAAACGGAGAACGGGAGAAGACCCCCCAAAGAAGTCGGAAGAAGGGAGAAGACCGGGCCCCCGCTGGTAAAAGCTGGTAAAACAAGACAGCGCTGGTGCCCGGCAGAAGGGAGAAGTCGGAAGACCCCGAAGTCGGAAGACGACCCCCGGAGCTGCCTAATTACTTTAAAAACATGTGTAGTGTGTTTTTGACATTTTTCTTCCACCAGGTGAATGGGTAGGGGTGCGGTGTACCCCCATACTCATTCACATAGGGTGGGGGGCTGGGATCTGGGGGCCACAGACCCCGACAACCAACGGTCAGGGTTGTCAGGAAGAGGCCCTTGTCCCCATCAACAGCAACGGAAAGGGGCCAAAAGCAGAGAATGTGCTGGAAGTGAGGATTGATTAACACCTTCTGTTTTTAGACAGCTATGCTATATCACAGTATTTAGAAATGGGGCTTTCAATTCATTTTGAAGCCCTCACAGCAATTGTGAAGGTTGTACTGTTCCCCAACATTTAGATTGAAGAGATGAATTTCCTGCTTTAAGACATGAAACAGCGTCAACAGTTACATAGATACAGTAAAATCTTGGATTGCGAGCAAGTTGGCATGTGTTTTGCAAGATGAGTAACATTTTTATTTATTTTTTTGGCTTGATATACGAGTGAGGTCTTGCAATACGAGTAGTGTCATCTAAATGTAGTATTATAATAGTTTTGATGTAAAAAAAGTGGAATGGCACTCACAAAAAGCAATATCCAGCATTAAGGAGTCTGGTGCTCATCTGTATAAAGTTGCTGGTGTATACATGGCCAGAGTGTCGGGGGCACTGGTGGCTCCCAGTGCTTCCTGGAGAACTCAGAGACACTCCCAGCCAGGTGGGGCACGTGTTCGGGGCACCCAGTGAGTGACGTCATCAGTTCCCCAGTGTCTCAGAGTTCTCCATAAGGCATTGGGAGCCACCAGCACCCCCTGATCTCTGGCTACGTATACACCAGCGGCTTTACGTGGATAGGCACTAGACTCCTTAAAGCTGGATATTGTTTTAAACATTGTGAGTACCATTCCGCTTTTTTTACATTAAAACTGTAATCATACAACAGTACACTTAGATTGTGCTGCTTTTTTTGTTGTGTGTCAACTGATTAAGACGTCTTAACAGAAACAACCCCAGCTGGAGTGTGCCAATAACCTGTGTTAACCTGTGTAGCAATATGGTTACAAATGGTTGTGGAACCAATCATCTGAGTTTCCATTATTTCTTATGAAAAATGTTGCTTTGATATATGAGTACTTTGGATTACAAGCATATTTCCAGGAACAAATTAAAGGGGTGTTCCAGCCTTTTTTAAAGTTTATTAAAAGTCAGCAGCTACAAAAAGTGTAGCTGCTGGCTTTTAATAAACAGACACTTACCTGCTCCACGGTTCCAGCGATGCGCCGGCCGGGGCTCCGCTCCTAGTGTGGGCACCCGGCAGTGACAGCTTTCGGCTTCACGGTCGGGCACCCACTGCACATGCGCGAGCGGCACTGCGCATGCGGCGCCGTCCAATTGGACAGGCGCTCGCCTACAGGGAGGGGCTGCAATAAGGCAATTAAGCTATTCGCCTTACCAGCCCCTCGGCGGAATTAAGAAGTGGGACCGGAAGTTCCACTCCCCCTCCAAAAAAAATTACATGTCAAATGTGGCATGTAAGTGGGAAGGAGAGGATTAAGCGAAAGTTCCATTTTTAGGTGGAACTCCGCTTTAAGCTCCAAGGTTTTACTGTATAGTGTTCTATGTTTGTCAAACCAAAGCTAAACATACCTGCTTAGCACTGACATGTCACTGAGCCAAGGATTTTCAGAGAATGGAGCACATAACATCACAAAGCTACAGGTGCCACATGAGCGTTAGTCAAAAAACATACTTATGGTTTGAAGCTCCCGTTTAACATAGGTCAGATATTTAACTTAACAGATCAGCCATAGGAGAGGCATAAAGCACATATGTCAACCTTAGTAAAGCACACTAAAAAAAAATGTCAGTTATATCAAAATGCTGGGAGTGCCTGTTTTGCCTAGGCCAGAGAATCATTTATGACAAATCATTTATGTTATAATAATGTTCCCATCGCACACTTTCCTTGATAAGGATCAGAAGAAGCGAATGCTGCAGCAACAGCAAATTGGAGACATCAGAGATCAATGCACATTGTGATCACATTACAATGGATATGGCTGCATATATGGGGGGGACATGGCTGCATATATGGGGGGGGACATGGCTGCATATATGGGGGGGGACATGGCTGCATATATGGGGGGGGGACATGGCTGCATATATGGGGGGGGACATGGCTGCATATATGGGGGGGACATGGCTGCATATATGGGGGGGACATGGCTGCATATATGGGGGGGACATGGCTGCATATATGGGGGGGACATGGCTGCATATATGGGGGGGAAATGGCTGCATCTGTGGGGGGAAATGGCTGCATATGTGGGGGGACATGGCTGCATATGTGGGGGGACATGGCTGCATTTGGGGACACATTTAAAGTATCGGTATTCGGTATCGGCGAGTACTTGAAAAAAACGTTTCGGTACTTGTACTCAGTCCTAAAAAAGTGGTATTGGGACAACCCTAGTAAAATTATAACCTATACTTTCTGCTCTGTCTTTTGTGTTAAATCATCACATCATATTCTAAAAAAATATATACCACCGGTGCCTTGAGTATTTTGAATATAATGGTAATATTTATAGGCTTGTAATGAATATACTTCTCTGTAATACATACAAGCCTAATAAAACCAAGCTCTTGCTTATTACTCTTAATGCAATCATAAGCAGTTACAGGAATTCATCTGACTTATCTTACATTATGTTTGCCCTTTCAATAGATTTACAAAGTCAATCTGTACACAGTGAAATGAGGAAAATCTAAATCTAACATTGCTGAGAGCTTTTTACCAAGCTCCATCCATCTAAGTCCAGGAACAGCCAGCGAGTTTGAGTCCAGGTGGCATTAATAATACAACCTACATCCAGCAGGGGGCCCTTTCACTACTCCTTTTACTGCTTAAGGGTGGCTTGGTACAAAAATGTATGTTTCTAAAGGATAGCAGACAACTGCTGCCTTCAATCTGTTCTTCTTGGTCTTCTCATTCCTTTACCACTACCAGTCACCTTTAGATTTTTAGCTTAGGTAAGAGAAAATAGGAATAGAAGTTCACATTTTTTTCCCCATTTAGAGTTGCTTTAAACCCTGTTCTTAGTAACTGTTGGCATTTGCAAAGAACAGTTTGTGGTATTTTACATTAATGTACCAAATGACATTGCTTGAAACGGCCAGATGTAACCAAAAGAGCAAAGATCACTAAAATGTGGTGCACAACAGCCGTTGCCCCAGTATGGCTATGGTGGCATGTTTTAACTACTTGCCGACCAGCCGCCGCAGTTATACGGCGGCAGGTCGGCTCCCCTGCGCGAGAGCCCATAGCTATACGCCGGCTCTCTAAGCGGCCACTAGGGGCGCGTGCGCACCCCCCGCTCGTCCCTGACTCCTGTGCGCGTGCCCGGCGGGCGCGATCGCCGCCGGGCACCCGCAATTGCTCGTTACAGAGCGAGGACCGGGAGCTGTGTGTGTTAACACATAGCTCCTGGTCCTGTCAGGGGAGAAATGCCTGACCGTCCGTTCATACAATGTATGAACAGTGATCAGTAATTTCCCCTAGTGAGGCCACCCCCCCTACAGTTAGAACACACCCAGGAAACATACTTAACCCCTTCCCCGCCCCCTAGTGTTAACCCCTTCCCTGCCAGTGGCATTTTTATAGTAATCCAATGCATTTTTACAGCACTAAATGCCAATGGTCCCAAAAATGTGTCTGAAGTGTCCGCCATAATGTCGCAGTACCGGAAAAAAAAATCGCTGATCGCCACCATTACTAGTAAAAAAAAAAATATTAATAAAAAATGCCATAAAACTACCCCCTATTTTGTAAACGCTATAACTTTTGCGCGAACCAATCATAAAACGTTTATTGCGATTTTTTTACGAAAAATATGTAGAAGAATACGCATCGGCCTAAACTGAGGAAAAAAACGTTTTTAATATATTTTTGGGGGATATTTATTATAGCAAAAAGTTAAAAATATAATTTTTTTCAAAATTTTCGCTTTATTTTTGTTTATAGCGTAAAAACTAAAAACCGCAGGAGGTGATCAAATACCACCAAAAGAAAGCTCTATTTGTGGGGGGAAAAAAAAGGACGACAATTTTGTTTGGGAGCCACGTCGCATGACTGCGCAATTGTCAGTTAAAGCGACGCAGTGCCAAATCGCAAAAAGTGCTCTGGTCTTTGACCAGCAATATGGTCCGGGGGTTAAGTGGTTAAACTCTATACTCATGAAAGCCTTTATTGCATGGATGCCATTAGACTGCCAGGGCTGTGTAAAGCTATCCACATGCTACAATATGACTGTAAAATCTCCAACCTATTTAAATAAAAGTACACATTACAAGAATCTACTTGAACAATCCACTCAAAGTTAAAAGAGAAGTTTGGTTCTTTTATTTTATTTTTTAATTATGCTTACCTAGCTGGATGCAGCACCCGTCAGATGAGCAAAGAGAAATAGCCATAGTGTACAGCAAAATTCTATTAAAAATATTTATTCCACACAAAAATGTTCACATGTATTGAAAAGCATTACAAGTCCAGAGCATCAGAACTGAACCATGAAGCAATAGAAGAAAGTGTTCTGAATAATTCAAGAGTATTGCACAACGATTTTGAGGTGATGCTACAGTCACCCCGCATGTCTCATTAACCACTTGTCGACCTCTCTATAGCCAAATGACTGCTACAGCACAGCCGGCTAGTTCTAGGAGGTTACCATATGACAGACTACTGTGTTCGCGAGCCCACCTAGAGCGCATCCGGAAGTGTCCATGATTACGCATCACAAATCGAGGTAAAGGGCCAATCACAGCAGCCCTTTACCATGTGATTGGGTACAGTGTAGCACGATCAAAACAAACTACATTTTTAACATTTTGTTCCCACAAATAGAGCTTTCTTCTGGCGGTATTTGATCACCTCCGCAGTTTTTATTTTTTGCTAAATTAATAAAAAAAAGGTTTTCTTTGTTTTTGTTATACAATTTTGTAAATAAGCAAGTTTTCTCCTTCACTGATAGGTACTGATAAGCTGCACTGATAAGGTGGCACCAATGAGATAGCACTGATATGCAGCACTAATGGGCACTAAAAGACTGCACTGATAGATTTCACTGATGGGCATCACTAGTGGCACTGGCAGGCATTTTTCATTGGCACAGATTGGAAGCTGCCTGGGCACTGGGCTTTTCCTGTTTACATTGTGATCAGTAGTGATTGGACATGGTTGATCACGTGGTAAAGAGTCTCCCATCAGAGACTCTTTACCTAGATCGGAGTTGCGGTGTGTTAGACCGACAAGCCGCACCAATGATTGCCGCAATTCATGCCCCTCTATGCGCGTGCCACTTGTTATCCTGCTGGACGTCATACAACGCCCAGTCAGGATAACTGAACCACTTCTTGGCCATCATTCTGCTATAGGCCGGGCAGGAAGTGGTTAATATTACAATCACTTTGTGGTAACATTTGGTCTTTCTTGCTCCTCACTGGATATGATCGATGGAAATGCTCATATAGGGAATGGGTGTACAAAGATCTCTCATAGTGTAACTCCATAAAACAATATTTATTTAATAGTAAAGCCAAAAACTCACAATGAGAAGTAAAATGTAGGAAAAGCTGCATCAGGGACCCCCTGCGTTCCACAGACCGAAGTGGCAAAAACTGAAAGTGATGAAATGACGCACAAACCAAGTGATGGCATCAGAAGTGGCCTCTGACCAAATAACGTGCGGCATTAGGGTAAGGCTGCAGCCATTTTAGGACCTAAGTGCAGGCAGAATATATATATATATATATATATATATATATATATATATACATATACACATACACATACACACACACATATACATACACATACACACACATACACACACACACACAGTGATACCTCGGTTCACGAACTTAATTTGTGAACTGACTCTGGTCGCGAACCGAATTGGTCGCGAACCGAGGCACATTTTCCCATAGGGTTCAATGGTGAACCGGAGCATATTTTTATGAACTTTTCTGTTCGTGAACCGAGTTGTTCGTGAACAGAAGCGTTCGTGAACCGAGGTAGCACTGTATATATATATATATATATATATATATATATATATATATATATATATATATATATATATATATATATATATATATGAAAAAAATATTGTGCAAAAGTTCATTTATTTCACTAATGCAACTTAACCACTTGTCCACGGGGGGACGCCATATGATGTCCTCCACTTTGTGCAGGGATATCTGAATGATGCCTGCAGCTACAGGCATCATTCAGATATCTCCGTCTTCAGCCGCCGATTCTGTGCATGATAAGAATGATCAAAACGGTGCTTCTCCGGGCTCTCCCTGCCATCGGGGGCCCGGAGAGCAAATCGGTCGGCACTGCTGGAAAGCATAGAGATGACTGGTGACCAGATGGTCACCAGTCATCTCTATGACCGTTGGAGGCCCGGGCGCGAGGTTATGACATCACGCCCGGTACCCGGAAGTAAACAAAGCCGCAATCACGGCTGTCAGCATGTGATCTGTGATTTTTTTTTTTTGCTGATTTCATGCTTGTAAGCCTGGAGGAGAGATGTGGGGTCTTATTGACCCCACATCTCTCCATAAAGAGGACCTGTCACACTGATTCCTATTACAAGGGATGTTTACATTCCTTGTAATAGGAATAAAAGTGATAAAAAAAATGTAAAAAAAGTGTAAAAATAAAAATAATTAAGTAAAATAAAAACGCCCCTGTCCTCGTTATCTCGCGTGCAGAAGCGAACATGCATGCAAGTCCCGCCCACATATGTAAACGCCGTTCAAACCCCACATGTGAGGTATCGTCGCGTGCGTTAGAGCGTGTGAAACAATTCTAGCATTAGACCTCCTCTGTATCTTAAAAATAGTAACCTGTAAAAAATGTAAAAGCGTCACCTATGGAGATTTTTAAGTTTGGCGCCATTCCATGAGTGTGCGCCATTTTAAAGCGTGACATGTTGGGTATCTATTTACTAGGCGTAACATCATCTTTCACATTATACAAAAAAATTGGGCTAACTTTACTGTTTTGTTATTTTTAAATTCATGAAACCGTTTTTTTTCCCAAAAAAGGGCGTTTGAAAAATTATTGCGCAAATACCGTGCAAGAAAAAAAAAGTTGAAATAACCGTCATTTTATTCCCTAGGGGGTCTGCTAAAAAAAATATATAATGTTTAGGGTTCTGATTAATTTTCTAGCAAAAAAATTTTGATTTTTACATGAAGGAGAGAAGTGCCAAAATAGGCCCGGTGGACAAGTGGTTAAAAGGTGAAACTAATACATGATAGAGACTCATTACATGCAAAGCAAGATAGTTCAAGCCGTGATTTGTCATAATTGTAATAATTATGGCTCACAGCTCATGAAAACCTCAAATCCACAATCTCAGAGAATTTGAATATTGTGAAAAGATGCAATATTCTAGGCTCAAAGTGTCCCACTCTAATCAGCTAATTAAGCCATAACACCTGCAAAGGGTTCCTGAGCCTTTAAATGGTCTCTCAGTCTGGTTCAGTAGGAATCACAATCATGGGAAAGACTGCTGACCTGACAGTTGTGCAGAACTCCATCATTGCCACCCTCCATAAGAAAAGAAAGCCTCAAAAGGTAATTGCAAAAGAAGTTGGATGTTTCCAAAGTGCTGTATCAAAGCACATTAATAGAACATTATGTGGAAGGGAAAATTGTGGAAGAAAAAATGCACAAGCAGCAGGGATGACAGCAGCCTGGAGAGGATTGTCAGGAAAAGGCCATTCAAAAGTGTTGGAGATTTTTCACAAGGAGTGGACTGAGGCTGGAGTCAGTGCATCAAGAGCCACCACACACAGACGGATGCTGGACATGGGCTTAAAATGTCGTATTCCTCTTGTCAAGCCACTCCTGAACAACAAACAATGTCAGAAGCGTCTTACCTGGGCTAAAGAAAAACAGCCCTGGTCTGTTGCTCAGTGGTCCAAAGTTCTCTTTTCTGATAAGAGCAAATTTTGCATCTCATTTGGAAATTATGGAGGAAGAATGGAGAGGCACCCACTGCAAGATGCTCGAAGTCCAGTGTGAAGTTTCCACAGTCTGTTTTGTTTTGGGGAGCCATGTCATCTCCTGAGGTTGGTCCACTGTGCTTCCTTAAGTCCAGGGTTAACACAGCCGTCTACCAGGAGATTTTGGAGCACTTGATGCTTCCTTCCACAGACGAGCTCTATGGGGATGCTGACTTCATTTTCCAGCAGGACTTGGCACCTGCCCACACTGCCAAAAGCACCAAAACCTGGTTTAATGACTGTGGGATTACTGTGCTTGATTGGCCAACAAACTCGCCTGACCTGAACCCCATAGAGAATCTATGCGGCATTGCCAAGAGACATGAGACCGAACAATGCAGAAGAGCTAAAGGCCGCTATTGAAGAATCCTGGTCACCTCAGCAGTGCCACAGGCTGATAGGTTTCATGCCATGCCATTGGGGCAGTAATTGCTTCAAAAGGGGCCCAAACCAAGTACTGAGTGCATATGCATGCTTATACTTTTAGAGGTCAGATATTGTTGTATGTACAATCCTTGTTTTATTGATTACATGTAATATTCAAATTTTCTGAGATTGTAGATTTGGGGTTTTCATGAGCTGTAAGCCATAATTATCACAATTATGGCAAATCAAGGCTTGAACTTTCTTGCTTTGCATGTAATGAGTCTATCTCATATTTTAAGTTTCCCCTTTTAAGTTGCATTAGTGAAATAAATGAACTTTTGCACGATATCCTACTTTTTCGAGTATCGTGTGTGTGTGTGTGTGTGTGTGTGTGTGTGTGTGTGTGTGTGTGTGTGTGTGTGTGTGTGTGTGTGTGTATATATATATATATATATATATATAAAAATCCATAAGATAAAGTGGCATTCACAGGTCTTGAAAGGTAATGAAGAGATGATATTTATTTCAAGGAGGCACAAGCTTGTCTTCCACTGGAACCTTGTGCCTCATCAAAATAAAAAGTCATTGCTTCAGCACCTTTCCGTGTGTGCCGCTTTACCAGTTTTCTCTCGGATATATATCTATATATATTTACACATATATACACACACACTCTAACTAGGTGTTGTACAGAGATTCCAGTGGGGTTCTTACTTTGGAACCCCTTCAGTCCTATGGGCTTGATCCGTGGATAATGATTTCCTTTTCGCCTCTACTTATGTCTGAAATCTGAGCAGAGAATACACAAATTTTCCATATGTCCTGAAAGAGTTCCTTCAGTGATCATTTGCACTGGGTCACCTACTATGTTGCTACATACAGAGAACACCACAACAAAAGGTTTTCTCCAAGTTTTTGTGAGTGATTACAGACAGCCACTGTCAGAAGAAACAGGAAAAGCATTCATATTTGGAGCCTTATCACATTTGCATTACACCACGGACATCATCTGCCGCTGCAAATATTTACCTTAGCTGAAATGAATTAACAAGATATTTAAATTAAATGCAAGTGATGCAAACAGAAATGATACAGTGGCATACATGGCATTACATTAAAAAAATATGTACGCAACACACACAGGAAAAAAAAAAAATGTGTGTATATATAGAATCCCAATTCCACAAAATCTACATAAAAATAGAATGTAATGATTTGCAAATCTCAATATTTTATGCACAATAGAAAGCATATTACATTTTTAACCTTTTTGTTGCCAGGTTGGTATGTGGTGCAGCCACGGGGTTCGTGTGTAAAACGGACAAGTAGTCTCCTGCCTGTCAGGTGAAAGCATAGCCGACCGATTGCTTTCACACACCACTTGTAATGGAGCCCCCACCATGTATTCCAGGCTTCACTCCGCACGTCTCATTAGTAGGGGTGCAACGGATCAAAAAACTCACGGTTCGGATCGTTTCTCGGATCAGAGCCATATATAGTCCCCACTGTATTATCCATATCTCCCCCCACTGTAATGTCCACATCTCCCCGCACTAATATCCACATTCCCCCCCCCCTCCACTGTAATGTCCACAGACATCTCCCCCACTGAAATATCCATGTCATCTCCCCCACTGTAATATCCACGTCATCTCCCCCACTGTAATATCAGACATCTCCCCCACTGTTGTAATAGACATCTCCCCCACTGTAATATCCACGTCATCTCCCCCACTGTAATATCAGACATCTCCCCCACTGTTGTAATAGACATCTCCCCCACTGTAATATCAGACATCTCCCCCACTGTAATATCAGACATCTCCCCCACTGTAATATCAGACATCTCCCCCACTGTAATATCAGACATCTCCCCCACTGTAATATGATCCACAGACATCTTCCCCACTGTATGATGATTGTCTGCTAATGTTTAGTCTTACCAGAATAGAAGGCGGCCGAACAGATCCACGAGTAGTTGAGGGGTGATGACGTCAGCGCGCAGCTCACCTAGGCTGCCGTCGCCGGGTGTACAAAGATGGCCGCTGCTCCGGAACTAGGCCGAAGCCACAGACTTTCCTATGGCCGAGGCAGCGGAGCGCTCCGCGGATCGTGTGGTGTGCCGATCCGAACATGTTGACCCGTTTGGATCCTGAATCAATGAAAATCCGTTGCACCACTACTCATTAGCCACTTGTTGACCGCCCTATAGCCAAATGACTGCTACAGCACGGCTGGCTAGTTCTGGGAAGACGCTCACAAGCCCACCTAGGAGCACGCATCCAGAAGTGTCCGTGATTATGCATCAAAAATCGGGGGTAAAGGGTCAATTACAGCGGCCCTTTGCCATGTGATTGTTTCGTCCAATGATGGAGCGTTCACTTTGTAATCAAATCAGGGTCATGCCTGGTTCAGCTTTCTCCTCTCCTCACACTGATACAGTGTGTGAAGAGAGGAGAGAAACATTGCAGCAATGTGAGTTTGCAAAGCGATTCAGTGTGCCATACATTTCTCATCAGTTCCACTGCAGTGCTCATCAGTGCCCATCAGTGAGTGTTTGTCGGTGCTCATCAGTGACCTACAGCGCCATCAGTGAGCGCTCATCAGTGCCACCACAGTGCCCCATTAGTTATAAATGAATGGTGCTATGCTGTTTAAATTGCGTGCAGAAATAACAACAGTAGTGGAACCAAGTGCTCAAACAATGTTTGGCAAATATATATGTAGCACTACCCCTGAAGGAGCTGCTGGTTTTTTTGGGTGGCATGTTACCTCTAATTCTCCACCGTCTAGGGGGCTTGATGAGAGCCGAGTAGAAACTGCAATGTCTACACTTTAGATGTCTTTTTCTGTGCTTTATTACCCAACGGGGCAAAACAATAAAAAGTAGTAGTAGTTGAAGAAGGGATAATAAGTAGTAGGTCCAGGTGTACAACTTTGGAAACAATCCTGCTTCCAGCGATAAACTCTCGTCGCCACTCTAGCCAGAGTGGGTATAGTGCACCTGGATAGGCCTCTCTCACCAGCCTAGCAGCCAGAGTGTCACATGGAACTTTAGCAAAGTCTCTGCCACAGACCTTCCCAAAGGTGGAGATATTTTCGGTCCAGAATCCTTCTCAAGTCAGGAATAAGCACCCGGATCTCTCTTGGATAAGCTTTAGTCAATTCAGTACTGACAGGCGACCATCATCCAGTCTTTCAGTAATGGTGCATCCTTCAATGAAGTCTAAGGCCTCTCCTGGGATACCAGCCTCGTCCTCGATGCTCTCCAGAACAGTTACTTAATTTTGCGGCTTCCTCCCTCAGGATGGACAGCGCAGGACCGGTCTGTTGTTGTAGACCCAGTCTGACTACTGGGCCTACCTGATAAATCACGACTCCAGACCAACGTGGCCCCGGAGCCAGGAACTCTTGGACACGCACCCCCGGCCAGGAGGGCCGCACACAGGGGTGGTGGGACAACTGCCCAGGGCGGACGACGATGACCAACTAATGACATCTGTCCCTTAAGCACTCTCTCCCAGCATGCACAGCGAGGCGATCAACCCCCACTGATTGGCTGCCGAGAAAGAATACCCAAAACACCTTGATCTGACTGCTGCCACCCTTGGCCTGGGGTGGAACCGACACCCCAGACAACGATAGTGGCCACCTGCAGCACAGCCATGGCTTGAACAGAGGGCGGAATTTGAAAACAAAATCCCTGTATGTTGGGCCTCTGTATGTGGCCAGGTTTTGTAAAAGTCTCACACAAGTGGTATTGCTATACTCAGGAGTAGCAGAATGTGTTTTGGGGTGTTGTTGCAAGTATCCCTATGCTGTGTGACAGAAATAACCTGTTAACATGACAATTTTGTGGAGAAAAAAAAAAATTTTGCAAAGAATTGTGGGAAAAAAACACACTTCAAAAAACCTCACCATGCCTCTTACTAAATACCCTGGTATGTCTACTATCCAAAAAGTGGTCATTTGGGGGGTATTTGTACTGTCCTGGCTTGTTACGGTTTCACAAAACGAGATAGGCCGTCAGTATATCAGGTGTGATCAATTTTCAATGATTAGCACCCATAGCTTGTAGACAATTACCTTCACAAAGACCAAATAATATTCACAGATTTTGGTTATTGTTACCAAAGATATGGAGCAGTATAAATTTTTGCCAAAATGTATGAAGAAAAGTCACTAAGTGACTAATATGTAAAAAAACAATTTTTACAGAAACAAAGAAAATAGTGTCTTTTTTTACAAAGTTTCCGGTCTTTTTTTATTTACAGCACAACAAATAAAAATAAAAAATAAGAACAGTGGTGCTTAACCACTTTCATACGGGGCACGTATGGTGTATACGTGCCCCGTATGAAAGTGGTTAAGCACCACTGTTCTTATTTTTTATTTTTATTTGTTGTGCTGTAAATAAAAAAAGACCGGAAACTTTGTAAAAAAAGACACTATTTTCTTTGTTTCTGTAAAAATTGTTTTTTTACATATTAGTCACTTCCTGCCCTTCCTGCCCTGACCAATTTTCACCTTTCAGCGCTGTTGCCCTTTGAATGACAATTGCGCGGTCGTGCTACACTGTACCCAAACTAAATTTGTATAATTTTGTTACCACAAATAGAGCTTTCTTTTGGTGGTATTTGATCACCTCTGGGATTTTTATTTTCTGCTAAAAAAAAATTAAAAGATCGAAAATGTTGGTGCACTGACGGGCACCAATGAGGTGGCACTGATCAGGTGGAATTGATGGGCACTAATAGGCGGCACGGATGGGCACTGATAGGCGGCACGGATGGGCACTGATAGGTGGCACGGATGGGCACTGATAGGTGGCACGGATGGGCACTGATAGGTGGCACGGATGGGCACTGATAGGTGGCACGGATGGGCACTGATAGGTGGCACGGATGGGCACCGATAGGTGGCATGGATGTACTGTATTATATTTTACTTATGGATGCCAATCAGTGCCAAATGCCTGCCAATCAGTGATGCCCATTGTGGGCACTGATTGGCATCCATTGTGGGCACTGATTGGCAGCCCTAGTGGTCTAGGGTGGCATACCTGGTGGTGGGCATCCCTGGGCATCCCTGGTGGTCTGGTGGCATCCCTGGTGGTCTAGTGTGGGGAATCCTGGGGGGGGGCTGTGCTGATAATCGATCAGCACAATCCCCCCCTGTCAGAGGAGCAGCCGATCGGCTCTCCTCTACTCGCGTCCGGCTCTCCTTGTTTACATCATGATCAGCCGTGATTGGACACGGCTAATCACGTGGTAAAGAGTCTCTGTCAGAGACTCTTTACCTAGATCAGTGTTTTGCGGGGTGTCAAACTGACACATGCGTGCCCCCCGCAGCGGCTCAATATCCTGAGGACGTCATATGACGTCCAGTCAGGATATTGAAACCACTTTGCCGCCGTCAATTTCTAATAGGGCGGGCGGCAAGTGGTTAAATACCACCAAAATAAAGCTCTATTTGTGTGAAAAAAAAAAGACAACAACATTTTCATATGGGTAGAGTGTTGCATGACTGTGTAATTCTCATTCAAAGCACAAACGTAAACACATGCATCGGGAGAGCCTACAAATGAAAACATCAATTGCATGTTACATATCGCTGCATATGTGTAAGAGCAATAATTAGAGCACAAGACCTTCTCTGAAACACTAAAATGATGACCTATAGGGGGCTTTTTAAAGTGTCGCCTATAGAAAATATAGGGTACCAAGTTGGTCGCCATTTCACATGCCCACACAAATTTAAGGTTTGGCATGTTGGGTATCCATTTACTCGGTGCAACCTCGTCTTTTATATTTTACCAAGTTGCTTTAGTGTGCTTTAGTGTGTTTTTTACCTTTGTGGTAATATTATGTGACATAAAATTGGAACTACCACTATTTTATTCTCTAGGGTTTCTGCTTTCAGAAAATATATAATGTTTGGAGATTTTGTGTAATCTTCAGACGAAAAATTATATTTTAAACATGTGGGTGAAAAAAATGCACAAACGGCTCTGGCAGCGAAGGGTTAAACCACTAAGAAAAAAATTTATTTTGAAATTGATGGCAGCAAAAACTTTGTGACAGGACAACCAATTTACCGCGGTGTAGCCATTCCCTCTTTCTTTTTCTTCAAATGTTTTCAATTGGTTAAATCTGGACTACAGGCAGGTCAGTTAAGCACCTCCACTCTTATACTACGAAGCCATGCTGTTGACATAGATACAGTATGTGGTTAAGAATTGTCCTGCTGAAATTCCCAAGGCCTTCCCCTAAAAAAGACATTGGCCTAGATTCACGTGGGGCGGCGTAAGTGTGGGCGGGCGTAGCGTATCGTATTTATGCTAAGCCGCCACAACTTTGAGAGGCAAGTGCTGTATTCACAAATCACTTGCGTCCTAAGTTACGGCGGCGTAGCGTAAATGTGCCGGCGTAAGCGCGTCTAATTCAAATTGTGAAGAGGTGGGCGTGATTTATACTAATGAATCGTGACCCGACTGGATTGAAGTTTTGAACGAACGGCGCATGCGCCGTCCATGGACGTATCCCAGTGCGCATGCGTCAGATAGAATGCCTAAGATACGTCAAACACTGCCTACGACGTGAACGTAACTTATGCACAGCCCTATTCGCGTACGACTTACGCAAACGACGTAAAAAGATACGCTTGTTCCGACATCCATACTTTGAATGGGACTGCGCCACCTAGAGACCTGCTTTATCTTTACGCCGGTGTATGTCTTACGTAAACGGCGTAACTAAATGCGACGAGCGCACTTACGTTCGTGAATCGGCCTATCTAGCTCATTTGCATATTCAACGCGGAAATCAACGGAAGCGCCACCTAGCAGCCAGCGTAAATATGCACCCAAGATACGACGGCATAAGAGACTTACGCCGCTCGTATCTTGGCAGAATGTATGCTTAACTGATTCTATGAATCAGGCGCATACATACGACGGCGCTCATTCGGACTTACGACGGCGTATCTGGAGATACGCCGTCGTAAGTCTTTGTGAATCTGGGCCCTTGTCTGGATGGGTGCACATGCTGCTCTAAAACCTGGATGCATTTTTCAGCATTGATGGTGTCTTTTCAGATATGTAAGCTTCCCATTCTATACACACCAATGAATGCCCATACCATCAGGGATGCAGGTTTTTGAACTGAGTGCTGAAAAATGTTTCTGCTATAGCCCATCTGCTCCAAGGTTCGAAGTGTTTTGCATTCAGAGATGGTATTCTGTATACTTTGGTTGTAATGAGTGGTTATGCGAGTTACTGTTGCCTTTCTGTCATCTTGAACCAGTCTGCCCAATTATGCCTCTAACATCAACAAAGGTATTTTTGACCACACAACTGACGCTAACTGGATATTTTCAGTTTTTTTGACAATTCTCTGTAAACCCTAGAGATGGTTGTGCGTGAAAATTTCAGCAGATCAGCAGTTTTTTAAATACTCAGACCAGCCTGTTTGGCACCAACAACCATATATATATATATATATATATATATATATATATACACACACATATACACACACACACACACACACACATATACACACACACATAAACTATATTGTCAAACGTAATGGGACGGCTGCCTTTAAATGCACATGAACTTTAATAGCATCCAAGTCTTCATCCGCAGGGTTCAATATTCAGTTGGCCCCACCCTTTGCAGCTATAACAGCCTCAACTCTTCTGGGAAGGCTGTCCATAATGTTTAGGAGTGTGTCTATTGGAATATTTGACCATTCTTCCAGAATCGCATTTTGTGAGGTCAGGCACTGATGTGGACAAGAAGGCCTGGCTCGCAGTCTCCACTCTAATTGATCCCAAAGGTGTTCTATCGGGTGGAGATCAGGACTCTGTGCAGGCCAGTCAAGTTCCTCCATCCCAAACTCACTTATCCATGCCTTTATGGTCCTTGATTTGTGCACTGGCCCAAATCATTTGGTGGAGGGGGGATTATGGTGTCAGGTTGTTTTTCAGGGGTTGGGCCTGGCCCCTTAGTTCCAGTGAAGTGAACTCTTAAGACATCAGCATATCAGAAATTTTGGACAATTTCATGCCCGCAACTTTGTGGGGACGGCCCCTTCCTGTTCCAACAAAATAGCGCACCAGTGCACAAAGCAGGGTCTATAAAGACATGGCTGAGCGAGTTTGGGGTGGAGAAACTAGACTGTCCTGCACAAAGTTCTGACCTCAACCCAATAAAACACAACCTCATTATGAGAACCCCTATACAAGTCAGATACAGTGAAAGGATGCAGATGAAGGCATTACTGTGGATATGCAGGATAAGTGATATGAAGAGTCAATATACAGATTTACATAGAGACACAATGATGATCAGATGTATAATAGAGATGGGGGTCGAGTGGTATGCAAAGGTTAAAAAATATTCAACACCAATGTCAAATGTAACTGAACGAACCATTCAGCAGAACCATTAATTTCCTTTTTCGAAGTTACAAGTCCTCTCCTTCAGCCGCTGTAAGACAGAGGGAAAAAATCTCCATTTTAAACAGCAGCATGTGACCACTGTGATCCACTATCACAGCAATCATCTTGGTACCGAGCTTTCTTGGATCGGCTCATTGCACAGTATCTATGTACCAAGCCAACCAATGATGGCTCGGAACACAGAAATCAGCTGGAGGATTGAACTTCCAAGCCATTTTCTCCATTAGCATGCATAAGTGGTGCTGCGAAAATAACCTTCCACCAACGGATCATTTATAAACATACGTTTGTAGAAACGGTTTAAAAAACGAGTCAATAATTCATTGGAGCTGTTGGCACTTTTAATTACCCAGCACAAAACAGAAGCATATAATGGCAGCACAGAATAAAGCCCACCTCTGTGAAGCTACATATATGCAAATAGGCAGCGGCAGGAGGTAAATTACAGTTGAGGTTTTGGGAAATTTTAATGTTACAGAAATGATGGAATGTTTTTTGACCCACATCAACGCTTCTAGTTTCAAAAGATTAAATATGCAACAATATTAAAAAGACAGATCGCATTATATATGCCACATGTCTAACCTAACATAAAAAATGGTTGAGATAAGAAAGGACTTTCATATTGTATTTCCTCTCCCACTAAGGGAAAAGGAAAACAAAAAACATCTTCACAAATTCAGTAGAGTCTCCCCGTCAGCTTTGCTCATTGTACATCAAAGGCAACGTGCTCGACATGACACATGAAGACAATTCCCATCAGTGATCAGGCAGGTGTCTGGGGCAGAGAAAAGCCTGCTTTCTCTAGTCTTTTACCTTGTTTGATTGCTGCTTACTTTTGATCTGATGCTGCCCTTGCCCTGGTAATGACTTTCCCTCTCTAAAGAACCCACCTCACATCTGTCAGGAGGAATAAAGAGTATCAAACTGAGCCCTGACATAGCCTTTGGGCCAAAAAATGTGCTGCCAACTCAACTGTCCCCAGCTCCCACCATTTTCAATTCAGGTCCTTTTGTTCTGGTGGGTACATGAGTCTGGGTACCAATGGCAGGATAAAGGATTATACACCAACTGTGAAGCCTAGCCTTGCTGAATACATATCTTTTCATCACGGCTGCTTCGCTTCTTATACGCTCTCAACTTCATGGTGGTGACTATGAAATACACATTCAACAACTGTGATAGAACGTTTGTTTAAATCCTCTTTCTTGTGAAAACAAAAGTCATTGAATGTCTTGTGGTCTTACCAGTCAGCTTTAAAAAATATATATATATAATACTCATATGACTCGGATTCTAGTCCCAGTCATATGAGGTCATGAAAAGCCAGCTAGGAAACAGCATTCATAAAAACACTTTTAAAAAGGCAAATAAATGTACTTTATAAAAAAAGTATTTCACGTAAAAGTGCTTGATAGATAAATATAATGCATGGCTACTTCCCGACAAAAAGCATAAAAGCTGCCCAGCTTGTCGAGAGCTTCAATTTGTTTTGTTTTTTGCAGCCTGCTCGGCTAAAACGCAGCACGAGAAAGCAGGAAAGATTTTTGCCTCTAACAATCTAAAATAAATGATGCCTTTGCTAAAATGTTGTTCAAAGTAACCAGCACCCCCAAGACACAGAAATCACAAGAACAAAACAATTTATAGCTGAAAAATGATAAACTATAAATGCAAAATATTCTCATTTCTCTAAAATCCATCATGTATATTGATTAAAAGAGTAGTTTTGTATGGATAAATCCTCCTTCGTCCAACACACAAATTAAAAATATTACATACTGCAAACTTGGTTTCTTTTATATACAACAGTAATTGCCACTGCATAGGGAAAAGTAAAGAAAATGCTAAGTGACTGCTGAAAGTTACTTCTGAAGAGAAAAGGGTTACAAGAGGTTATAGAATTAAAACATTTGCAAGAACCCTACAATGCATTAACTGCAAAAAGACCACAAGTAGATTTTTATATATATATATATATATATATATATATATATATATATATATATATATATATATATATATATATATATATATATATATATAATGTATGCAGCTACTGTACTAAAAGTTTTATGGCAAATCAAGGTTTTAGATGAAAATTAAATTGAATGCAAAGCACTTTTTTTTCTTTTCCGTTTTGGATCGCGTAGAGAATACATAGGCTGGCCACAATTTTCTTTTGTTTCCTTCAGTCGGGAGGCTGAGAGAATAAAAAATTACAGGATTCCATCATCCACAAAACCGCGGTGGATAGAGGAATCGTCCCTGCTGAAACGCTGTATTCTGACAGCAGTGTCGGAATACACTGAGAAATATTTTCCAACAAGCCCGTTCAAACCGAAGTTCATGTTTAGATCAACTTTTATGGACAAACTGATTGTTTTGAAGTCAATCAATGACTGTCAGATTTTTTTCTCCTGCAATCATTGTGTAAAAAAATGCATCATCTATGGCCTTCTTAAGAATTGGTAAACTGTACTATAAAACAGCTTTGATTTTAGGTTTAATACCACTTTAACGCCTATTACCAACTTAACACCTAAACTGTATCTCCTCCTCCTATTCAGGGCAAAGCAGCATGTTTGCATTAACACCTCCCTAGCATCTACCTACTTTAAAGTGAAAATTAACCCCTTAGCAGCTTCCCTCTTCATTCTAACACCAAAATATTTAACACTATACAATAAAAAAAATCAGCCCACGGAACAGTACTTACTATCAAAGTGAAGTGTCCCTGGTGCCGTTGGCTACTGTTTAAGTTGAAATACAAAGTGCCCTGAACCCACCTATAATAATCTTCCAGTTATGCAAGGATTCATAAAGCCACGTGACAGACACTCATGAAGGGTGCCAGCTATGTCCACCTTTTCCATACCCCTTCTTCATGCATAGAAGCAGTACTATAGCTTCCATAAATGGAGGACAGGCAAAGGTCATCTTCATTCTTAAACAGCTTTTTATCCATGAAAATTGCAGTACTTTTTAGGCTAGAAAAAAAGCGAGCATAGTCCACACTGTTAGTGAGTGCCCGTCACAGGTCCCTCTGTTCTATTAACGCTTGCAGTACTGGAAGAATACCACTGCAGTGTTACTGAACCCTATCCTCCTTTCTATCCTTAAAGCGGAGTTCCACCCTAAAAATTAACTATTAACAGCTTGTCTTTAATGTAAAAAGAAAAAAAAAATTACTCACTTCTATCTGGCTGTTGCTAGGCAGATTTTGTAATCTGCCTAGTTCCTGGTCCTAGGTGGTTCAACTTCCTGTCCTAAGACCCCATTGCCTCCGGGGAAATGATGACACTCATTTCCCAGGAGTCTCTGGGCATTACTGTGTCTAAAAATCGCCCAAAAATGCACATCTCCCTGAAAACCAGGAAGAAAAAGCAACTGGGCTTCCCATGCCCACACATATGATGGATACGACCACAACATGAGCTGGAGGATATAAGGCAAGTGTTTGCAATGATTTCTGGAACGATTGGGGGGCTATTAATATGTTTAGGGACTATTTAACTACTAGTCGACCAGCCGCCGCAGTTTTACGGTGGCAAGTCGGTTGGGCTGCGCGAAATCACGTATCACAACGTCATTTCGCATTTCAGCCAATAGGGGCGCGTGCCCCGTGCTCGCCCCCTGGTGCCACGATCGCTCATTACAGAGCGTGAATCGGGAGCTGTGTGTGTAAACACACAGCTCCCGGTCCTGTCAGGGGGAAAAATGACCGATGACTGATTGCATGTTCATACGATTTATGAACAGCGATCTGTAATTTCCCCTAGTCAGTCCCACCCCCCCTTCAGTGAGAACACACCTAGGGAACATAATTAACCCCCTTCCTCGCCCCCTTGTGTTAACCCCTTCCCTGCCAGTGACATTTTTACAGTAATGAATGCATTTTTATAGCACTGATCGCTATAAAAATGCCAATGGTCCCAAAAATGTGTCAAAAGTGTCCGCCATAAGGTCGCAGTATCGATAAAAATTGCAAATCGCTGTCATTACTAGTAGGAAAAAAAATAATAAAAATGCCATAAAACTATCCCCTATTTTGTAGATGCTATAACTTTTGTGCAAACCAAACGCTTATTGTGATTTTTTTTTTTTACGAAAAATATGTAGAAGAATACGTATCGGCCTAAACTGAGGAAAAATATATTTTTTTATATATATTTTTGGGGGATATTTATTACAGCAAAAAGTAAAAAATATTATTTTTTTTTCAAAATTGTCGCTCTATTTTTGTTTATATCGCAAAAAAAAAAAAAAAAACGCAGAGGTGATCAAATACCACCAAAAGAAAGCTATTTGTGGGAAAAGCCACGTCGCACGACTGTGCAATTGTCAGTTAAAGCAACGCAATGCCGAATCACAAAAAGTGGCCTGGTCATTGACCAGCAAAATAGTCCGGGGGTGAAGTGGTTAATGTGATAAATTTTAGCTTGCAAAAAAAAAATGATGCCCAGAACCCTACTTATAATCGAAATTTTAAACCCTTGTTCCATAAATTTTAAGCTTCAAGGGTCACTAAAGGAAAAAAAATGTTTTTGCTGAAATGACTGTTTACAGGGTATAGAGACATAAAAGTTAACCGATTCCTTTTAAAAATGATTAAAATAGATTGAAATCAATCATATAATGTACCTGCAGTTTCACTTTCGTTTTTAAACTGGTTTCATGTTTCTGTGAAGTAAAGAGACCCACAGAACAAAAACAAACAAATACAGGGCAGCGTTTTGTTTTTAAAATGAATCGGATTGGTTCTGAGGAGTTTTAGACACACAGCTTGGACCACAGTGAAAAGCTGCCATGAGATTTTTCATAAGGAGCCAGACAAGCAGGAAGTGTGGAGATCACAGCAGAATTACAACAACTTCAAAGCAAAAACGAACAATGAGGACATGAAACCAGTAAGGTAAAGGAAGCTATTTAGCTAAAAAAAAAAAAAAAATGTCCTTTAGTGATCCTTTAAGTAACTAAACCCTGAATGTACTCCCTAAAAGGAGTAATTTAACTACAAGCACTTAAAAATCAAGTTGATGCTTAACTTTGTCATCCAACCCTAACTGTCTTGTCCCAAGCAGCTAAATTTTCACAAGTAACTCCTAAAGTCTGTACACATTTATTGCCTATACCAAGGTAAAAAACTATACTAACAAAAAGTTCCAAGAGTATTTTGCTGTGAGAATTCCAGAAAAAAAAAAAAAAGTACTCCTAAAATGTTACAGATCTGCCCCACTTTACACTAATTGCTTGCAATACTTCTCACATTACTGCTTATGCAATTTCTGTATTAACTAAGGCAAGCCATAATACATCAATACCTGTTGTTATAATTACTTTTTCTGCACTCTAGAGAAATACCAAGTTTACAATGTGCAACAATGTTTCATTCGAATAGGAATTGGCTATGGGGAATTAGAAAGAAAGAGAAAAAATCAGCATGAGACAAAGAAATTGAAATGTATAAACACATTAAGTTGGCACATGAAAACATCTTTGTACAAAATGAACATAGAGAAGAATAGTAATTGCAGTTCTAGGCCTACCCAAAATATACCAAGTTGAACAGGAAAAAAAAAAAAGTTAACCACTTTTTCCATTTATGACAATTTATTTTACCTTCAAAGTTAGTATGAGTGCGTGAGTGTATATAAATTAATTTAGATTCTGCACACATTCAGGTGTGGACCTCCTTCCAGTTAGAACCAGTCCAGCATATGGGTGGAGGAGGGCACTGAGAGACGCTGAAGATGTGCATTTTATACAGGTCAATGCATTTTTTCTTTGTAGTGATTGAGCAATTTATAGCAAACTACGGATCACAACGAAAGAAAAAAAAAGAAACCCCTGTGGATAACAACTTTCTATGTACTGTATAAGCATGTTCCTACCATCATCTTACAAACCAAAGCTTTGGCCTTAGCAGCCTAATGAGTGGCCTTGTAATTTCCAAATGAAATGAGCTCCTACATAAGGTGGGGGGGGGACATGAGATTTGGGGTGCCAAGTATGTTACTTTCAATTGCAAAGGTAGGAAGCTCTGGCTTTGCTTTGAAAGGGTGGCCAGTTAAATTGGATGTATGTCACCATTGAGTAGGAAAACAATGCCAAGAACCTAAACCTTTATTGCAAGTCAGCAATTCCAAAATTTCTATTTAGATTCTCTTGAGGGAGGGGGACACAGAACATGCTAAATATTTCGTTATTTGGACCCATAAGATGCATAAAAGCACACCCCCATAACAGTTTAGTCTCCCTGAGCTCTTGTGAAGATGTTAATGTTTTGATGCCTGTAGTTGTAGAGGATTCAGCACAGGTTTGCAACAATGATAGTCTGATACAAGGTTGCACTGTCACCAAGCACTACATTTTGGAATGAGGAATTTCTACTCTCCAGATATCTACTAACCACATATCGAAGTCTAGATATTTCAGGGGCATCAACAGGCAGTCAAGTAACTTAAGTATGAACTGCAGCGAAAGAGAGAGATATAATTTTGCCCCTGTAAAAATTATTAGTAAGACCTCATCTGGAACATGCAGTTCAGTTTTGGGCACCAGTTCTCAGAAAGGCCATCGGTGAACTGGAGAAAGTGCAGAGAAGGGCAATCAAACAGATAAGAGGCATGGAGGAGCTCAGCTATGAGTAAAGATTAGAGGAACTTAATTTATTTTCTCTTAAGAAGAGGCGATTAAGGCTGGGTTAACACCACTGCGAATTGGATGCAGGTTCCCAGGATTCAATTTGCAATAGCAGGAGATTTTGACCGGCTCTCTATTAGAGCTGCACAATTAATCGTTAAAAAAATCGTGATCTCTATTCAACCCCCCAGACAATCTCCAATGCAGAGTTTGCTGATTCTTTCATATAACAAGAGGAGACACACACACTCACGGATCCTGTGAGGATCCGTACATTTCTCATCCGCTTGCTCAGCAGGATCGCTCCGTTGAACCCCGCTGTCACCATCTGCCGGGATCAACAGAGCGATCCCCGCTGAGCCAGGAGATGACAGGGCGGTCCCCGCACACTGTGCAGGGACTGCCCTGTCAGATCTTTGCTCTCCTCTATGGGGGGATTGGATGAACACAGACCATCTGTCTGTGTTCACCCGATCGGATGACGGAGGGAAAAATAGGATTTTCCTCTGTCTGCAGAAATGGACCATAGCGGGGACCGATGAGATCGGGTGTCAGCGGATGTTCATCCGCTGACACCCGCTATCCCATAGGGATACATGTATGTCTGTATTTCATCCGAAAACAGGTGGATGAAATACGATCAGCACATGTGAAAGGGCCCTAAATCTGCTCACTCAGCTCTCAAAAGAAAATATCCGGGCAGTCTGCAAAGTTCTTAACAGGAAAGATTGTAACTAATGCTTTCTTCTTAGATCAAAGGGATAAACTTGTATGTAAAGAAAAAATTGTGACGTCTGCCAAGTTTGTAACATGAAACATTGTAACCAACTTCCTTCTTGGAGAAAACATCTGTGTGTAAATGCAGGAAGTTGAACCACTAAGGTCCACATCTTTTTCTGACATTTGTTTCTTAAAGTCTTGTTTCAAAAAATCTTAAAATAAATAAAAAAAAAAATTATACTCACCTGAAAAGGCGGTTGCTATGCGGAAGTAGCTCTTCTACCTCTTCTTCCACAGCGGTGGATCTTTTTGCCTCATCCTCCGTCGCGGTGTCTTCTGGTGAATGAGCCACGCTGCCTTCTGGGAACTGTGTGTATCCCAAGAGGCATCCGCCCATTCACAAAGCGCCACGCGAGTCACGCATGCGCAGTAGGAAACGGGAATTGAAGTCGTAAGGCTTCACTGCCTGTTTCCATTAGTAAGGATGGAGGCTCCAGGAGCAAGCGATCGCCGTCAGGGGACTGATATCGAAAAAAATACACTTCAAAAATAAAAAAACGAAACCGTAAAGTTAGCCCAATTTTTTTTTTGTTTTAATGTGAAAGATGTTACACCACGAAAATCGTGATCTTCTAAGCCAAAAAAATGTAATTCTAATTTTAGCCAGAATTGGGCAGCTCTAATCTCTATGGAGCCGGGTTCACATATCTCCACAATGGGTCAGTTTGGTTACGTTTCAGGTCTGAATTTAGACCAAAATTTAGGCTGAAATCGGACCTGAAACGGTGAACTAGGGTGCACCAGACCCCTGCTGTGAGTCGCATGCGGCTCATATGTGAACCCAACCTAAGGGGGCATATGATCAACATGTATAAATACATAAGTGGTCCATATAGTTAACTTGATGTGGAGTGAAGTAGTGTTAAAGCTGTGTTTGTTTTTTTGAATAGAAAACATTCTACTTACCTGCTCTGTGCAGTGGTTTGGCACAGAGCAGCTCTGATCCTCTACTTTTCAGGTCCCCCACCAGCACGCCTGGCTCCTCCTCCTCTAATAGTGCCCCCAGAGAAAACCACTTGCCCTGGGGGCACCACTGTGTGCTCACAAGTCGCTGTTCAATGCTTCCATAAGATACATAGAGCTGCGGCTCCCACCTCACTCTCTCCTCATTGGCTCACTGGCTGTGATTGACAGCAGTGGAAGCCAATGGGCCTATAAGATCTTATCCCCATAAGAATGGGCCATAAGGCCAATAGAATGCATGAAGGTAAATAAACCTTCAGCCTTTAGAACCACTTTAAGGATACGGAAAGGCTTCTTCACAGTAAGAGCTGAAAAAATTTGGAATAGACTCCCTCGAGAGATGGTTCTGGACAGCTCCGTAAATAGTTGAAAAAAAAGCATGGATTCTTTCCTAAATGCACAAAACAGAACTGGAAACTAATTTATTTGCATGGTTTATCCAGGGAATATCTGTTTGCCTCTTGAGAGATCTGGAAGTAGTATTTCCCCTGCTGGAGCAAATTACACCAAGCTTCATTGTTTGTTTTTTTTGTCTTCTTCACCATAAGCTGTGGGTAAAGAATTGTGTATATGGAGGTTTATGTGTGTATGTTTTGTTTTTTTTGTTTTGTTTTTTTATGTGGGTTGAAATGGATGGGTTTGTCTTTTTTTTAACCAGCCTAACTATGTAACTTAAAGCGGAGGTTCACCCAAAAAAAACACGTTGGACCATCCAAACTAGCATACTAGCATCAGCTAAAGTATGCCTTTTTTTTTTTATGCGCTGTACTTACAGTTTAATCCGTAAGTTTCGTTTCAGACACCCGCGGGGAATGGGCGTTCCTATGAAGAGTGGAACATGATTGACGGCCAGCTATGGCACGTCCCACGTTCCGAAAATAGCCGGAGTAGGACTCGGCTCTTCACGGCGCTATACGGCGCCTGCGCATCAGACTAGAAGCTGACTGCGCAGGCGCCGTATATGTCGGCGTCCAATTTCGGCTGTTTTCTGAAGGCATAGTAGTATTTCCCCTGCTGGAGCAAATTACACCAAGCTTCATTGTTTGTTTTTTTGTCTTCTTCACCATAAGCTGTGGGTAAAGAATTGTGTATATGGAGGTTTATGTGTGTATGTTTTGTTTTTTTTGTTTTGTTTTTTTATGTGGGTTGAAATGGATGGGTTTGTGTCTTCTCTCCAGCTATGTCGCCATAGCTGGACGTCAATCAAGTACCCCTCTTCATAGGAACGCCCATTTCCCGGCCGGAGTCTGAAATGAAAGTTACGGATTAAACCTTACGTACAGCTCAAAAAAAAAAAGGCATACTGTAGCTGACGCTAGTATGCTCGTTTGTATGGTAGATCAAGAAAAAAAAAATTTCAGGGTGAACCCCCGCTTTAATAGAACAAATAAGTAGAATATAGACCAGGGGTTCCCAAACAGTGGCCCGGGGGCCAAATGTGGCCCGCGGAGCCCTCTGATGTGGCCCTCGACCTCCTGCTCTGGGATGTCAGGTTGGCAAGCTCAGATCACGAGTTGCCGACCCGCCATCCCAGAGCAGCAGTTTTGTGAATGAAGCCGCTGGTAGAGAAAACAAGCACTGAGCCATAGACTTCTGTTATTACCTGTGGGTTTGTTGCGCTTTCAGAAAGTGTGCCACACCTGCAGGAGATAATAGAAGTTTACAGCAAAGTGCAGCTAATATACAGAAAATCCACAGGTGCACTGAGCTGCACCCGTGGTTTGGGCAAATCGCAGTGCATCAGTGTGAAAGCCTCCTTAGGCCCCTTTCACATGATCGGTCCGACCCAATCAGACTTAATATTCACCTCTATAGAGCTTTGGATCAGAGGGCCCATAGGGTAGAGTGGGCTGTGTCCGTAGACACGGACCTGTCATCCTCCCGCTCTGCTCATTGTGGCCCGCAACCAGTTACCAATTTGCTTAAGTGGCCCTCGCTCTTCAAAAGGTTGGGCACCCCTGATATAGACCTTATAATGGCTACCCCCCAACTGAAACCATATCTTAGAGGAAACCTTTCCATAAACATGGATTCTGCTATTGCCGACTTTGCATTGTGTAAATGCTACTTACCTAGCTGTCGTGCTGACCCTCTGGCATTAAAAAACTTTATAAGTCAAAGATCTAGAAAAGCATGTAAAGAAGGAGTTAGGACTTTGGTCTGACTTAATCTGCATACTTGTTCTAGGTCAGTGGCTCAAATTATTGAAGCCAGCATTAAGTCAGCTTACTCAGAAACTGGCACTTTCAAAAAGGCATCAGCAGTAGCAGCCTCAATATTTACTTCAGGAATGGGCTAGGTTCACACTGCTACGACCCGATTTTGATCCAATTTTAGACCCTGTTCACACTGAGGCGCTCTGCAGGCGCTAAAAATAGCGCCTGTAAAGCGCCCTTGAAAGTGCCGCACCTCTCACTCCACTGTGAAAGCCAGAGGACACTCAAAAATGTCCTGTCAGCCGCATCTTTGAGGCGTTGTAGGAGCGGTTTATACTAAAGTGCTCCTAAAGTGGCCCTGCCCATTGCAATGAATGGGCAGCCCCACAGAACCGCTGTTGCAGCAGCGCTTTGCCAGCGGGTTTAACCCTTTAGCGGAGGTTAAAAGCGCCGGTGGCACAACGCCTCGGTGTGAAAGTAGTCTTAAGTGTGATTATGTAGTGCAACGTTAATATGGTTTGCATATTCTATGGTGCCAAAATTGTCCTGGAATAAGGCCACAGTAGTACAGAAAACTTCTCCAAAAATGTGCTGTGCCGATTTGCATTAATGTGAACAGGCACCATTAAAAACATAGTAATTTCCATTGTCATGCAATTCTGTGCGACTCAAGTCACATCGGAAATCACGCAGGTACAACAATGTGTAGCACTGCTATACAGGAAGTAGTGCCTACGTAATTTAATTTCATTAAAAAAATACGGCTAACCCTATATATCTACATAATGCTGAATCATACATAGAGCAAGGGTATGAATGCATGAGTGCACAATGGTAAGATTATGTAATTTAACCACTTCAGCCCTGGAAGATTTGGCTGTTCAATGACCAGGCCATTTTTTGCAATACGGCACTGTGTCGCTTTAACTGACAATTGCTCGGTCGTGCGACGTTGTACCCAAACAAAATCAACAATCTTTTTCCCCCACAAATGGAGCTTACTTTTCGGTGGTATTTGATCATCTCTGTGCTTTTTATTTTTTGCATTTATTGTGTGTTCCAACTGTAGGGGTATGGAACTCACTACAGGAGATGACAGATCTTGGATCCCAGCTTAAAGGAACTCACGATCTACTCTCAGAACACGTCCGTCCCTGTTCTGCCTCTCACGCCCAGCAATCGCTTGTGGCTGGCAGTCATTGTGACCACTGGTCATGAGCATTGGCACCCCCGCAGTGCAGTGGGCACACACCCGCTACCCCACTTTAATGAACTGACATACAGCTACGGGGGCTTACGGTATCGTGCCGACCTGCCGAAGTATAACGACGGCAGCAGGGTGGCAAGTGGTTAAGGTGATTACATATCAAGACATTAAAGCCAAGGTTTACCTAAAGCAGAAAGTTGCCACACAGACATTACTTATCTTCAGTGAGATGCGTCCCTAGTGCTGTTGGGTCCTCCTTTTCGCCAAAACCGCCCTCCCTTGATGCCCCCCATCACAACCCCAACAATAATCTGCCATTCATAGAAACTGTATTACGGTTTCTATGAATAGAGCAGTTGAGCAAAAAGGGAGGGCATAGTCAGGAACTCTTGGCTTGGGTGACTGCACATGACAGCCTCCTCAGTACTATGAACCTCCACCACACCAGACGATTACAGCGGTGGGGGGCGGGGGCGTCGGAGGAGGGATCTCTTAGTGAAAAGCGCAATACACATATTCGCCAGCACACCTTGGGTCTTCAATTGTAGTCCAAAACTTTTATTGTAGAGATCTCATCACAAACGAATAAGTGGAACGTTTTGTAGCCACGCAGGACCCCCTTGTCACCTCTTTTCGGTGAAGAGGACACAGAAACACAAGGGACTAATTTCACTGAAGATAAGCAATGTCCCTTGTGCTATTATTTAAGGCTTTAAAGTCTCTAACTTCCCTTCAAAATTAGTCTGTGTAATCTCAGTGGGTAAAAACTGAATTTTGTACTGTCTGCAATACATAAATTACAAACCATTGTTTAAAGCGGATGTGCCATGGGAACAAAATATTAAAAGCCAGCAGTTATAAATACTGCAGCTGCTGACTTTTAATATTAGGACACTTACCTGTCCTGGAGTCCAGCGCCGTCCGCAGCAGAGGACGAGCGATCGCTCGTCACTCTGCTGCTCCCCCCGCCATCCACGCTGAGGGAACCAGGAAGTGAAGCGCTGCGGCTTCACTGCCCGGTTCCCTACGGCGCATGCGCGAGTCGCGCTGCGCCCGCCGATTGGCTCACACGCTGTGTGCTGGGAGCCGAGTGTTCCCAGCACACAACGGGCGACAGACGGGATGTGACGGAATGCCCGTCTTTCGCCCGTAGCGTGTGGCCGGAAGTGGGTGCAAATACCTGTCTTTAGACAGGTATCTGCACCCCCCTCCCCCCTGAAAGGTGTCAAATGTGACACCGGAGGGGGGGCGGGTGCCGATCAGCGGGACTCCACTTTAGGGTGGAGAACCGCTTTAATTCCTTATCATGCAAACTTATTTGTGTTGGAACTGAATAAATAAAATAACCCACTGTATATAAAACAAACAGTGATATAAAAACTGAGTATTATTTTTCATTATCACAAAAAATGTTAGTCATTACTGGCCTCTTAAAAAAGCTTCTGGATCCCAGGTAAGAATGGTTCAGTTAAATGATAAAGCCCATAAGTTCTAGAACTTTAGTGCACTATATGGGTGCACTGGAAAAATTGCCTATTGAGTGCACAAATCAACTGTAGTGGCACAAAACAAGGAATGGATAGGTGCATACAAAACAACAGGAAAAATAAATAAAATACTACAGCTCAGCTTTAAAAGCAGCTATGGGGAAAAAAATAACTTTTAAGACATAACAGCCAGATGGTAAGCAATGTATATCAGTGATAAAACTATGCAAGAACAACATGATGAAATATTCAAGTAAAATAGGTTACCATATAATGTGGCATGGCAATATATAATTTACCAACTATTATTAAAACAAAGCACAACATAAGGGACCATTGTGCATTGAAGGTGTCCATTACTTTACTGAGCAATTTTGTAGGAAAGAAACATTCATGGCAGAAGAAAGCTTGCTTTTAAAGATGACGTCTCAGATTTCATTAGATAGTTTTTCTTTCATTGCCAGATATCTTGATGACCTATTTAACACTAGTTTCATATCTTGGACGTGAAGTTTCATTGGAACTGACACATGTAGAACTGCCAGAGGAAGCGGAGATGCTGCAAATCCCACAAGCCATAGCATTCTGACAGCGAACAATGGATAACTTTCACCAAATCTAAAACTAAACATAGAATGCCATGCTTAATTTAAAACAGAATGTTTAAACTATGGTGTAGTGAATTATAGTTCTGGCCTGGTTCTGGACAATACACATATCTGAAAAGTTGGCATTCTGCAACCAAAGGACCATTCTCTATTTTTATATACCTGTACATTAAGATGCTAAAACCGCAGGTAAGAAATAGTATTGGGGTAGCCATTATGGTTACACTGAAGAGACTACAAGCATTCAGATTGTGTAACATGCAACTTTAGTATAAAAAAAAAGGGACATGGTTCAGAATTTTTACTTTTCTGACGTAAAAGGACTTATCATGAAGAATAGATTAGGACACGTGATCTAAAGAAGGGGTAGGCAACCATAAAGAGGTGAAGATCTACCTGAACTACATGGGAGAAGTTAAAGATCACTGGACACAGTGTTGCCTCCATCTGCTACTTTCCTGGATTGGCTGCTATTTGCCATAGACTTCTATTATATCCTGCAGGTGTGGTGCACTTTCTGAAAGTGCACCAAAACTCCTGCATTCAGTGCACCAAACCTGCAGGATATAATAGAAGTATATGGCTAGGCGCAGCAAAACCACATGAAAGCTGCAGGTACACTGCACTGGACCCACGGTGCAGGTCAGTGTGAAAGCAGCCCTATACCATTATGCCCAGCATATTGCTTCACACTAACCTGAGGATCTCTTCTTTCCTGCTGCTGGCACCACTATTGATACCACTAGCTGGGTTAAGAGGTGGAGTGCAGTTGGTATCACTCCGCATGGGACAGGAGCCAGCACTACAGAAGAGGCATAAGCTTATGCAGTTCTTGCTCTCTATTACAGCTCCAACTTTACATGTAGTCCCTTTGCATTGCACTGTGTTTGATGTTCTGAAATGGCGGGTCAGCAAGCCCAGGCCGTGACCTACCACATCACCTGTCCACGATGTACTGGCAAATTGCAATCTACAGGTTGTCGACCCCTTGGCTAGAGCCATCCATCCATTTTAGGGCTCTTTCACACCACAACGCTTTTGCTGAACGTGAATGCACCTTTCCAACGCAACAAAAGTGCATCAACACGATTCCCCCTAAAATCCTACTGTAGCGATTAGGTGACCTGGAATTGGGAGTTCCGGGTCCCAATTGTTAGTACGGGGCTCAGGGCTCTCGGTGAGGACCTGGTCTCTGTGAAGAAGAAACTTAAAAAAGAGACCGATAAAGTAAAGCTTCTTGTAAGCTTTATTATAATTTTCAATCAATGATAACAATTTCTTCACTTTATTTGGGTTAGTGACTCAGAGGGTTTTAAAACTATACCATAAACCTCCATCAAGTGTGCCAATAGATGTAGAACTCTCCTATGCTCTCCATAAATAAACGCACCAAGGTTTACCCCTGGATGAGATCACAGAACTTTTAATGGTTGACTAAAAGAAAGCGCTCAGACTACATCACCTATTAAATTAATCTTCTCTGGTTTCCTTACAAGAAAAACAATAGTACTTGTATGCCTCCCCTCCCAAGCCGATATATATTATTTGATAGAATTGAACACATTTGACAAATGATTTTTTTTTTTGGACAGACACACATCAATAATAATATTAATAAAAAACGTATTTCTGTACCTTTCCCTCCCTACCTGGTTATATGACAGAATGGGAATGCAAGCTAGACTCCTGATTCACTGACCAGCAAGCATAAGGTAATGATGTTAGCTCACAAATCCTCCACCGATACGTAAAACAGAGGAATTCAATCCTAAACTACAAACCCCAATTTCCAAAACGGGAGAACTAAAATCTACTTAAAAACAGAAAGCGATGATATGACCATATTTCATTCACATCAGAAAACAAAACATAAGTGTTTAAACTGAGTAAATGTACCATTTTAAGAAAAAAAAAAAAAAAAAAAGAAGAAGGAAATTTTTTAATTGATGGCATGTCTCAAATAATTTGGGACAAGACCATGCTTGTCACAAGATAGCATCCCCTCTTCTTTTACTAACTCTCTGTAAACATCTGCAGGCTGTAATAACCTACTTTTTATTAATGAGGTCTGTGTTAAAAGGTGAGGAGACATCTTTACTGTAGTCCAGAATGTTTTGCACACATTTGTATACACTGAAGAATTGCTGGAGGTTGCCCCTATTAGAGTAGAAATGACCATTCAGAAAGCATTTCAGAGTCAAGTCACGCTTTCTTCCTCCCTGCTGTCTTCATGGAGCAGCTCTGACTATTCCACTCTCTCGTGTGGGATCCTTCACACAGTCTATCTGGGCACTGTCTCTCATTATCACTCTGTGAGCTGAACCTGTTACTGTGTTTATTTACTCATTAAACGGTTTAACACTACTGGTCGCTTGGCGCCTCTCTCCCCTTCACCTCTATTTTTTTATCTTAAAAGTGGAGTTCCACCCAAAAATGGAACTTCCACTTTTTGGAATCCTGCCTTCCTTCGGTGTCACATTTGGCACCTTTCGGGGGGAGGGGGGAGAAGATACCTGTCTAATACAGGTATTTGCTCCCACTTCCTGGCATAGATCGCTGTGGTGACCTACGCCACTTCCTGCGCCTACACTGTCCTCCCCCACTGTCTTCTGGGAGACACAAGGGTCCCAGAAGACAGCAGGGACCAGTGAGTACACAGCACGACTCGCACATGCGCAGTTGGGAACCGGTAAGTGAAACCGCAAGGCATCACTTCCTGATTCCCTCACTGAGGAAGGAGGTGACAGCAGCCAAGCGACAGATTCGGCTTCGGCTGCCAACATCATGGGTGCACTGGACAGGTAAGTGTCCATTTATTAAAAGTCAGCAGCTGCAGTATTTTAAGCTGCTGGCTTTTAAATTTTTTTTTTTTTTTTAGGCGGACCTCCGCTTTAATGCATTCCATGCATTAAGGTAGAAAATGTTTTGGTGTCAGTATCCCCCCCTCACCTCCCCCTTTTTTTTTTTTTACATACCTGAGCCCTCTTTCGATTCAGCACCGTGCACGTCTGCACCTCTTCTTTCCCCTTACTTTCGGGTCTCGCTGGCTTTGCTGGGGCATTGCACAGGGCAGGTAAATAGACATGTTTTTTATTTAAATAAAAAAAAATACTTTTACAATCACTCAAAGTTAGCAGGCTGGAGGTAGAGATGAGGGGGGGGGGGGGGCACTGTATTCCTTACACAGTTCATAGATTTAACAGACAGTGGTGTCACCTACCTGACTTGGCAGGTAAAACAGCTCTTAATCAGCTTTTTACTGCATAGCTCTACTTAATCACTTTTTTTTAAGAAAAGTATGTGCTGCTTGCACTTGATTTCGGAAAACGAAAAATATGATTTTTTTGCCATACTGTTAACTTATGGGTTTATGTAAAATCTCCATTAATAACTGTAAAATATTGTAATTATGAATATATTTCATTTAGCTTGCATCTATGAAAGCCGGGCAAGAAGCGCTTGTTATGAGTAGACAATGTGGGGCCGAGGGGTGTATATACAAACAATGGAGAGCCAATTCCATTGTTTTACACATACTCCCTTCAAAGGATCCCATACTGGGATATGCAATGAAGGGAGGCCAACCCGTAATCAATACCTAACTTCCTGGAAAATTCAATCAAATTTCCTGCCCAGAATAGTCACAAGGATTTGCATGAAAGGGGGCCGACTTATGTAGTAAGCCCTCCAATCATGATCCAAGCTAGGCCAACCTATGGGGCATCAGCATGAAGGGATATACTCAGAGCAGATGGGAGGGGAAGCCCTCTTGATGGAACGGGCAAGCCTTCAGGATGGTACTAAAGGGTATTTATGGGAAAAGGTCAGTTTTACTTGTAACTGAATATGTTTGTACATTAATGTTTTAAAGGAATATACTCTGTAATCCTCCATGTAATTATTTTACTTTATCCTAATATTTTCTGTGTAATAGACAGATTACCAACTATACCTAATAAATGTTTTTATGTTCACGCTTTCACTCCTGGTCAAAAGAACTCTCATTTAACCCAAATCATATCTTTAAGACATTAAAGGGGTTGTAAAGGTAATTGTTTTTTTACCTTAATACATCCTATGCATTAAGATGAAAAAACATCCGACAGCAAACCCCCCCCCCCCCCCAACCCCCCGTTTTACTTACCTCACCCCTCGAAAGTCCCGGGCGCGTCATCATCCTGTTCGGGATCCCAGCCTGGCCGTTGATTGGCTAGGTTGGACGGATTGATAGCAGCGCAGCCATTGGCTGGCGCTGCTGTCAATCACATCCAATGACGCGGCGCGTCGGGGGAGGGACCGAGTGATACAGTCGGCAGCTATGGCCACCGCTGTATCAGGGGAGCGCGCTCGCAAAAGCTTTCCATCATCATGTGAGGGAGCTCACATGAAGGTGGAAAGCTTTTGCGAGGAGGAGCAGAGACAGCCGCCGAGAGAGCCGAGAAGACATGGATCGAGGCCACTCTGTGAAAAACGAGCTGCACAGTGGAGGTAAGTATAACATGTTTGTTATTTTACCCCCAAAAAAATGTTGCCTTTAGTGTTCCTTTAAATCTTAAATATTACAAACGGGTAACAATACTTACCGTTAAAAGCTATTTATTTTTCATACATCAGGGGACACAGAGTCAGGCTAATATTCATTGCCTACTGGGACGTCCCAGAGCAATAGCTTGGGGGGGGATAAACTAAAGTGCTTCCTGTATGGGAGGGGTTATATAGGGGATCACTTCCTGTCTGAAGACCTTTGGACTACCAGTGTTCACCCGATGGTGAAGTATAACTCAGCAGGTAATGAATATTAGCCTGACTATGTGTCCCATGATGTATGAAAAATAAATATAAGGTTCCTCCCTTTCAAGAACATATTTCTGAATATACAGATCTCATTCAAAAGAAAAAAAATAAAAAGAAAAAAATAAATAAAAGACGACGTAAAGCATTGGTATTCAGTGACATCTCCCAAATATTTGAACATATTTTTTTTTTCTTTGCTACAGCAAAGTTAACACAATATGTTAAAACATACACAGGCTTAAAATAAATGGCAGGCAACACAAACATTGAACTTCACTGAACCACAGTATTCTGCTTCTATGAACCATGAACAATATCAATAACTCTGCTTCTTAAGATTTAGTATTTGATAACAAATGATAAGCCATGCTCGCAGTTGAAATCATTAAATAAAATTGATGATGTCATTTGTGATGTAATGACAAAGCACTTTTAATAATAATTACTGCCACCACCGTGGCTTTAAAACTGTTCTGTTGATAAATGGTTTAATAACACAAATAATACACCCACACACAAATCCCAACTAACCGATCAACCCAATATAAAACACGATGGATGCCCAATTCAAAACAATGTAAACATCACAGCCCATAATTTAGCCCGTAACTGAAGTCAGGGAAGCACTGAAAAATTAGGGCACCGGCTACAGTGCCGTCACTTTGAACTCCAACTTCGGGAATGTCAGAAAAGCATAATTAAGACAAAATGGGATCATTAGTTTTGATGACTGCAGAATTTTCCAATCAATTCTCAGCCATGATTTTGACTAATACAATATTATATTCACAAAATGATTGATTGATAATATCAATACGATGTGTGTTAAAGAGAACTCAGCCAAGTAAAAATTAAATCAAGGTCATAGCTGCATAAGGAAGACAAAGTGGGATTGTAACAGAAAGTACAATAAGCAGGAAAAAAAAAATCAATATAATTTTCTGACTCCAACTGCAGAACACTTTGCCGTCAATAGTTATGATAAGGAAGCTAAAGAAGGAATATTTAAGGTCCATTTTCTCTAGACTGGCTTTTATTTGTGGGTAATAAATCTCCTACTAACTTATGCGTTAGGGTTTTCATCAGAGAAGGCTGTATAGATAATTGGATAATGCACAGAGGGAGATATGAATGCTGGAAATTATAAACTAAGCCATGCAGAAACATTCCATGGCAGCTTAATGTGCAATAACATGGTTCATATTTGTACACTTTTCTAACGGTGCCATTTTCATTCGCAGATGATATCTCCATGGAGGGGGCTGTCATTTGAAGTACTGTTATTTTCAGCTGTTTTAGCAGCTTTGCTAATAAGATGTCATTTATATTTATACTATTTTTATTTTACATGTTGCAAAGTTTCTCTATCTTTATAAGAAATTCTATCTCTACAACTGGAAAAATAAGCTCAAGCTCTACCATTATGTGCTTTGTAATCACCCAACAATCTAAACTAAAGAAAGTTGTTTAAGGGGGATATGGCACAATGTTTTACAACTTACATAAAGTGTTTGTGGCCTGCTGGGTAGCACAAGTGTGGATGTTAATCTCTATCTTCCTTTTCCGCTACAAGAATTACAAGGGACAAAAAACAAACAGGACCACTTTAAAGTGATGTTACATAGTTAGGTTGAAAAAAAGACACAAGTTCATCCAGTACAACCACAAGAAAAAATATATATATTGTACAATCCCATCTACCCAATTCTATACCCACAGTTGTGTTTATAATTACATGCTCTGTGCAGCAATTTTGCACAGAGCAGCTCAGATTCTCCTCTTCTTGGGTCCCCTCCTTCCTTCCAAAAGGCCCCAGAGCAAGTAGCTCGCTCCCAAGCCATGCCTCTGCATGTCCATTCACACAGAGCTGCGACTCTGCCCCACTGCTTCCCTCTCCTGATTGGCTCACTGCCTGTGACTGACAGCAGCGGGAGCCAATGAGGAGTGAGTGTCCCCAGAGAGCCGAGGCTCTCATGCACATTGCTGGATTGAGATGGGGCTCATGTATTGGGGGGGGGGGGGGCAGCAAACAGAAGTTTTTTTTTTTTACCTTCAACCATTAAAAAAAAAAAAAAAAAAACTTGAGCCTTTAGAACCACATTAAAAGTAAATATTTGCACTTGGTATTTGCTCATGAATGCTGATCGCTATAAAAAACAGATTTACTAGTAAAAAAAAAAAAACATTGTTGAGAGAAGTTTCAACAGGTAGACAATGTTTGCAGGGTGAGGGAGTAGTTTGCCATGTTACTGCCATGTTACTGCATAGACTTCAATACCTATTCTCATTTTGCTGCTGTGTGAATTTGCATAGAAGGTATGGACAGAGCAGATATACTCGCTTATATGTGATGCCCAAAGGCACAGTGTCCTGTAGATCTACTGCAGAAGCACACGTAGCAGGGTATACCACCACCACTACTGCATTACAAGGCAGTGGTTAAAGTGCATCTAAACCAAAATGTAAAACATAACCTATTGCAGCTTACCCATCTCCAAAATGTGGTGGCTGCATTAGTTTTCTTTGTGAGCTTTTTAACTTAATTTCCAGCTAGTGATCGAGCCAGTAGGTCTGCAGTCCAAGCCATCCTTCCTTTAACATCGACAGGGGGAGCTTACAGCTTCCCACCCAAGGTACATCATATAATGTCCTGGACTTTGAGTTGGGATATCTGAATGTTGCCTGTGCTACAGGCATCATCCAGATATAATATTTTATGGCCAGTGATTTTGTGCACAATCATAGTGGCAGCTTGATTGTTATTACATGCGGCGGAAGGGAACTAACTTCATGGTTTTGTTTTTTAATTCATGAAACAAAAACACCCATTTGAAAAATCAATGCGCAAATACTGTGTACAACATAAAAAATTGCAACGACCACCATTTTATTCCCCAGGGTCTCTGCTAAAAAAAAATAAAAAAAAAAAAACAATGTTTGGGGGTTCTGTGTAATTTTCTATAAAAAAAAAAAAAAAATCTGACAACAATTGTCCGATGGAGCATATAGACAGTTGGATTATCCGACAAAACACGTCCATCAGACAAATGTTGACGGAATATCCAATCGTGTGTACGGGTCTTGACACTCCCCTTTCCCCAAAATGACACAGCTTCCATCCAAAAGTTGTCTCTGGTGCTCCTTTATCTAGAGTGATGACACGAATACAGGACTCAGGTTGTGCGTTACTGGCCAAATAACCAGGCAAAAACAGAGGGGAAACAAAGCCTAAAAAGAAAATGAATGCAGCCACCACATCTAATGAATGGTAAGCGTTTAAATGCTAAACCCCTGCTCCAGGAAACTCAACAGAGAGTGCCAAGTCTGGCATAATTTCCAAGTAGGAATTAAGGGAAGAGTATTTTCCACATACAAAAAAAAAAAGCAAGCTACACTCACAAATGCTAGCTACACCTACAACACGTAATAAGTTTATGATTTTGGCCACAATTGCCAATGAGACACTCCTGAGAGGTGCTCAGGCTGTATATGTTTTACACTGGGCCAGGTACCACATTGCCTGACTGGCTGAAAGGACAGACTACTTTATAGATAGAAGCATAGACAAAGTTGTCTCCCTAGCTTCCAGAATCATCAAGTATCAGCTTAGTGCAAAGGGTACTGTAAATGAAAAAGTGATTAACAAGACAATCTAATGTAAGACTTTCATTATTATTATTCTTAAAATGGACCTACTACTGCATCTGAGTACCACAAATCAAAAATTATATTTAATTCAGTTTCACTATTCAAAGCAAACTCATCCCATCCATCCATGTCTCTATATTTTATTTTGCCCACTAATCACTTTGAAAAACACCCCCTAGCATTCCTGGCCATGCCCATCCTGAGTCAGGGCAGATGATTCATGCATCATTTACCTTCCAGGAATCCATCTGCCCTTAGGTGAAACAAACATGCAGGAGGTTGCTGATAAAACCCTTACTGAGGGCTCCTGGGATGTATGACTTTTGTCTAGGCCTGGAAATAGGAAGCACCTAAAGAATTGTATAACATTTAAAAAAAAAAAAAAAAGTAAAAGAAGATACTTTCTATTTACTGATGCTATCAGCATAAAGATTAAGACCCCATTCACACCTTCGCGTTTTGTCGCATGTAGCGCGACGCAAACAAACACCAGAGGGACGAAAAGCAATGAAAGTCAATGGGGATGGTTCACATCTGCACGCTGATGCGCCTGACGCGCATCGCCTGTAGTCAAAAGAAGTTCCGGACCCTTTTTTGTCGCGCAATACGCGCGATATGTGCGTATTTGAGCGTTTTTGGTTTTCCATTGAAATCAATGTAAAACGCCAGATACGCGCGTATTGTGCGACAACAAGCGTTTGCTACGGGCGTTTCATCAATAGAACTTGTCGCCCATGCAGAAGATTAAAAAAATCTACCAACATAGCAACAAGTGATGAAAAGATGATAGACGTTTTTTTTTTAGCCAATAGGAAAAACTAAGTACAAAAACGTCGGACAACGCTGTATGCAAACGCGCATATTAGCATGAATACGCGCGAAAAAAACGCCGAAAAAACCCGCCGGAAAACGCCGCTATTGCCTACGCCTAGGTGTAAATGCAGCCTTAAAGTAATCAATGTGTCAGTGTTCATTGAGAGAGCGAGGTTCTGCTTGAAGACATTTATTCAACTGTATAAAAAAAAAAGGGAAGGTGAAAAAAATATTGACAAGTTAAAAATAATAAAAAAGTACTAAGGGCCCTATTACACATGTCCGTATTTCATCCATCCGTTTTTGGATAAAATACGGACATACATTAATCCCTATGAAATAGCGGGTGTCAGCAGATGAATATCCGCTGACACCCGATCTCATCAGTACCCGCTATGATCCGATTCTTCAGATGGAGGAAAATCATATATTTCCATCCGTCTGCAGAGTGGATCGGGTGAACAGACGGTCCGTGTTCATCCGATCCCCCCATAGGGAAGAGTGGAGATCTGACAGGGCAGTCCCTGCACAGTGCAGGGACCACCCTGTCATCTGTCGGCTCAGGGGGGATCATCGGAGCGATCCCCCCTGAGTAAGCAGGTGTTAACGGTACGGACACTCACAGGATCCGTACGTGGGAAAGGGCCCTTATACTGT